>NC_054477.1:1465187-1810187 GCF_017639515.1 Carcharodon carcharias
ACACTGACTGTTTCATTATCACAGACCAGGCCTCACACTGAATGTTTCATTGTCACAGACCAGGCCTCACACCGACTGTTTCATTATCACAGACCAGGCCTCACACTGACTGTTTCATTATCCCAGACCAGGCCTCACACCGACTGTTTCATCATCACAGACCAGGCCTCACACTGAATGTTTCATTATCACAGACCAGGCCTCACACAAATGTTTCATTATCCCAGACCAGGCCTCACACTGAATGTTTCATTATCACAGACCAGGCCTCACACCGACTGTTTCATTATCACAGACCAGGCCTCACACCGACTGTTTCATTATCCCAGACCAGGCCTCACACTGAATGTTTCATTATCCCAGACCAGGCCTCACACTGAATGTTTCATTATCCCAGACCAGGCCTCACACTGAATGTTTCATTATCACAGACCAGGCCTCACACCGACTGTTTCATTATCAACCACCAGGCCTCACACCGACTGTTTCATTGTCACAGACCAGGCCTCACACTGACTGTTTCATTATCACAGACCAGGCCTCACACTGACTGTTTCATTATCACAGACCAGGCCTCACACTGAATGTTTCATTATCACAGACCAGGCCTCACACCGACTGTTTCATTATCCCAGACCAGGCCTCACACCGACTGTTTCATTATCCCAGACCAGGCCTCACACTGAATGTTTCATTATCCCTGAACACGCCTCACACTGAATGTTTCATTATCACAGACCAGGCCTCACACTGAATGTTTCATTATCACAGACCAGGCCTCACACTGAATGTTTCATTATCAACCACCAGGCCTCACACCGACTGTTTCATTATCCCAGACCAGGCCTCACACCGACTGTTTCATTATCACAGACCAGGCCTCACACTGAATGTTTCATTATCAACCACCAGGCCTCACACCGACTGTTTCATTATCAACCACCAGGCCTCACACCGACTGTTTCATTATCCCAGACCAGGACTCACACTGAATGTTTCATTATCAACCACCAGGCCTCACACCGACTGTTTCATTATCAACCACCAGGCCTCACACCGACTGTTTCATTATCACAGACCAGGCCTCACACTGAATGTTTCATTATCCCAGACCAAGCCTCACACCGACTGTTTCATTATCACAGACCAGGCCTCACACTGACTGTTTCATTATTCCAGACCAGGCCTCACACTGACTGTTTCATTATCCCAGACCAGGCCTCACACTGACTGTTTCATCATCACAGACCAGGCCTCACACTGAATGTTTCATTATCACAGACCAGGCCTCACACCGACTGTTTCATTATCACAGACCAGGCCTCACACTGAATGTTTCATTATCACAGACCAGGCCTCACACTGAATGTTTCATTATCAAAGACCAGGCCTCACACTGAATGTTTCATTATCCCAGACCAGGCCTCACACTGAATGTTTCATTATCCCAGACCAGGCCTCACACTGAATGTTTCATTATCCCAGACCAGGCCTCACACCGACTGTTTCATTATCACAGACCAGGCCTCACACTGAATGTTTCATTATCACAGACCAGGCCTCACACCGACTGTTTCATTATCAACCACCAGGCCTCACACCGACTGTTTCATTGTCACAGACCAGGCCTCACACTGACTGTTTCATTATCACAGACCAGGCCTCACACTGAATGTTTCATTATCACAGACCAGTCCTCACACTGAATGTTTCATTATCACAGACCAGGCCTCACACCGACTGTTTCATTATCAACCACCAGGCCTCACACCGACTGTTTCATTATCCCAGACCAGGCCTCACACTGACTGTTTCATTATCCCAGACCAGGCCTCAATCTGAATGTTTCATTATCCCTGAACACGCCTCACACTGAATGTTTCATTATCAACCACCAGGCCTCACACCGACTGTTTCATTATCAACCACCAGGCCTCACACCGACTGTTTCATTATCCCAGACCAGGCCTCACACTGAATGTTTCATTATCACAGACCAGGCCTCACACTGACTGTTTCATTATCACAGACCAGGCCTCACACTGAATGTTTCATTATCACAGACCAGGCCTCACACCGACTGTTTCATTATCACAGACCAGGCCTCACACTGACTGTTTCATTATCAACCACCAGGCCTCACACCGACTGTTTCATTAACACAGACCAGGCCTCACACCGACTGTTTCATTATCACAGACCAGGCCTCACACTGAATGTTTCATTATCACAGACCAGGCCTCACACTGACTGTTTCATTATCAACCACCAGGCCTCACACCGACTGTTTCATTAACACAGACCAGGCCTCACACCGACTGTTTCATTATCACAGACCAGGCCTCACACTGAATGTTTCATTATCACAGACCAGGCCTCACACCGACTGTTTCATTATCCCAGACCAGGCCTCACACCGACTGTTTCATTATCACAGACCAGGCCTCACACTGAATGTTTCATTATCACAGACCAGGCCTCACACTGACTGTTTCATTATCAACCACCAGGCCTCACACCGACTGTTTCATTAACACAGACCAGGCCTCACACCGACTGTTTCATTATCACAGACCAGGCCTCACACTGAATGTTTCATTATCACAGACCAGGCCTCACACTGACTGTTTCATTATCAAACACCAGGCCTCACACCGACTGTTTCATTAACACAGACCAGGCCTCACACCGACTGTTTCATTATCCCAGACCAGGCCTCACACCGACCGCTTAATTTTCCCAGACCAGGCCTCACACCGACTGTTTCATTATCCCAGACCAGTCCTCAGACCAACTGTTTTATTATCCTAGAACAGGCCTCACAACGACTGTTTCATTATCAACCACCAGGCCTCAAACCAACTGTTTCATTATCAACCACCAGGCCTCACACCGATTGTTTCATTATCCCAGACCAGGCCTCACACTGAATGTTTCATTATCACAGACCAGGCCTCACACTGAATGTTTCATTATCCCAGACCAGGCCTCACACTGAATGTTTCATTATCCCAGACCAGGCCTCACACTGAATGTTTCATTATCACAGACCAGGCCTCACACTGAATGTTTCATTATCACAGACCAGGCCTCACACTGAATGTTTCATTATCACAGACCAGGCCGCACACTGAATGTTTCATTAACACAGACCAGGCCTCACACCGAATGTTTCATTATCCCAAACCAGGCCTCACACTGAATGTTTCATTATCACAGACCAGGCCTCACACTGAATGTTTCATTATCCCAGACCAGGCCTCACACTGAATGTTTCATTATCCCAGACCAGGCCTCACACTGAATGTTTCATTATCCCAGACCAGGCCTCACACTGAATGTTTCATTATCACAGACCAGGCCTCACACTGAATGTTTCATTATCACAGACCAGGCCTCACACTGAATGTTTCATTATCACAGACCAGGCCTCACACTGAATGTTTCATTATCGCAGACCAGGCCTCACACTGAATGTTTCATTATCCCAGACCAGGCCTCACACTGAATGTTTCATTATCCCAGACCAGGCCTCACACCGACTGTTTCATTATCCCAGACCAGGCCTCACACCGACTGTTTCATTATCCCAGACCAGGCCTCACACTGAATGTTTCATTATCACAGACCCGGCCTCACACTGAATGTTTCATTATCCCGGACCAGGCTTCACACTGAATGTTTCATTATCACAGAACAGGCCTCACACTGAATGTTACATTATCCCAGACCAGGCATCACACTGAATGTTTCATTATCCCAGACCAGGCCTCACACCGACTGTTTCATTATCACAGACCAGGCCTCACACTGAATGTTTCATTATCACAGACGAGGCCTCACACTGAATTTTTCATTATCCCAGACCAGGCCTCACACCGACTGTTTCATTATCACAGACCAGACCTCACACTGAATGTTTCATTATCCCAGACCAGGCCTCACACTGAATGTTTCATTATCACAGACCAGGCCTCACACCGACTGTTTCATTATCAACCACCAGACCTCACACCGACTGTTTCATTGTCAAAGACCAGGCCTCACACCGACTGTTTCATTATCCCAGACCAGGCCTCACACCGACTGTTTCATTATCACAGACCAGGCCTCACACCGACTGTTTCATTATCAACCACCAGGCCTCACACCGACTGTTTCATTGTCAAAGACCAGGCCTCACACCGACTGTTTCATTATCAACCACCAGGCCTCACACCGACTGTTTCATTATCCCAGACCAGGCCTCACACCGACTGTTTCATTATCCCAGACCAGGCCTCACACTGAATGTTTCATTATCAACCACCAGGCCTCACACCGACTGTTTCATTATCCCAGACCAGGCCTCACACTGAATGTTTCATTATCCCTGAACACGCCTCACACTGAATGTTTCATTATCAACCACCAGGCCTCACACTGAATGTTTCATTATCCCAGACCAGGCCTCACACCGACTGTTTCATTATCCCAGACCAGGCCTCACACCGACTGTTTCATTATCCCAGACCAGGCCTCACACCGACTGTTTCATTATCACAGACCAGGCCTCACACTGAATGTTTCATTATCACAGACCAGGCCTCACACTGACTGTTTCATTATCAACCACCAGGCCTCACACCGACTGTTTCATTAACACAGACCAGGCGTCACACTGACTGTTTCATTGTCAAAGACCAGGCCTCACACTGAATGTTTCATTATCCCAGACCAGGCCTCACACCGACTGTTTCATTATCCCAGACCAGGCATCACACCGACTGTTTCATTATCACAGACCAGGCCTCACACTGAATGTTTCATTATCACAGACCAGGCCTCACACTGACTGTATCATTATCAACCACCAGGCCTCACACCGACTGTTTCATTAACACAGACCAGGCCTCACACCGACTGTTTTATTATCACAGACCAGGCCTCACACTGAATGTTTCATTATCACAAACCAGGCCTCACACTGACTGTTTCATTATCAAACACCAGGCCTCACACCGACTGTTTCATTAACACAGACCAGGCCTCACACCGACTGTTTCATTATCCCAGACCAGGCCTCACACCGACCGCTTAATTATCCCAGACCAGGCCTCACACCGACTGTTTCATTATCCCAGACCAGTCCTCAGACCAACTGTTTTATTATCCTAGAACAGGCCTCACAACGACTGTTTCATTATCAACCACCAGGCCTCAAACCAACTGTTTCATTATCAACCACCAGGCCTCACACCGACTGTTTCATTATCCCAGACCAGGCCTCACACCGACTGTTTCATTATCCCAGACCAGGCCTCACACCGCCTGTTTCATTGTCAAAGACCAGGCCTCACACCGACTGTTTCATTATCAAACACCAGGCCTCACACCGACTGTTTCATTATCAAACACCAGGCCTCACACCGACTGTTTCATTATCCGCGACCAGGCCTCACACCGACTGTTTCATTATCCCAGACCAGTTCTCACACCGACAGTTTCATTATCAAACACCAGGCCTCACACCGACTGTTTCATTATCCCAGACCAAGCCTCACATCGACTGTTTCATTATCCCAGACCAGGTCTCACACCGACTGTTTCATTATCAAACACCAGGCCTCACACCGTCTGTTTCATTATCCCAGACCAGGCCTCACACCGACTGTTTCATTTTCAACCACCATGCCTCACACCGACTGTTTCATTATCCCAGACCAGCCATCACACCGAGTGTTTCATTATCCCAGACCAAGTCTCACACCGACTGTTTCATTATCCCAGTCCTGACCTCACACTGACTGCTTCATTTTCCAAGACCAGTTCTCACACCGACTGTTTCATTATCAAAGACCAGGCCTCAAACCGACTGTTTCATTATCCCAGACCAGGCCTCACACCGACTGTTTCATTATCAACCTCCAGGCCTCACACCGACTGTTTCATTATCCGCGACCATGCCTCACACCGACTGTTTCATTTTCCCAGACCAGTTCTCACACCGACTGTTTCATTATCAAAGACCAGGCCTCAAACCGACTGTTTCATTATCTCAGACCAGGCATCATACCGACTGTTTCATTATCCCAGACCACGCCTCACACCGACAGTTTCATTGCGCCCATCCAGGCCTCACACTGACTGTTTCATTAACACAGACCAGGCCTCACACCAACTGTTTCATTATCCCAGACCAGGCCTCACACCGACCGCTTAATTATCCCAGACCAGGCCTCACACCGACTGTTTCATTATTCCAGAACAGTCCTCACACCAACTGTTTCATTATCCCAGAACAGGCCACACAATGACTGTTTCATTATCCCAGACCAGGCCTCACACTGAATGTTTCATTATCCCAGACCAGGCCTCACACTGAATGTTTCATTATCCCAGACCAGGCCTCACACCGACTGTTTCATTATCCCAGACCAGGCCTCACACCGACTCTTTCATTATCAACCACCAGGCCTCACACCGACTGTTTCATCATCACAGACCAGGACTCACACTGAATGTTTCATTATCCCAGACCAGGCCTCACACTGAATGTTTCATTATCCCAGACCAGGCCTCACACTGAATGTTTCATTATCCCAGACCAGGCCACACACTGAATGTTTCATTATCACAGACCAGGCCTCACACTGAATGTTTCATTATCCCAGACCAGGCCTCACACTGACTGTTTCATTATCACAGACCAGGCCTCACACTGAATGTTTCATTATCCCAGACCAGGCCTCACACTGACTGTTTCATTATCACAGACCAGGCCTCACACTGACTGTTTCATTATCCCAGACCAGGCCTCACACCGACTGTTTCATCATCACAGACCAGGCCTCACACTGAATGTTTCATTATCACAGACCAGGCCTCACACAGAATGTTTCATTATCCCAGACCAGGCCTCACACTGAATGTTTCATTATCACAGACCAGGCCTCACACTGACTGTTTCATTATCCCAGACCAGGCCTCACACTGACTGTTTCATTATCCCAGACCAGGCCTCACACTGAATGTTTCATTATCACAGACCAGGCCTCACACCGACTGTTTCATTATCACAGACCAGGCCTCACACCGACTGTTTCATTATCCCAGACCAGGCCTCACACTGAATGTTTCATTATCCCAGACCAGGCCTCACACTGAATGTTTCATTATCCCAGACCAGGCCTCACACTGAATGTTTCATTATCACAGACCAGGCCTCACACCGACTGTTTCATTATCACAGACCAGGCCTCACACCGACTGTTTCATTATCACAGACCAGGCCTCACACTGACTGTTTCATTATCACAGACCAGGCCTCACACTGACTGTTTCATTATCACAGACCAGGCCTCACACTGAATGTTTCATTATCACAGACCAGGCCTCACACCGACTGTTTCATTATCCCAGACCAGGCCTCACACCGACTGTTTCATTATCCCAGACCAGGCCTCACACTGAATGTTTCATTATCCCAGACCAGGCCTCACACTGAATGTTTCATTATCACAGACCAGGCCTCACACTGAATGTTTCATTATCACAGACCAGGCCTCACACTGAATGTTTCATTATCAACCACCAGGCCTCACACCGACTGTTTCATTATCCCAGACCAGGCCTCACACCGACTGTTTCATTATCACAGACCAGGCCTCACACCGACTGTTTCATTATCAACCACCAGGCCTCACACCGACTGTTTCATTATCAACCACCAGGCCTCACACCGACTGTTTCATTATCCCAGACCAGGCCTCACACTGAATGTTTCATTATCACAGACCAGGCCTCACACCGACTGTTTCATTATCACAGACCAGGCCTCACACCGACTGTTTCATTATCACAGACCAGGCCTCACACTGAATGTTTCATTATCCCAGACCAGGCCTCACACCGACTGTTTCATTATCACAGACCAGGCCTCACACTGACTGTTTCATTATCCAGACCAGGCCTCACACTGACTGTTTCATTATCCCAGACCAGGCCTCACACTGACTGTTTCATTATCACAGACCAGGCCTCACACTGAATGTTTCATTATCACAGACCAGGCCTCACACCGACTGTTTCATTATCACAGACCAGGCCTCACACTGAATGTTTCATTATCACAGACCAGGCCTCACACTGAATGTTTCATTATCACAGACCAGGCCTCACACTGACTGTTTCATTATCCCAGACCAGGCCTCACACTGAATGTTTCATTATCCCAGACCAGGCCTCACACTGACTGTTTCATTATCCCAGACCAGGCCTCACACCGACTGTTTCATTATCACAGACCAGGCCTCACACTGAATGTTTCATTATCACAGACCAGGCCTCACACTGACTGTTTCATTATCACAGACCAGGCCTCACACTGACTGTTTCATTATCACAGACCAGGCCTCACACTGACTGTTTCATTATCACAGACCAGGCCTCACACTGACTGTTTCATTATCACAGACCAGGCCTCACACTGAATGTTTCATTATCACAGACCAGGCCTCACACTGACTGTTTCATTATCACAGACCAGGCCTCACACCGACTGTTTCATTATCCCAGACCAGGCCTCACACTGAATGTTTCATTATCACAGACCAGGCCTCACACTGAATGTTTCATTATCACAGACCAGGCCTCACACCGACTGTTTCATTATCACAGACCAGGCCTCACACTGACTGTTTCATTATCACAGACCAGGCCTCACACTGAATGTTTCATTATCACAGACCAGGCCTCACACTGACTGTTTCATTATCACAGACCAGGCCTCACACTGACTGTTTCATTATCACAGACCAGGCCTCACACTGACTGTTTCATTATCCCAGACCAGGCCTCACACTGAATGTTTCATTATCCCAGACCAGGCCTCACACTGAATGTTTCATTATCACAGACCAGGCCTCACACTGACTGTTTCATTATCACAGACCAGGCCTCACACTGACTGTTTCATTATCCCAGACCAGGCCTCACACTGAATGTTTCATTATCACAGACCAGGCCTCACACTGACTGTTTCATTATCACAGACCAGGCCTCACACTGACTGTTTCATTATCACAGACCAGGCCTCACACCGACTGTTTCATTATCACAGACCAGGCCTCACACTGACTGTTTCATTATCACAGACCAGGCCTCACACCGACTGTTTCATTATCACAGACCAGGCCTCACACTGACTGTTTCATTATCCCAGACCAGGCCTCACACCGACTGTTTCATTATCACAGACCAGGCCTCACACCGACTGTTTCATTATCCCAGACCAGGCCTCACACTGAATGTTTCATTATCCCAGACCAGGCCTCACACTGACTGTTTCATTATCACAGACCAGGCCTCACACCGACTGTTTCATTATCACAGACCAGGCCTCACACCGACTGTTTCATTATCAGACACCAGGCCTCACACTGACTGTTTCATTATCCCAGACCAGGCCTCACACCGACTGTTTCATTATCACAGACCAGGCCTCACACCGACTGTTTCATTATCACAGACCAGGCCTCACACTGACTGTTTCATTATCACAGACCAGGCCTCACACTGACTGTTTCATTATCACAGACCAGGCCTCACACCGACTGTTTCATTATCACAGACCAGGCCTCACACCGACTGTTTCATTATCACAGACCAGGCCTCACACTGACTGTTTCATTATCACAGACCAGGCCTCACACCGACTGTTTCATTATCCCAGACCAGGCCTCACACCGACTGTTTCATTATCACAGACCAGGCCTCACACCGACTGTTTCATTATCCCAGACCAGGCCTCACACCGACTGTTTCATTATCCCAGACCAGGCCTCACACCGACTGTTTCATTATCCCAGACCAGGCCTCACACCGACTGTTTCATTATCAAACACCAGGCCTCACACCGACTGTTTCATTATCACCGACCAGGCCTCACACCGACTGTTTCATTATCCCAGACCAGGCCTCACACCGACTGTTTCATTATCCCAGACCAGGCCTCACACTGACTGTTTCATTATCCCAGACCAGGCCTCACACTGAATGTTTCATTATCCCAGACCAGGCCTCACACTGAATGTTTCATTATCACAGACCAGGCCTCACACTGAATGTTTCATTATCACAGACCAGGCCTCACACTGAATGTTTCATTATCCCAGACCAGGCCTCACACTGAATGTTTCATTATCACAGACCAGGCCTCACACTGACTGTTTCATTATCACAGACCAGGCCTCACACTGACTGTTTCATTATCACAGACCAGGCCTCACACTGAATGTTTCATTATCACAGACCAGGCCTCACACTGAATGTTTCATTATCCCAGACCAGGCCTCACACTGAATGTTTCATTATCCCAGACCAGGCCTCACACTGAATGTTTCATTATCCCAGACCAGGCCTCACACTGAATGTTTCATTATCCCAGACCAGGCCTCACACTGAATGTTTCATTATCACAGACCAGGCCTCACACTGAATGTTTCATTATCCCAGACCAGGCCTCACACTGAATGTTTCATTATCCCAGACCAGGCCTCACACTGAATGTTTCATTATCCCAGACCAGGCCTCACACTGAATGTTTCATTATCCCAGACCAGGCCTCACACTGACTGTTTCATTATCACAGACCAGGCCTCACACTGACTGTTTCATTATCCCAGACCAGGCCTCACACTGAATGTTTCATTATCACAGACCAGGCCTCACACTGACTGTTTCATTATCACAGACCAGGCCTCACACCGACTGTTTCATTATCCCAGACCAGGCCTCACACTGACTGTTTCATTATCCCAGACCAGGCCTCACACCGACTGTTTCATTATCCCAGACCAGGCCTCACACTGACTGTTTCATTATCCCAGACCAGGCCTCACACCGACTGTTTCATTATCCCAGACCAGGCCTCACACCGACTGTTTCATTATCCCAGACCAGGCCTCACACCGACTGTTTCATTATCACAGACCAGGCCTCACACCGACTGTTTCATTATCCCAGACCAGGCCTCACACTGACTGTTTCATTATCCCAGACCAGGCCTCACACCGACTGTTTCATTATCCCAGACCAGGCCTCACACTGACTGTTTCATTATCCCAGACCAGGCCTCACACTGACTGTTTCATTATCCCAGACCAGGCCTCACACTGACTGTTTCATTATCACAGACCAGGCCTCACACAGACTGTTTCATTATCACAGACCAGGCCTCACACTGACTGTTTCATTATCCCAGACCAGGCCTCACACTGACTGTTTCATTATCACAGACCAGGCCTCACACTGAATGTTTCATTATCCCAGACCAGGCCTCACACCGACTGTTTCATTATCCCAGACCAGGCCTCACACTGACTGTTTCATTATCCCAGACCAGGCCTCACACTGACTGTTTCATTATCACAGACCAGGCCTCACACTGAATGTTTCATTATCCCAGACCAGGCCTCACACTGACTGTTTCATTATCACAGACCAGGCCTCACACTGACTGTTTCATTATCACAGACCAGGCCTCACACTGAATGTTTCATTATCACAGACCAGGCCTCACACTGACTGTTTCATTATCCCAGACCAGGCCTCACACTGAATGTTTCATTATCCCAGACCAGGCCTCACACTGACTGTTTCATTATCCCAGACCAGGCCTCACACTGACTGTTTCATTATCCCAGACCAGGCCTCACACTGACTGTTTCATTATCACAGACCAGGCCTCACACCTGACTGTTTCATTATCACAGACCAGGCCTCACACTGACTGTTTCATTATCACAGACCAGGCCTCACACTGACTGTTTCATTATCACAGACCAGGCCTCACACTGACTGTTTCATTATCCCAGACCAGGCCTCACACCGACTGTTTCATTATCCCAGACCAGGCCTCACACTGACTGTTTCATTATCCCAGACCAGGCCTCACACTGAATGTTTCATTATCACAGACCAGGCCTCACACCGACTGTTTCATTATCACAGACCAGGCCTCACACCGACTGTTTCATTATCCCAGACCAGGCCTCACACTGAATGTTTCATTATCCCAGACCAGGCCTCACACTGACTGTTTCATTATCCCAGACCAGGCCTCACACCGACTGTTTCATTATCACAGACCAGGCCTCACACTGAATGTTTCATTATCACAGACCAGGCCTCACACCGAATGTTTCATTATCACAGACCAGGCCTCACACTGACTGTTTCATTATCCCAGACCAGGCCTCACACTGACTGTTTCATTATCCCAGACCAGGCCTCACACCGACTGTTTCATTATCACAGACCAGGCCTCACACTGACTGTTTCATTATCACAGACCAGGCCTCACACCGACTGTTTCATTATCACAGACCAGGCCTCACACTGACTGTTTCATTATCACAGACCAGGCCTCACACTGACTGTTTCATTATCCCAGACCAGGCCTCACACTGACTGTTTCATTATCCCAGACCAGGCCTCACACCTGACTGTTTCATTATCCCAGACCAGGCCTCACACCGACTGTTTCATTATCCCAGACCAGGCCTCACACTGACTGTTTCATTATCACAGACCAGGCCTCACACTGACTGTTTCATTATCACAGACCAGGCCTCACACCGACTGTTTCATTATCACAGACCAGGCCTCACACTGACTGTTTCATTATCCCAGACCAGGCCTCAAACCGACTGTTTCATTATCACAGACCAGGCCTCAAACCGACTGTTTCATTATCCAGACCAGGCCTCACACCGACTGTTTCATTATCACAGACCAGGCCTCACACTGACTGTTTCATTATCACAGACCAGGCCTCACACTGACTGTTTCATTATCCCAGACCAGGCCTCACACCGACTGTTTCATTATCACAGACCAGGCCTCACACTGAATGTTTCATTATCACAGACCAGGCCTCACACTGAATGTTTCATTATCACAGACCAGGCCTCACACTGACTGTTTCATTATCACAGACCAGGCCTCACACTGACTGTTTCATTATCCCAGACCAGGCCTCACACCGACTGTTTCATTATCCCAGACCAGGCCTCACACCGACTGTTTCATTATCACAGACCAGGCCTCACACTGACTGTTTCATTATCACAGACCAGGCCTCACACTGACTGTTTCATTATCACAGACCAGGCCTCACACCGACTGTTTCATTATCACAGACCAGGCCTCACACCGACTGTTTCATTATCCCAGACCAGGCCTCACACCGACTGTTTCATTATCCCAGACCAGGCCTCACACCGACTGTTTCATTATCACAGACCAGGCCTCACACCGACTGTTTCATTATCCCAGACCAGGCCTCACACCGACTGTTTCATTATCCCAGACCAGGCCTCACACTGACTGTTTCATTATCCCAGACCAGGCCTCACACTGACTGTTTCATTATCCCAGACCAGGCCTCACACCGACTGTTTCATTATCACAGACCAGGCCTCACACTGACTGTTTCATTATCCCAGACCAGGCCTCACACCGACTGTTTCATTATCACAGACCAGGCCTCACACTGACTGTTTCATTATCACAGACCAGGCCTCACACTGACTGTTTCATTATCCCAGACCAGGCCTCACACCGACTGTTTCATTATCCCAGACCAGGCCTCACACTGAATGTTTCATTATCACAGACCAGGCCTCACACCGACTGTTTCATTATCCCAGACCAGGCCTCACACTGACTGTTTCATTATCCCAGACCAGGCCTCACACCGACTGTTTCATTATCACAGACCAGGCCTCACACTGACTGTTTCATTATCACAGACCAGGCCTCACACTGACTGTTTCATTATCACAGACCAGGCCTCACACTGACTGTTTCATTATCCCAGACCAGGCCTCACACCGACTGTTTCATTATCCCAGACCAGGCCTCACACTGACTGTTTCATTATCCCAGACCAGGCCTCACACCTGACTGTTTCATTATCCCAGACCAGGCCTCACACCTGACTGTTTCATTATCCCAGACCAGGCCTCACACCGACTGTTTCATTATCACAGACCAGGCCTCACACCGACTGTTTCATTATCCCAGACCAGGCCTCACACCGACTGTTTCATTATCACAGACCAGGCCTCACACTGACTGTTTCATTATCACAGACCAGGCCTCACACCGACTGTTTCATTATCACAGACCAGGCCTCACACTGACTGTTTCATTATCCCAGACCAGGCCTCACACTGACTGTTTCATTATCACAGACCAGGCCTCACACCGACTGTTTCATTATCACAGACCAGGCCTCACACTGACTGTTTCATTATCACAGACCAGGCCTCACACTGACTGTTTCATTATCACAGACCAGGCCTCACACCGACTGTTTCATTATCCCAGACCAGGCCTCACACTGACTGTTTCATTATCACAGACCAGGCCTCACACCGACTGTTTCATTATCACAGACCAGGCCTCACACTGACTGTTTCATTATCCCAGACCAGGCCTCACACTGACTGTTTCATTATCCCAGACCAGGCCTCACACTGACTGTTTCATTATCACAGACCAGGCCTCACACCGACTGTTTCATTATCCCAGACCAGGCCTCACACTGAATGTTTCATTATCACAGACCAGGCCTCACACTGACTGTTTCATTATCACAGACCAGGCCTCACACTGACTGTTTCATTATCCCAGACCAGGCCTCACACTGAATGTTTCATTATCACAGACCAGGCCTCACACTGAATGTTTCATTATCACAGACCAGGCCTCACACTGAATGTTTCATTATCCCAGACCAGGCCTCACACTGAATGTTTCATTATCACAGACCAGGCCTCACACTGACTGTTTCATTATCCCAGACCAGGCCTCACACTGAATGTTTCATTATCACAGACCAGGCCTCACACTGAATGTTTCATTATCACAGACCAGGCCTCACACTGACTGTTTCATTATCACAGACCAGGCCTCACACTGACTGTTTCATTATCACAGACCAGGCCTCACACTGACTGTTTCATTATCCCAGACCAGGCCTCACACTGAATGTTTCATTATCCCAGACCAGGCCTCACACTGACTGTTTCATTATCCCAGACCAGGCCTCACACCGACTGTTTCATTATCCCAGACCAGGCCTCACACTGACTGTTTCATTATCACAGACCAGGCCTCACACTGACTGTTTCATTATCACAGACCAGGCCTCACACTGACTGTTTCATTATCCCAGACCAGGCCTCACACTGACTGTTTCATTATCCCAGACCAGGCCTCACACTGACTGTTTCATTATCCCAGACCAGGCCTCACACTGACTGTTTCATTATCCCAGACCAGGCCTCACACCGACTGTTTCATTATCCCAGACCAGGCCTCACACCGACTGTTTCATTATCCCAGACCAGGCCTCACACTGACTGTTTCATTATCCCAGACCAGGCCTCACACCTGACTGTTTCATTATCCCAGACCAGGCCTCACACTGACTGTTTCATTATCCCAGACCAGGCCTCACACCTGACTGTTTCATTATCCCAGACCAGGCCTCACACCGACTGTTTCATTATCCAGACCAGGCCTCACACTGACTGTTTCATTATCCCAGACCAGGCCTCACACCGACTGTTTCATTATCACAGACCAGGCCTCACACTGACTGTTTCATTATCACAGACCAGGCCTCACGCCGAATGTTTCATTATCACAGACCAGGCCTCACACTGACTGTTTCATTATCCCAGACCAGGCCTCACACTGACTGTTTCATTATCACAGACCAGGCCTCACACTGACTGTTTCATTATCCCTGACCAGGCCTCACACAGACTGTTTCATTATCCAGACCAGGCCTCACACCGACTGTTTCATTATCCCAGACCAGGCCTCACACCGACTGTTTCATTATCCAGACCAGCCTCACACTGACTGTTTCATTATCCCAGACCAGGCCTCACACCGACTGTTTCCTTATCCCAGACCAGGCCTCACACAGAATGTTTCATTATCACAGACCAGGCCTCACACTGACTGTTTCATTATCCCAGACCAGGCCTCACACCGACTGTTTCATTATCCCAGACCAGGCCTCACACTGAATGTTTCATTATCCCAGACCAGGCCTCACACTGAATGTTTCATTATCCCAGACCAGGCCTCACACCGACTGTTTCATTATCCCAGACCAGGCCTCACACTGAATGTTTCATTATCCCAGACCAGGCCTCACACCGACTGTTTCATTATCACAGACCAGGCCTCACACTGACTGTTTCATTATCCCAGACCAGGCCTCACACTGACTGTTTCATTATCCCAGACCAGGCCTCACACTGACTGTTTCATTATCACAGACCAGGACTCACACTGAATGTTTCATTATCACAGACCAGGCCTCACAATGAATGTTTCATTATCACAGACCAGGCCTCACACCGACTGTTTCATTATCACAGACCAGGCCTCACACTGAATGTTTCATTATCCCAGACCAGGCCTCACACTGAATGTTTCATTATCACAGACCAGGCCTCACACTGAATGTTTCATTATCACAGACCAGGCCTCACACTGAATGTTTCATTATCCCAGACCAGGCCTCACACTGACTGTTTCATTATCCCAGACCAGGCCTCACACTGAATGTTTCATTATCCCAGACCAGGCCTCACACCGACTGTTTCATTATCCCAGACCAGGCCTCACACTGAATGTTTCATTATCCCAGACCAGGCCTCACACTGACTGTTTCATTATCCCAGACCAGGCCTCACACTGACTGTTTCATTATCCCAGACCAGGCCTCACACTGACTGTTTCATTATCCCAGACCAGGCCTCACACTGACTGTTTCATTATCCCAGACCAGGCCTCACACTGACTGTTTCATTATCACAGACCAGGCCTCACACTGAATGTTTCATTATCCCAGACCAGGCCTCACACCGACTGTTTCATTATCCCAGACCAGGCCTCACACTGACTGTTTCATTATCACAGACCAGGCCTCACACCGACTGTTTCATTATCCCAGACCAGGCCTCACACCGACTGTTTCATTATCACAGACCAGGCCTCACACCGACTGTTTCATTATCCCAGACCAGGCCTCACACCGACTGTTTCATTATCCAGCACCACGCCTCACACCGACTGTTTCATTATCCCAGACCAGGCCTCACACCGACTGTTTCATTATCCCAGACCAGGCCTCACACCGACTGTTTCATTATCCCAGACCAGGCCTCACACCGACTGTTTCATTATCCCAGACCAGGCCTCACACCGACTGTTTCATTATCCCAGACCAGGCCTCACACCGACTGTTTCATTATCCCAGACCAGGCCTCACACCGACTGTTTCATTATCACAGACCAGGCCTCACACCGACTGTTTCATTATCCCAGACCAGGCCTCACACTGACTGTTTCATTATCCCAGACCAGGCCTCACACCGACTGTTCATTATCACAGACCAGGCCTCACACCGACTGTTTCATTATCTCAGACCAGGCCTCACACCTGACTGTTTCATTATCCCAGACCAGGCCTCACACTGACTGTTTCATTATCCCAGACCAGGCCTCACACTGACTGTTTCATTATCCCAGACCAGGCCTCACACCGACTGTTTCATTATCCCAGACCAGGCCTCACACCGACTGTTTCATTATCCCAGACCAGGCCTCACACCGACTGTTTCATTATCCCAGACCAGGCCTCACACCGACTGTTTCATTATCACAGACCAGGCCTCACACTGACTGTTTCATTATCCCAGACCAGGCCTCACACCTGACTGTTTCATTATCCCAGACCAGGCCTCACACCGACTGTTTCATTATCACCGACCAGGCCTCATACCGACTGTTTCATTATCCCGGACCAGGCCTCACACCGACTGTTACATTATCCCAGACCAGCGTCACATTGACTGTTTCATTATCACAGACCACGCCTCACACCGACTGTTTCATTATCACAGACTAGACCTCACACCGACTGTTTCATTATCCCAGACCAGGCCTCACACCGACTGTTTCATTATCCCAGACCAGGCCTCACACCGACTGTTTCATTATCCCAGACCAAGCCTCACACCGACTGTTTCATTATCCCAGACCAGGCCTCACACCGACTGTTTCATTATCCCAGACCAGGCCTCACACCGACTGTTTCATTATCCCAGACCAGGCCTCACACCGACTGTTTCATTATCCCAGACCAGGCCTCACACGACTGTTTCATTATCCCAGACCAGGCCTCACACCGACTGTTTCATTATCCCAGACCAGGCCTCACACCGACTGTTTCATTATCCCAGACCAGGCCTCACACTGACTGTTTCATTATCCCAGACCAGGCCTCACACTGACTGTTTCATTATCCCAGACCAGGCCTCACACCGACTGTTTCATTATCCCAGACCAGGCCTCACACTGACTGTTTCATTATCCCAGACCAGGCCTCACACCGACTGTTTCATTATCCCAGACCAGGCCTCACACTGAATGTTTCATTATCCCAGACCAGGCCTCACACTGACTGTTTCATTATCACAGACCAGGCCTCACACCGACTGTTTCATTATCCCAGACCAGGCCTCACACTGACTGTTTCATTATCCCAGACCAGGCCTCACACCGACTGTTTCATTATCACAGACCAGGCCTCACACCGACTGTTTCATTATCCCAGACCAGGCCTCACACCGACTGTTTCATTATCACAGACCAGGCCTCACACTGACTGTTTCATTATCCCAGACCAGGCCTCACACCGACTGTTTCATTATCACAGACCAGGCCTCACACCGACTGTTTCATTATCACAGACCAGGCCTCACACCGACTGTTTCATCAACCCAGAACAGGCCTCACACCGACTGTTTCATTATCCCAGACCAGGCCTCACACCGACTGTTTCATTATCACAGACCAGGCCTCACACTGACTGTTTCATTATCCCAGACCAGGCCTCACACTGACTGTTTCATTATCACAGACCAGGCCTCACACCGACTGTTTCATTATCCAGACCAGGCCTCACACTGACTGTTTCATTATCACAGACCAGGCCTCACACCGACTGTTTCATTATCCCAGACCAGGCCTCACACCGACTGTTTCATTATCCCAGACCAGGCCTCACACCGACTGTTTCATTATCCCAGACCAGGCCTCTCTCCGACTGTTTCATTATCCCAGACCAGGCGTCACACCGACTGTTTCATTATCCCAGACCAGGCCTCACACTGACTGTTTCATTATCCCAGACCAGGCCTCACACCGACTGTTTCATTATCCCAGACCAGGCCTCACACTGACTGTTTCATTATCCCGGACCAGGCCTCACACCGACTGTTTCATTATCCCAGACCAGGCCTCACACTGACTGTTTCATTATCCCAGACCAGGCCTCACACCGACTGTTTCATTATCCCAGACCATTCCTCACACTGACTGTTTCATTATCCCAGACCAGGCCTCACATCGATGATTTCATTATCCCAGACCAGGCCTCACACCGACTGTTTCATTATCCCAGACCAGGCCTCACACCGACTGTTTCATTATCCCAGACCAGGCCTCACACCGACTGTTTCATTATCCCAGACCAGGCCTCACACCGACTGTTTCATTATCCCAGACCAGGCCTCACACCGACTGTTTCATTATCCCAGACCAGGCCTCACACCGACTGTTTCATTATCCCAGACCAGGCCTCACACCGACTGTTTCATTATCCCAGACCAGGCCTCACACCGACTGTTTCATTATCCCAGACCAGGCCTCACACCGACTGTTTCATTATCCCAGACCAGGCCTCACACCGACTGTTTCATTATCCATGACCAGGCCTCACACCGACTGTTTCATTATCCAGACCAGGCCTCACACCGACTGTTTCATTATTCCAGACCAGTCCTCGCACCGACTGTTGCATTATCCCAGACCAGTCCTCACATCGACTGTTTCATTATTCCAGACCAGGCCTCACACCGACTGTTTCATTATCCCAGACCAGGCCTCACACCGACTGTTTCATTATCCCAGACCAGGCCTCACACCGACTGTTTCATTATCCCAGACCAGGCCTCACACTGACTGTTTCATTATCCCAGACCTTTCCTCACATTGACTGTTTCATTATCCCAGAAAAGGCCTCACACTGACTGTTTCATTATCCCAGACCTTTCCCACATTGACTGTTTCATTATCCCAGAAAAGGCCTCACACCGACTGTTTCATTATCCCAGACCAGGCCTCACACCGACTGTTTCATTATCCCAGACCAGGCCTCACACCGACTGTTTCATTATCCCAGACCAGGCCTCACACCGACTGTTTCATTATCCCAGACCAGGCCTCACACTGACTGTTTCATTATCACAGACCAGGCCTCACACCGACTGTTTCATTATCCCAGACCAGGCCTCACACTGACTGTTTCATTATCCCAGACCATTCCTCACACCGACTGTTTCATTATCCCAGACCAGGCCTCACACTGACTGTTTCATTATCCCAGACCAGGCCTCACTCCGACTGTTTCATTATCCCAGACCAGGCCTCACACCGCCTCTTTCATTATCCTAGACCATTCCTCACACCGTCTGTTTCATTATCCCAGACCAGGCCTCACACCTGACTGTTTCATTATCCCAGACCAGGCCTCACACCGACTGTTTCATTATCCCAGACCAGGCCTCACACCGACTGTTTCATTATTCCAGACCAGGCCTCACACCGACTGTTTCATTATCCCAGACCAGGCCTCACACCGACTGTTTCATTATCCCAGACCAGGCCTCACACCGACTGTTTCATTATCCCAGACCAGGCCTCACACCGACTGTTTCATTATCACAGACCAGGCCTCACACCGACTGTTTCATTATCCCAGACCAGGCCTCACACCGACTGTTTCATTATCCCAGACCAGGCCTCACACTGAATGTTTCATTATCCCAGACCAGGCCTCACACCGACTGTTTCATTATCACAGACCAGGCCTCACACCGACTGTTTCATTATCCCAGACCAGGCCTCACACCGACTGTTTCATTATCCCAGACCAGGCCTCACACCGACTGTTTCATTATCCCAGACCAGGCCTCACACTGACTGTTTCATTATCCCAGACCAGGCCTCACACCGACTGTTTCATTATCCCAGACCAGGCCTCACACCGACTGTTTCATTATCACAGACCAGGCCTCACACTGACTGTTTCATTATCCCAGACCAGGCCTCACACCGACTGTTTCATTATCCCAGACCAGGCCTCACACCTGACTGTTTCATTATCCCAGACCAGGCCTCACACCTGACTGTTTCATTATCCCAGACCAGGCCTCACACCGACTGTTTCATTATCACAGACCAGGCCTCACACCTGACTGTTTCATTATCCCAGACCAGGCCTCACACTGACTGTTTCATTATCCCAGACCAGGCCTCACACCGACTGTTTCATTATCCCAGACCAGGCCTCACACCGACTGTTTCATTATCCCAGACCAGGCCTCACACCGACTGTTTCATTATCCCAGACCAGGCCTCACACCGACTGTTTCATTATCCCAGACCAGGCCTCACACCGGACTGTTTCATTATCCCAGACCAGGCCTCACACCGACTGTTTCATTATCCCAGACCAGGCCTCACACCGACTGTTTCATTATCCCAGACCAGGCCTCACACCGACTGTTTCATTATCCCAGACCAGGCCTCACACCGACTGTTTCATTATCCTACAGCATTCCTTACACCGACTGTTTCATTATCCAAACCGGGCCTCACACCGACTGTTTCATTATCCCAGACCAGGCCTCACACTGACTGTTTCATTATCCCAGACCAGGCCTCACACCGACTGTTTCATTATCCCAGACCAGGCCTCACACTGACTGTTTCATTATCCCAGACCAGGCCTCACACTGAATGTTTCATTATCCCAGACCAGGCCTCACACCGACTGTTTCATTATCCCAGACCAGGCCTCACACCGACTGTTTCATTATCCCAGACCAGGCCTCACACCGACTGTTTCATTATCCCAGACCAGGCCTCACACCGACTGTTTCATTATCCCAGACCAGGCCTCACACCGACTGTTTCATTATCCCAGACCAGGCCTCACACCGACTGTTTCATTATCCCAGACCAGGCCTCACACCGACTGTTTCATTATCCCAGACCAGGCCTCACACCGACTGTTTCATTATCCCAGACCAGGCCTCACACCGACTGTTTCATTATCCCAGACCAGGCCTCACACCGACTGTTTCATTATCCCAGACCAGGCCTCACACCGACTGTTTCATTATCCCAGACCAGGCCTCACACCGACTGTTTCATTATCCCAGACCAGGCCTCACACCTGACTGTTTCATTATCCCAGACCAGGCCTCACACTGACTGTTTCATTATCCCAGACCAGGCCTCACGCCGACTGTTTCATTATCCCAGACCAGGCCTCACACCGACTGTTTCATTATCCCAGACCAGGCCTCACACCGACTGTTTCATTATCCCAGACCAGGCCTCACACCGACTGTTTCATTATCCCAGACCAGGCCTCACACCGACTGTTTCATTATCCCAGACCAGGCCTCACACCGACTGTTTCATTATCCCAGACCAGGCCTCACACCGACTGTTTCATTATCCCAGACCAGGCCTCACACTGACTGTTTCATTATCACAGACCAGGCCTCACACCGACTGTTTCATTATCCCAGACCAGGCCTCACACCGACTGTTTCATTTTCCTACAGCATTCCTCACAACGACTGTTTCATTATCCAGACCAGGCCTCACACCGACTGTTTCATTATCAAACACCAGGCCTCACACCGACTGTTTCATTATCCCAGACCAGGCCTCACACCGACTGTTTCATTATCCCAGACCAGGTCTCACACCGACTGTTTCATTATCCCAGACCAGGCCTCACACCGACTGTTTCATTATCCCAGACCAGGCCTCACACCGACTGTTTCATTATCCCAGACCAGGCCTCACACCGATTGTTTCATTATCCCAGACCAATGCTCACACCGACTGTTTCATTATCCCAGACCATTCCTCACACTGACTGTTTCATTATCCAAGACCAGGCCTCACACCGTCTATTTCATTTTCACAGACCAGGCCTCACACCGACTGTTTCATTATCCCAGACCAGGCCTCACACCGACTGTTTCATTATCCCAGACCAGGCCTCACACCGACTGTTTCATTATCCCAGACCAGGCCTCAGACCAACTTTTTCATTATCCCAGACCAGGCCTCACACCGACTGTTTCATTATCCCAGACCAGGCCTCAAACCGACGGTTTCATTATCCCAGACAAGGCCTCACACCGACTGTTTCATTATCACAGACCAGGCCTCACACCGACTGTTTCATTATCCCAGACCAGGCCTCACACCGACTGTTTCATTATCCCAGACCAGGCCTCACACCGACTGTTTCATTTTCCCAGACCAGGCCTCACACCGACTGTTTCATTATCCCAGACCAGGCCTCACACCGACTGTTTCATTATCTCTGACCAGGCCTCACACCGACTGTTTCATTATCACAGACCAGGCCTCACACCGACTGTTTCATTATCCCAGACCAGGCCTCACACGAATGTTTCATTATCACAGACCAGGCCTCACCGACTGTTTCATTATCCCAGACCAGGCCTCACACCGACTGTTTCATTATCCCAGACCATGCCTCACACCGACTGTTCATTATCCCAGACCAGTCCTCACACCGACTGTTTCATTATCACAGACCATTCCTCACACCGACTGTTTCATTATCCCAGACCAGGCCTCACACCGACGGTTTCATTATCCCAGACCAGGCCTCACACCGACTGTTTCATTATCCCAGACCAGGCCTCACACTGACTGTTCCATTATCCCAGACCAGGCCTCACACCGACTGTTTCATTATACCAGACCATTCCTCACACCGACTGTTTCATTATCCCAGACCAGGCCTCACACCGACTGTTTCATTATCACAGACCAGGCCTCACACCGACTGTTTCATTATCACAGACCAGGCCTCACACCGACTGTTTCATTATCCCAGACCAGGCCTCACACCGACTGTTTCATTATCCAGACCAGGCCTCACACCGACTGTTTCATTATCCCAGACCAGGCCTCACACCGACTGTTTCATTATACCAGCCCAGGCCTCACACCGACTGTTTCATTATCCCAGACCAGGCCTCACACCGACTGTTTCATTATCACAGACCAGGCCTCACACCGACTGTTTCATTATCCCAGACCAGGCCTCACACCGACTGTTTCATTATCACAGACCAGGCCTCACACCGACTGTTTCATTATCCCAGACCAGGCCTCACACCGACTGTTTCATTATCCCAGACCAGGCCTCACACCGACTGTTTCATTATCCCAGACCAGGCCTCACACCGACTGTTTCATTATCCCAGACCAGGCCTCACACCGACTGTTTCATTATCCCAGACCAGGCCTCACACCGACTGTTTCATTATCCCAGACCAGGCCTCACACTGACTGTTTCATTATCCCAGACCAGGCCTCACACCGACTGTTTCATTATCCCAGACCAGGCCTCACACTGACTGTTTCATTATCCCAGACCAGGCCTCACACTGACTGTTTCATTATCCCAGACCAGGCCTCACACCGACTGTTTCATTATCCCAGACCAGGCCTCACACCGACTGTTTCATTATCCCAGACCAGGCCTCACAAGACTGTTTCATTATCACAGACCAGGCCTCACACCGACTGTTTCATTATCCCAGACCAGGCCTCACACCGACTGTTTCATTATCCCAGACCAGGCCTCACACTGACTGTTTCATTATCCCAGACCAGGCCTCACACCGACTGTTTCATTATCACAGACCAGGCCTCACACTGACTGTTTCATTATCCCAGACCAGGCCTCACACCGACTGTTTCATTATCCCAGACCAGGCCTCACACTGAATGTTTCATTATCCCAGACCAGGCCTCACACTGAATGTTTCATTATCCCAGACCAGGCCTCACACTGAATGTTTCATTATCCCAGACCAGGCCTCACACTGACTGTTTCATTATCCCAGACCAGGCCTCACACTGAATGTTTCATTATCCCAGACCAGGCCTCACACTGAATGTTTCATTATCCCAGACCAGGCCTCACACTGACTGTTTCATTATCCCAGACCAGGCCTCACACCGACTGTTTCATTATCACAGACCACGGCTCACACTGAATGTTTCATTATCCCAGACCAGGCCTCACACAGACTGTTTCATTATCCCAGACCAGGCCTCACACTGACTGTTTCATTATCACAGACCAGGCCTCACACTGACTGTTTCATTATCCCAGACAATTCCTCACACCGACTTTCCATTATCCCAGACCAGACCTCGCACTGAACGTTTCATTATCGCAGACCAGGCCTGACGCCGACTGTTTCATTATCACAGACCATTCCTCACACCGACTGTTTCATTATCCCAGACCAGGCCTCACACCGACTGTTTCATTATCCCAGACCAGGCCTCACACCGACTGTTTCATTATCCCAGACCAGGCCTCACACCGACTGTTTCATTATCCCAGACCAGGCCTCACACTGACTGTTTCATTATCCCAGACCAGGCCTCACACTGAATGTTTCATTATCCCAGACCAGGCCTCACACCGAATGTTTCATTAGTCCCAGACCAGGCCTCACACGACTGTTCATTATCCCAGACCTGGCCTCACACCGACTGTTTCATTATCCCAGACCAGGCCTCAAACCGGACTGTTTCAGTATCCCAGACCAGGCCTCACACCGACTGTTTCATTATCCCAGACCATTCCTCAAACCGACTGTTTCATTAACAAACACCAGGCCTCACAATGACTGTTTCATTATCCCAGACCAGGCCTCACACCGACTGTTTCTTTATCCCAGACCAGGCCTCACACCGACTGTTTCATTATCCCAGACCAGGCCTCACACTGACTGTTTCATTATCCCAGACCAGGCCTCACACCGACTGTTTCATTATCCCAGACCAGGCCTCACACCGACTGTTTCATTATCCCAGACCAGGCCTCACACAGACTGTTTCATTATCCCAGACCAGGCCTCACACCGACTGTTTCATTATCCCAGACCAGGCCTCACAACGACTGTTTCATTATCCCAGACCAGGCCTCACACTGACTGTTTCATTATCCCAGACCAGGCCTCACACCGACTGTTTCATTATCCCAGACCAGGCCTCACAACGACTGTTTCATTATCCCAGACCATTCCTCACACCAACTGTTTCATTATCCCAGACCAGGCCTCACACTGACTGTTTCATTATCCCAGACCAGGCCTCACACCGACTGTTTCATTATCCCAGACCAGGCCTCACACCGACTGTTTCATTATCACAGACCAGGCCTCACACCGACTGTTTCATTATCCCAGACCAGGCCTCACACCTACTGTTTCATTATCCCAGACCAGGCCTCACCGACTGTTCCAATATCCCTGACCAGGCCTCACACCGACTGTTTCATTATCCCAGACCAGGCCTCACACCGACTGTTTCATTATCCCAGACCAGGCCTCACACCGACTGTTTCATTATCCCAGACCAGGCCTCACACCGACTGTTTCATTATCACAGACCAGGCCTCACACCGACTGTTTCATTATCCCAGACCAGGCCTCACACTGAATGTTTCATTATCCCAGACCAGGCCTCACACGACTGTTTCATTATCACAGACCAGGCCTCACACTGACTGTTTCATTATCCCAGACCATTCCTCACACCGACTGTTTCATTATCCCAGACCAGGCCTCACACCGACTGTTTCATTATCCCAGACCAGGCCTCACACCGACTGTTTCATTATCCCAGACCAGGCCTCACACGACTGTTTCATTATCCCAGACCAAGGTGCCTACACACCGACTGTGTTCATTATGCACAGACCAGGCCTCACAACGACGGTTTTAATTATCCCCCGAGACCCAGGCCTCACACCGACTGTTCATTTTGCTCAGACCATGCCTACTCACCGACTGTTTAATTAATCCCAGACCAGACCTCACACCGACTGTTTCATTATCCCAGACCAAACCTCACACCGAATGTTTCATTATCCCAGACCATTCCACACAACGACTGTTTCCTTATCCAAGACCAGGCCTCACACCGACTGTTTCATTATCCCAGACCAGGCCTCAGACCAACTTTTTCATTATCCCAGACCAGGCCTCACACCGACTGTTTCATTATCCCAGACCAGGCCTCCCGCCGACTGTTTCATTATCCCATACCATTCCTCACACCGATGTTTCATTATCCCAGACCATTCCTCACACCGACTGTTTCATTATCCCAGACCAGGCCTCACACCGACTGTTTCATTATCCCAGACCAGGCCTCACACTGACTGTTTCATTATCCCAGACCAGGCCTCACACTGACTGTTTCATTATCCCAGACCAGGCCTCACACCGACTGTTTCATTATCCCAGACCAGGCCTCACACCGACTGTTTCATTATCCCAGACCAGGCCTCACACCGACTGTTTCATTATCCCAGACCATTCCTCACACCGACTGTTTCATTATCCCAGACCATTCCTCACACCGACTGTTTCATTATCCCAGACCAGGCCTCACACTGAATGTTTCATTATCCCAGACCAGGCCTCACACGACTGTTTCATTATCCCAGACCAGGCCTCACACCGACTGTTTCATTATCCCAGACCAGGCCTCACACCTGACTGGTTCATTATCCCAGACCAGGCCTCACAATGACTGTTTCATTATCCCAGACCAGGCCTCACACCGACTGTTTCATTATCCCAGACCAGGCCTCACACCGACTGTTTCATTATCTCAGACCAGGCCTCACACCGACTGTTTCATTATCCCAGACCAGGCCTCACACCGACTGTTTCATTATCCCAGACCAGGCCTCACACCGACTGTTTCATTATCACAGACCAGGCCTCACACCGACTGTTTCATTATCCCAGACCAGGCCTCACACCGACTGTTTCATTATCCCAGACCAGGCCTCACACTGACTGTTTCATTATCCCAGACCAGGCCTCACACCGACTGTTTCATTATCCCAGACCAGGCCTCACACCGACTGTTTCATTATCCCAGACCAGGCCTCACACTGACTGTTTCATTATCCCAGACCAGGCCTCACACCGACTGTTTCATTATCCCAGACCAGGCCTCACACCGACTGTTTCATTATCCCTGACAAGGATTTACACCGACTGTTTCATTAACCCAGACCAGAGCTCACAATGAATGTTTCATTAACCCAGACCATTCCTCGCACCGACTGTTTCATTATCCAAAACCTTTCCTAAACCGACTGTTTCATTATCCCAGACAATTCCTCACACCGACTGTTTCATTATCCCAGACCAGGCCTCACACCGACTGTTTCATTATCCCAGACCAGGCCTCCCACCGACTGTTTCATTATCCCTGACCAGGCCTCACACCGACTGTTTCATTATCCTAGACCAGGCCTCACACCGACTGTTTCATTATCCCAGACCAGGCCTCACACCGACTGTTTCATTATCCCAGACCAGGCCTCACACCGACTGTTTCATTATCCCAGACCAGGCCTCACACCGACTGTTTCATTATCCCAGACCAGGCCTCACACTGACTGTTTCATTATCCCAGACCAGGCCTCACACCGACTGTTTCATTATCCCAGACCAGGCCTCACACCGACTGTTTCATTATCCCAGACCAGGCCTCACACTGACGGTTTCATTATCCCAGACCAGGCCTCACACCGAATGTTTCATTATCCCAGACCAGGCCTCACACCGACTGTTTCATTATCCCAGACCAGGCCTCACACTGACTGTTTCATTATCCAGGACCATTCCTCACAACGACTGTTTCATTATCCAAGACCAGTCAGTCGACAGCCGATGTTTGCAGTTATCCCAGACCATTCCTCACACTGACTGTTTCATTATCCCAGACCAGGCCTCACACCGACTGTTTCATTATCCCAGACCAGGCCTCACACCGACTGTTTCATTATCCCAGGCAAGGCCTCATATCAACGATTTCATTATCCCAGACCTGGCCTCAAACAGACTGTTTCATTATCCCAGACCAGGCCTCACACCGACTGTTTCATTATCCCAGACCTGGCCTCACATCGATTGTGTCATTATCCCAGACCAGGCCTCAAACCGACTGTTTCATTATCCTTGACAAGGATTTACACCGACTGTTTCATTATCCCAGACCAGGCCTCACACCGACTGTTTCATTAACCCAGACCATTCCTCACACCGACTGTTTCATTATCCCAGACCAGGCCTCACACTGACTGTTTCATTATCCCAGACCAGGCCTCACACCGACTGTTTCATTATCCCAGACCAGGCCTCACACTGACTGTTTCATTATCCCAGACCAGGCCTCACACCGACTGTTTCATTATCCCAGACCAGGCCTCACACCGACTGTTTCATTATCCCAGACCAGGCCTCACACCGACTGTTTCATTATCCCAGACCAGGCCTCACACCGACTGTTTCATTATCCCAGACCAGGCCTCACACCGACTGTTTCATTATCCCAGACCAGTCCTCACACCGACTGTTTCATTATCCCAGACCAGGCCTCACACCGACTGTTTCATTATCCCAGACCAGGCCTCACACCGACTGTTTCATTATCCCAGACCAGGCCTCACACCGACTGTTTCATTATCCAGACCAGGCCTCACACGACTGTTTCATTATCCCAGACCAGGCCTCACACTGACTGTTTCATTATCCCAGACCAGGCCTCACACCGACTGTTTCATTATCCCAGACCAGGCCTCACACCGACTGTTTCATTATCCCAGACCAGGCCTCACACCGACTGTTTCATTATCCCAGACCAGGCCTCACACTGACTGTTTCATTATCCCAGACCAGGCCTCACACCGACTGTTTCATTATCCCAGACCAGGCCTCACACGACTGTTTCATTATCCCAGACCAGGCCTCACTCTGAATGTTTCATTATCCATACCAGGCCTCACACCGACTGTTTCATTATCCCAGACCAGGCCTCACACCGACTGTTTCATTATCCCAGACCAGGCCTCACACCGACTGTTTCATTATCACAGACCAGGCCACACACTCGACTGTTTCATTATCCCAGACCAGGCCTCACACTGACTGTTTCATTATCCCAGACCAGGCCTCAAACCAACTGTTTCATTATTCCAGACCAGGCCTCACGACGACTGTTTCATTATCCCAGACCAGGCCTCACACCGACTGTTTCATTATCCCAGACCAGGCCTCACACCGACTGTTTCATTATCAAACACCAGGCCTCACACCGACTGTTTCATTATCCCAGACCAGGCCTCACACCGACTGTTTCATTATCCCAGACCAGGCCTCACACCGACTGTTTCATTATCCCAGACCAGGCCTCACACCGACTGTTTCATTATCCCAGACCAGGCCTCACACCGACTGTTTCATTATCCCAGACCAGGCCTCACACGACTGTTTCATTAACCCAGACCAGGCCTCACACCGACTGTTTCATTTTCCCAGACCAGGCCTCACACCGACTTGTCATTGTCCCAGACCAGGCCTCACACCGACTGTTTCATTATCCCAGACCAGGCCTCACACCGACTGTTTCATTATCCCAGACCAGGCCTCACACCGACTGTTTCATTATCCCAGACCAGGCCTCACACCGACTGTTTCATTATCCCAGACCAGGCCTCACACCGACTGTTTCATTATCACAGACCAGGCCTCACACCGACTGTTTCATTATCCCAGACCAGGCCTCACACCGACTGTTTCATTATCCCAGACCAGGCCTCACACTGACTGTTTCATTATCCCAGACCAGGCCTCACACCGACTGTTTCATTATCACAGACCTGGCCTCACACCGACTGTTTCATTATCCCAGACCAGGCCTCACACCGACTGTTTCATTATCCCAGACCTGGCCTCACACCGACTGTTTCATTATCCCAGACCAGGCCTCACACCGACTGTTTCATTATCCCAGACCAGGCCTCACACCGACTGTTTCATTATCCCAGACCAGGCCTCACACCGACATGTTTCATTATCCCAGACCAGGCCTCACACCGACTGTTTCATTATCAAACTCCAGGCCTCACACCGACTGTTTCATTATCCCAGACCAGGCCTCAAACAGACTGTTTCATTATCCCAGACCAGGCCTCACACCGACTGTTTCATTATCCCAGACCAGGCCTCACACCGACTGTTTCATTATCCCAGACCAGGCCTCACACCGACTGTTTCATTATCAAACACCAGGCCTCACACCGACTGTTTCATTATCCCAGACCAGGCCTCACACCGACTGTTTCATTATCCCAGACCAGGCCTCACACGACTGTTTTCATTATCACAGACCATGCCTCACACCGACTGTTTCATTATCCCAGACCAGGCCTCACACCGACTGTTTCATTATCCCAGACCATTCCTCACACCGACTGTTTCATTATCCCAGACCATTCCTCACACTGACTGTTTCATTATCCCAGACCAGGCCTCACACCGACTGTTTCATTTTCACAGACCAGGCCTCACACCAACTGTTCCATTATCCCAGACCAGACCTCACACCGACTGTTTCATTATTCCAGACCAGACCTCACACTGACTGTTTCATTATCCCAGACCATTCTTCACACCGACTGTTTCATTATCCAAAACCTTTCCTCTACCGACTGTTTCATTATCCCAGACCATTCCTCACAACGACTGTTTCATTATCCCAGACCAGGCCTCACACCGACTGTTTCATTATCCCAGACCAGTCCTCACACCGACTGTTTCATTATCCCAGACCAGGCCTCACACCGACTGTTTCATTATCACAGACCAGGCCTCACACTGACTGTTTCATTATCCCAGACCAGGCCTCACACCGACTGTTTCATTATCCCAGACCAGGCCTCACACCGACTGTTTCATTATCCCAGACCAGGCCTCACACCGACTGTTTCATTATCCCAGACCAGGCCTCACACTGACTGTTTCATTATCCCAGACCAGGCCTCACACCGACTGTTTCATTATCCCAGACCAGGCCTCACACCGACTGTTTCATTATCCCAGACCAGGCCTCACACCGACTGTTTCATTATCCCAGACCAGGCCTCACACTGACTGTTTCATTATCCCAGACCAGGCCTCACACTGACTGTTTCATTATCCCAGACCAGGCCTCACACCGACTGTTTCATTATCCCAGACCAGGCCTCACACTGACTGTTTCATTATCCCAGACCAGGCCTCACACCGACTGTTTCATTATCCCAGACCAGGCCTCACACCTGACTGTTTCATTATCCCAGACCAGGCCTCACACCGACTGTTTCATTATCCCAGACCAGGCCTCACACGACTGTTTCATTATCCCAGACCAGGCCTCACACGACTGTTTCATTATCCCAGACCAGGCCTCACACCTGACTGTTTCATTATCCAGACCAGGCCTCACACCGACTGTTTCATTATCCCAGACCAGGCCTCACACTGACTGTTTCATTATCCCAGACCAGGCCTCACACCGACTGTTTCATTATCACAGACCAGGCCTCACACCGACTGTTTCATTATCCCAGACCAGGCCTCACACCGACTGTTTCATTATCCCAGACCAGGCCTCACACCGACTGTTTCATTATCCCAGACCAGGCCTCACACCGACTGTTTCATTATCCCAGACCAGGCCTCACACCGACTGTTTCATTATCCCAGACCAGGCCTCACACCGACTGTTTCATTATCCCAGACCAGGCCTCACACAGACTGTTTCATTATCACAGACCAGGCCTCACACCGACTGTTTCATTATCAGACACCAGGCCTCACACCGACTGTTTCATTATCCCAGACCAGGCCTCACACTGACTGTTTCATTATCCCAGACCGGGCCTCACACTGAATGTTTCATTATCCAGACCAGGCCTCACACCGACTGTTTCATTATCCCAGACCAGGCCTCACACCGACTGTTTCATTATCCCAGACCAGGCCTCACACCGACTGTTTCATTATCCAAGACCAGGCCTCACACTGACTGTTTCATTATCCCAGACCAGGCCTCACACCGACTGTTTCATTATCCCAGACCAGGCCTCACACCGACTGTTTCATTATCCCAGACCAGGCCTCACACCGACTGTTTCATTATCCCAGACCAGGCCTCACACCAACTGTTTCATTATCCCAGACCAGGCCTCACAATGACTGTTTCATTATCCCAGACCAGGCCTCACACTGACTGTTTCATTATCACCGACCAGGCCTCACACCGACTGTTTCATTATCCCAGACCAGGCCTCACACCGACTGTTTCATTATCCCAGACCAGGCCTCACACCGACTGTTTCATTATCCCAGACCAGGCCTCACACCGACTGTTTCATTATCCCGGACAAGGCCTCACACCGACTGTTTCATTATCCCAGACCAGGCCTCACACCGACTGTTTCATTATCAACCTCCAGGCCTCACACCGACTGTTTCATTAAACCAGACCAGGCCTCACACCGACTGTTTCATTATCCCAGACCAGGCCTCACACCGACTGTTTCATTATCCCAGACCAGGCCTCACACCGACTGTTTCATTATCCCAGACCAGGCCTCACACTGACTGTTTCATTATCCAGACCAGGCCTCACACCGACTGTTTCATTATCACAGACAAGGCCTCACACCGACTGTTTCATTATCACAGACCGGGCCTCACACCGACTGTTTCATTATCCCAGACCAGGCCTCACACCGACTGTTTCATTATCACAGACCAGGCCTCACACCGACTGTTTCATTATCCCAGACCAGGCCTCACACCGACTGTTTCATTATCCCAGACCAGGCCTCACACCGACTGTTTCATTATCCAGACCAGGCCTCACACCGACTGTTTCATTATCCCAGACCAGGCCTCACACCGACTGTTTCATTATCCCAGACCAGGCCTCACACCGACTGTTTCATTATCCCAGACCAGGCCTCACACCGACTGTTTCATTATCCCAGACTATTCCTCATACCAACTGTTTCATTATCCCAGACCAGGCCTCACACTGACTGTTTCATTATCCCAGACCAGGCCTCACACCGACTGTTTCATTATCCCAGACCAGGCCTCACACCGACTGTTTCATTATCCCAGACCAGGCCTCACACCGACTGTTTCATTATCCCAGACCAGGCCTCACACCGACTGTTTCATTATCCAGACCAGGCCTCACACCGACTGTTTCATTATCCCAGACCAGGCCTCACACCGACTGTTTCATTATCCCAGACCAGGCCTCACACCGACTGTTTCATTATCCCAGACCAGGCCTCACACCGACTGTTTCATTATCCCAGACCAGGCCTCACACCGACTGTTTCATTATCACAGACCAGGCCTCACACCGACTGTTTCATTATCACAGACCAGGCCTCACACTGAATGTTTCATTATCCCAGACCAGGCCTCACACCGACTGTTTCATTATCACAGACCAGGCCTCACACTGACTGTTTCATTATCCCAGACCAGGCCTCACACTGACTGTTTCATTATCCCAGACCAGGCCTCACACTGACTGTTTCATTATCCCAGACCAGGCCTCACACTGACTGTTTCATTATCCCAGACCAGGCCTCACAATGACTGTTTCATTATCCCAGACCAGGCCTCACACTGACTGTTTCATTATCCCAGACCAGGCCTCACACCGACTGTTTCATTATCCCAGACCAGGCCTCACACTGACTGTTTCATTATCCCAGACCAGGCCTCACACTGACTGTTTCATTATCCCAGACCAGGCCTCACACCGACTGTTTCATTATCCCAGACCTTTCCTCACATTGACTGTTTCATTATCCCAGACCAGGCCTCACACCGACTGTTTCATTATCCCAGACCAGGCCTCACACTGACTGTTTCATTATCCCAGACCAGGCCTCACACTGACTGTTTCATTATCCCAGACCAGGCCTCACACCGACTGTTTCATTATCCCAGACCAGGCCTCACACCTGACTGTTTCATTATCCCAGACCAGGCCTCACACCGACTGTTTCATTATCCCAGACCAGGCCTCACACCGACTGTTTCATTATCCCAGACCAGGCCTCACACCGACTGTTTCATTATCCCAGACCAGGCCTCACACCGACTGTTTCATTATCCCAGACCAGGCCTCACACTGACTGTTTCATTATCCAGACCAGGCCTCACACCGACTGTTTCATTATCCCAGACCAGGCCTCACACCGACTGTTTCATTATCCCAGACCAGGCCTCACACCGACTGTTTCATTATCCCAGACCAGGCCTCACACAGACTGTTTCATTATAACCGACCAGGACTCATAATGACTGTTTCATTATCAAAGACCAGGCCTCACACCGACTGTTCCATTATCCCAGACCAGGCATCACACCGACTGTTTCATTATCACAGACCAGGTCTCACTCAACTGTTTCATGATCCCAGACCAGGCCTCACACCGACCGCTTAATTATCCCAGACCAGGCCTCACACCGACTGTTTCATTATCCCAGACCAGGCCTCACACCGACTGTTTCATTATCCCAGACCAGGCCTCACACCGACTGTTTCATTATCCCAGACCAGGCCTCACACCGACTGTTTCATTATCCAGACCAGGCCTCACACCGACTGTTTCATTAACAAACACCAGGCCTCACACTGACTGTTTCATTATCCCAGACCAGGCCTCACACCGACTGTTTCATTATCACAGACCAGGCCTCACACCGACTGTTTCATTATCCCAGACCAGGCCTCACACCGACTGTTTCATTATCCCAGACCAGGCCTCACACTGACTGTTTCATTATCACAGACCAGGCCTCACACCGACTGTTTCATTATCCAAAACCTATCCTACACCGACTGTTTCATTATCACAGACCAGGCCTCACACCGACTGTTCCATTATCCCAGACCAGGCCTCACACTGACTGTTTCATTATCCCAGACCAGGCCTCACACCGACTGTTTCATTATCCCAGACCAGGCCTCACACTGACTGTTTCATTATCCCAGACCAGGCCTCACACCGACTGTTTCATTATCCCAGACCAGGCCTCACACCGACTGTTTCATTATCCCAGACCAGGCCTCACAACGATGTTTCATTATCCAGACCAGGCCTCACACCGACTGTTTCATTAACAAACACCAGGCCTCACAATGACTGTTTCATTATCCCAGACCCGGCCTCACACCGACTCTTTCATTATGAAACACCAGACCTCACACCGACTGTTTCATTATCCCAGACCAGGCCTCACACCGACTGTTTCATTATCCCAGACCAGGCCTCACACCGACTGTTTCATTATCCCAGACCAGGCCTCACACCGACTGTTTCATTATCCCAGACCAGGCCTCACACCGACTGTTTCATTATCCCAGACCAGGCCTCACACTGACTGTTTCATTATCCCAGACCAGGCCTCACACCGACTGTTTCATTATCCCAGACCATTCCTCACACTGACGGTTTCATTATCCCAGACCAGGCCTCACACTGACTGTTTCATTATCCCAGACCAGGCCTCACACTGACTGTTTCATTATCCCAGACCAGGCCTCACACGACTGTTTCATTATCCAGACCAGGCCTCACACCGACTGTTTCATTATCCCAGACCAGGCCTCACACGAATGTTTCATTATCCCAGACCAGGCCTCACACCGACTGTTTCATTATCCCAGACCAGGCCTCACACTGACTGTTTCATTATCCCAGACCAGGCCTCACACTGACTGTTTCATTATCCCAGACCAGGCCTCACACCGACTGTTTCATTATCCCAGACCAGGCCTCACACTGACTGTTTCATTATCCCAGACCAGGCCTCACACCGACTGTTTCATTATCCCAGACCAGGCCTCACACCGACTGTTTCATTATCCCAGACCAGGCCTCACACCGACTGTTTCATTATCCCAGACCAGGCCTCACACTGACTGTTTCATTATCCCAGACCAGGCCTCACACCGACTGTTTCATTATCCCAGACCTTTCCTCACACGACTGTTTCATTATCCCAGACCAGGCCTCACACCGACTGTTTCATTATCCCAGACCAGGCCTCACACCGACTGTTTCATTATCCCAGACCAGGCCTCACTCCGACTGTTTCATTTTCCAAACCGGGCCTCACACCGACTGTTTCATTATCCGAGACCAGGCCTCACTCCGACTGTTTCATTATCCCAGACCAGGCCTCACACCGACTGTTTCATTATCCCAGACCAGGCCTCACACCGACTGTTTCATTATCCCAGACCAGGCCTCACACCGACTGTTTCATTATCCCAGACCAGGCCTCACACCGACTGTTTCATTATCCCAGACCAGGCCTCACACCGACTGTTTCATTATCCCAGACCAGGCCTCACACGACTGTTTCATTATCCCAGACCAGGCCTCACACCGACTGTTTCATTATCCCAGACCAGGCCTCACACCGACTGTTTCATTATCCCAGACCAGGCCTCACACTGACTGTTTCATTATCCCAGACCAGGCCTCACACCGACTGTTTCATTATCCCAGACCAGGCCTCACACCGACTGTTTCGTTATCCCAGACCAGGCCTCACACCGACTGTTTCATTATCCCAGACCAGGCCTCACACCGACTGTTTCATTATCCCAGACCAGGCCTCACACCGACTGTTTCATTATCCCAGACCAGGCCTCACACCGACTGTTTCATTATCCCAGACCAGGCCTCACACTGACTGTTTCATTATCCCAGACCAGGCCTCACACCGACTGTTTCATTATCACAGACCAGGCCTCACACCGACTGTTTCATTATCCCAGACCAGGCCTCACACCGACTGTTTCATTAACACAGACCAGGTCTCACACCAACTGTTTCATTATCCCAGACCAGGCCTCACACCGACCGCTTAATTATCCCAGACCAGGCCTCACACCGACTGTTTCATTATCCCAGACCAGGCCTCACACCGACTGTTTCATTATCCCAGACCAGGCCTCACACCGACTGTTTCATTATCCCAGACCAGGCCTCACACCGACTGTTTCATTATCCCAGACCAGGCCTCACACCGACTGTTTCATTATCCACCACCAGGCCTAAAATCGACTGTTTCATTATCCCAGACCAGGCCTCACACCGACTGTTTCATTAAAACAGACCAGGTCTCACACCAACTGTTTCATTATCCCAGACCAGGCCTCACACCGACTGTTTCATTATCCCAGACCAGGCCTCACACCGACTGTTTCATTATCCCAGACCAGGCCTCACACCGACTGTTTCATTATCACAGACCAGGCCTCACACCGACTGTTTCATTATCCCAGACCAGGCCTCACACCGACTGTTTCATTATCCCAGACCAGGCCTCACACGACTGTTTCATTATCCCAGACCAGGCCTCACACCGACTGTTTCATTATCCCAGACCAGGCCTCACACTGACTGTTTCATTATCCCAGACCAGGCCTCACACTGACTGTTTCATTATCCCAGACCAGGCCTCACACTGACTGTTTCATTATCCCAGACCAGGCCTCACACCGACTGTTTCATTATCCCAGACCAGGCCTCACACCGACTGTTTCATTATCCCAGACCAGGCCTCACACCGACTGTTTCATTATCCCAGACCAGGCCTCACACCGACTGTTTCATTATCCCAGACCAGGCCTCACACCGACTGTTTCATTATCCCAGACCAGGCCTCACACCGACTGTTTCATTATCACAGACCAGGCCTCACACCGACTGTTTCATTATCACAGACCAGGCCTCACACCGACTGTTTCATTATCACAGACCAGGCCTCACACCGACTGTTTCATTATCCCAGACCAGGCCTCACACCGACTGTTTCATTATCCCAGACCAGGCCTCACACCGACTGTTTCATTATCCCGGACCAGGCCTCACACCGACTGTTTCATTATCCCAGACCAGGCCTCACATCGACTGTTTCATTATCACAGACCAGGCCTCACACCGACTGTTTCATTGTCAAGAACCAGGCCTCACACCGACTGTTTCATTATCCCAGACCAGGCCTCACACCGACTGTTTCATTATCACAGACCAGGCCTCACACCGACTGTTTCATTATCCCAGACCAGGCCTCACACCGACTGTTCCAATATCCCAGACCAGGCCTCACACTGACTGTTTCATTATCCCAGACCAGGCCTCACACCGACTGTTTCATTATCCCAGACCAGGCCTCACACTGACTGTTTCATTATCACAGACCAGGCCTCACACCGACTGTTTCATTATCACAGACCAGGCCTCACACTGAATGTTTCATTATCCAGACCAGGCCTCACACTGACTGTTTCATTATCACAGACCAGGCCTCACACCTGACTGTTTCATTATCCAGACCAGGCCTCACACTGACTGTTTCATTATCCCAGACCAGGCCTCACACCGACTGTTTCATTATCCCAGACCAGGCTCACACTCGAATGTTTCATTATCCCAGACCAGGCCTCACACCGACTGTTTCATTATCTCTGACCAGGCCTCACACCGACTGTTTCATTATCCCAGACCAGGCCTCACACCGACTGTTCCATTATCCCAGACCAGGCCTCACACCGACTGTTTCATTATCCCAGACAGGCCTCACACCGACTGTTTCATTATCACAGACCAGGCCTCACACTGAATGTTTCATTATCCAAACCGGGCCTCACACCGACTGTTTCATTATCCCAGACCAGGCCTCACACCGACTGTTTCATTATCCCAGACCAGGCCTCACACCGACTGTTTCATTATCCCAGACCAGGCCTCACACTGACTGTTTCATTATCCCAGACCAGGCCTCACACTGACTGTTTCATTATCACAGACCAGGCCTCACACCGACTGTTTCATTATCCAGACCAGGCCTCACACGACTGTTTCATTATCACAGACCAGGCCTCACACCGACTGTTTCATTATCCCAGACCAGGCCTCACACTGACTGTTTCATTATCACAGACCAGGCCTCACACGGAATGTTTCATTATCCCAGACCAGGCCTCACACTGAATGTTTCATTATCCCAGACCAGGCCTCACACTGACTGTTTCATTATCCCAGACCAGGCCTCACACTGACTGTTTCATTATCCCAGACCAGGCCTCACACCGACTGTTTCATTATCCCAGACCAGGCCTCAGACCGGCTGTTTCATTATCTCAGACCAGGCGTCACACCGACTGTTTCATTATCAAACTCCAGGCCTCACACCGAATGTTTCATTATCCCAGACCAGGCCTCACACCGACTGTTTCATTATCACAGACCAGGCCTCACACCGACTGTTTCATTATCCCAGACCAGGCCTCACACTGACTGTTTCATTATCCCAGACCAGGCCTCACACCGACTGTTTCATTATCCCAGACCAGGCCTCACACCGACTGTTTCATTATCCCAGACCAGGCCTCACACTGAATGTTTCATTATCCCAGACCAGGCCTCACACTGACTGTTTCATTATCCCAGACCAGGCCTCACACTGACTGTTTCATTATCCCAGACCAGGCCTCACACTGACTGTTTCATTATCCCAGACCAGGCCTCACACTGACTGTTTCATTATCCCAGACCAGGCCTCACACTGAATGTTTCATTATCCCAGACCAGGCCTCACACTGACTGTTTCATTATCCCAGACCAGGCCTCACACTGACTGTTTCATTATCCCAGACCAGGCCTCACACTGACTGTTTCATTATCCCAGACCAGGCCTCACACCGACTGTTTCATTATCCCAGACCAGGCCTCACACCGACTGTTTCATTATCCCAGACCAGGCCTCACACCGACTGTTTCATTATCCCAGACCAGGCCTCACACCGACTGTTTCATTATCCCAGACCAGGCCTCACACCGACTGTTTCATTATCCCAGACCAGGCCTCACACCTGACTGTTTCATTATCCCAGACCAGGCCTCACACCGACTGTTTCATTATCCCAGACCAGGCCTCACACCGACTGTTTCATTATCCCAGACCAGGCCTCACACCGACTGTTTCATTATCCCAGACCAGGCCTCACACCGACTGTTTCATTATCCCAGACCAGGCCTCACACCGACTGTTTCATTATCCCAGACCAGGCCTCACACCGACTGTTTCATTATCCCAGACCAGGCCTCACACCGACTGTTTCATTATCCCAGACCAGGCCTCACACCGACTGTTTCATTATCCCAGACCAGGCCTCACACCGACTGTTTCATTATCCCAGACCAGGCCTCACACTGACTGTTTCATTATCCCAGACCAGGCCTCACACCGACTGTTTCATTATCCCAGACCAGGCCTCACACTGACTGTTTCATTATCCCAGACCAGGCCTCACACTGAATGTTTCATTATCCCAGACCAGGCCTCACACTGACTGTTTCATTATCCCAGACCAGGCCTCACACCGACTGTTTCATTATCCCAGACCAGGCCTCACACTGACTGTTTCATTATCCCAGACCAGGCCTCACACTGACTGTTTCATTATCCCAGACCAGGCCTCACACTGACTGTTTCATTATCCCAGACCAGGCCTCACACTGACTGTTTCATTATCCCAGACCAGGCCTCACACCGACTGTTTCATTATCCCAGACCAGGCCTCACACTGACTGTTTCATTATCACAGACCAGGCCTCACACTGAATGTTTCATTATCACAGACCAGGCCTCACACTGACTGTTTCATTATCCCAGACCAGGCCTCACACCGACTGTTTCATTATCCAGACCAGGCCTCACACCTGACTGTTTCATTATCCCAGGACCAGGCCTCACACCGACTGTTTCATAATCACAGACCAGGCCTTCACCACCAGACTGTTTCATTATCACAGACCAGGCCTCACACCGACTGTTTCATTATCACAGACCAGCCTCACACTGACTGTTTCATTATCCCAGACCAGGCCTCACACTGACTGTTTCATTATCCCAGACCAGGCCTCACACCGACTGTTTCATTATCTCAGACCAGGCCTCACACCGAATGTTTCATTATCCCAGACCAGCCCCACACCTGACTGTTTCATTATCCCAGACCAGGCCTCACACCTGAATGTTTCATTATCCCAGACCAGGCCTCACACGACTGTTTCATTATCCCAGACCAGGCCTCACAACGACTGTTTCATTATCCCGGCCAAGGCCTCACACCGACTTTTTCATTATCCCAGACCAGGCCTCACACCAACTGTTTCATTATCCCAGACCAGGCCTCACACCGACTGTTTCATTATCCCAGACCAGGCCTCACACTGACTGTTTCATTATCCCAGACCAGGCCTCACACCGACTGTTTCATTATCCCAGACCAGGCCTCACACTGACTGTTTCATTATCCAGGACCATTCCTAACAACGACTGTTTCATTATCCAAGACCATTCCTCACACCGACTGTTTCGTTATCCCAGACCATTCCTCACACCGACTTTTTCATTATCCCAGACCATTCCTCACACCGACTGTTTCATTATCCCAGAACACGCCTCACAACGACTGTTTCATTATCCCAGACCAGGTCTCACACCGACTGTTTCATTATCCCAGACCAGTCCTCACACCTACTGTTTCATTATCCCAGACCAGGCCTCACACTGACTGTTTCATTATCCCAGACCAGGCCTCACACCGACTGTTTCATTATCCCAGACCATTCCTCACACTGACTCTTTCATTATCCCAGACCAGGCCTCACACCGACTGTTTCATTATCCCAGACCAGGCCTCACACCGACTGTTTCATTATCCCAGACCAGGCCTCACACCGACTGTTTCATTATCCCAGACCAGGCCTCACACCGACTGTTTCATTATCCCAGACCAGGCCTCACACCGACTGTTTCATTATCCCAGACCAGGCCTCACACCGACTGTTTCATTATCCCAGACCAGGCCTCACACCGACTGTTTCATTATCCCAGACCAGGCCTCACACTGACTGTTTCATTATCCCAGACCAGGCCTCACACCGACTGTTTCATTATCCCAGACCAGGCCTCACACCGACTGTTTCATTATCCCAGACCAGGCCTCACACCGACTGTTTCATTATCCCAGACCAGGCCTCACACCGACTGTTTCATTATCCCAGACCAGGCCTCACACTGACTGTTTCATTATCCCAGACCAGGCCTCACACCGACTGTTTCATTATCCCAGACCAGGCCTCACACGACTGTTTCATTATCCCAGACCAGGCCTCACACCGACTGTTTCATTATCCCAGACCAGGCCTCACACTGACTGTTTCATTATCCCAGACCAGGCCTCACACTGACTGTTTCATTATCCCAGACCAGGCCTCACACTGACTGTTTCATTATCACAGACCAGGCCTCACACCGACTGTTTCATTATCACAGACCAGGCCTCACACTGACTGTTTCATTATCCCAGACCAGGCCTCACACTGACTGTTTCATTATCACAGACCAGGTCTCACACCGACTGTTTCATTATCAAACACCAGGCCTCACACCGACTATTTCATTATCCCCGACCAGGCCTCACACGGACTGTATCATTATCCCAGACCAGGCCTCACACTGAATGTTTCATTATCACAGACCAGGCCTCACACTGACTGTTTCATTATCACAGACCAGGCCTCACACCGACTGTTTCATTATCCCAGACCAGGCCTCACACTGAATGTTTCATTATCCCAGACCAGGCCTCACACCGACTGTTTCATTATCACAGACCAGGCCTCACACCGACTGTTTCATTATCCCAGACCAGGCCTCACACCGACTGTTTCATTATCCCAGACCAGGCCTCACACCGACTGTTTCATTATCCCAGACCAGGCCTCACACCGACTGTTTCATTATCCCAGACCAGGCCTCACACCGACTGTTTCATTATCCCAGACCAGGCCTCACACCGACTGTTTCATTATCCCAGACCAGGCCTCACACCGACTGTTTCATTATCCCAGACCAGGCCTCACACCGACTGTTTCATTATCCCAGACCAGGCCTCACACCGACTGTTTCATTATCCCTGACCAGGCCTCACACCGACTGTTTCATTATCCCAGACCAGGCCTCACACGACTGTTTCATTATCCCAGACCATTCCTCACACCGACTGTTTCATTATCCCAGACCAGGCCTCACACCGACTGTTTCATTATCCCAGACCATTCCTCACACCGACTGTTTCATTATCCCAGACCATTCCTCACACCGACTGTTTCATTATCCCAGACCAGGCCTCACACTGAATGTTTCATAATCACAGACCAGGCCTCACACTGAATGTTTCATTATCCGAGAACAGGCCACACACCGAATGTTTCATTATACCAGACCAGGCTCACACGACTGTTTCATTATCCCAGACAAGGCCTCACACCGACTGCGTCATTATCCAGACCCAGGCCTCACACTGAATGTTTCATTATCCCAGACCAGGCCTCACACTGAATGTTTCATTATCCCAGACCAGGCCTCACACTGACTGTTTCATTATCACAGACCAGGCCTCACACCGAATGTTTCATTATCCCAGACCAGGCCTCACACTGACTGTTTCATTATCCCAGACCAGGCCTCACACTGACTGTTTCATTATCCCAGACCAGGCCTCACACCGACTGTTTCATTATCCCAGACCAGGCCTCACACTGAATGTTTCATTATCCCAGACCAGCGTCACACCGACTGTTTCATTATCACAGACCAAGCCTCACACCGAATGTTTCATTATCCCAGACCAGGCCTCACACTGAATGTTTCATTATCCCAGACCAGGCCTCACACTGAATGTTTCATTATCCAGACCAGGCCTCACACCTGACTGTTTCATTATCCCGCACCACGCCTCACACCGACTGTTTCATTATCCCAGACCAGGCCTCACACCGAATGTTTCATTAACAAACACCAGGCCTCTCAATGACTGTTTCATTATCCCAGACCCGGCCTCACACCGACTGTTTCATTATCAAACACCAGGCCTCACACTGACTGTTTCATTATCCCAGACCAGGCCTCACACCGACTGTTTCATTATCCCAGACCAGGCCTCACACTGACTGTTTCATTATCCCAGACCAGGCCTCACACGACTGTTTCATTATCCCAGACCAGGCCTCACACTGAATGTTTCATTATCCCAGACCAGGCCTCACACCGACTGTTTCATTATCCCAGACCAGGCCTCACACTGAATGTTTCATTATCACAGACCAGGCCTCACACGACTGTTTCATTATCACAGACCAGGCCTCACACTGACTGTTTCATTATCCCAGACCAGGCTTCACCGAATGTTTCATTATCCCAGACCAGGCCTCACACCGACTGTTTCATTATCCCAGACCATTCCTCACACCGACTGTTTCATTATCCCAGACCAGGCCTCACACTGACTGTTTCATTATCCCAGACCAGGCCTCACGCGACTGTTTCATTATCACAGACCATTCCTCACACCGACTGTTTCATTATCCCAGACCAGGCCTCACACCGACTGTTTCATTAAAAAACACCAGGCCTCACAATGACTGTTTCATTATCCAGACCCGGCCTCACACCAACTGTTTCATTATCCCAGACCAGGCCTCACACTGACTGTTTCATTATCCCAGACCAGGCCTCACACCGACTGTTTCATTATCCAGACCCGGCCTCACACCGACTGTTTCATTATCCCAGACCAGGCCTCACACTGACTGTTTCATTATCCCAGACCAGGCCTCACACAGACTGTTTCATTATCCCAGACCAGGCCTCACACCGACTGTTTCATTGTCATAGACCAGGCCTCACACTGACTGTTTCATTATCCCAGACCAGGCCTCACACCGACTGTTTCATTATCACAGACCAGGCCTCACACTGACTGTTTCATTATCCCAGACCAGGCCTCACACTGACTGTTTCATTATCCCAGACCAGGCCTCACACTGACTGTTTCATTATCCCAGACCAGGCCTCACACCGACTGTTTCATTATCCCAGACCAGGCCTCACACCGACTGTTTCATTATCACAGACCAGGCCTCACACCGACTGTTTCATTATCACAGACCAGGCCTCACACCGACTGTTTCATTATCCCAGACCAGGCCTCACACTGACTGTTTCATTATCCCAGACCAGGCCTCACACTGACTGTTTCATTATCACAGACCAGGCCTCACACCGACTGTTTCATTATCCCAGACCAGGCCTCACACGACTGTTTCATTATCACAGACCATTCCTCACACCGACTGTTTCATCATCCCAGACCAGGCCTCACACCTGACTGTTTCATTATCACAGACCAGCCTCACACCGACTGTTTCATTATCCCAGACCAGGCCTCACACCGACTGTTTCATTATCCCAGACCAGGCCTCACACCTGACTGTTTCATTATCTCAGACCAGGCCTCACACTGAATGTTTCATTATTCCAGACCAGGCCTCACACAGACTGTTTCATTATCACAGACCAGGCCTCACACTGAATGTTTCATTATTCCAGACCAGGCCTCACACCGACTGCTTCATTATCACAGACCAGGCCTCACGCCGAATGTTTCATTATCACAGACCAGGCCTCACACTGACTGTTTTATTATCCCAGACCAGGCCTCACACCTGACTGTTTCATTATCCCAGACCAGGCCTCACACCGAATGTTCATTATTCCAGCCCAGGCCTCACACCGACTGTTTCATTACCCAGACCAGGCCTCAGACCAACTTTTTCATTATCCCAGACCAGGCCTCACACCGACTGTTCCATTATCCCAGACAATTCCTCAAACCGACTGTTTCATTATCCCAGACAATTCCTCACACCGACTGTTTCATTATCCCAGACAAGGCCTCACACGACTGTTTCATTATCCCAGACCAGGCCTCACACTGACTGTTTCATTATCCCAGACCAGGCCTCACACTGACTGTTTCATTATCCCAGACCAGGCCTCACACTGACTGTTTCATTATCCCAGACCAGGCCTCACACCGACTGTTTCATTATCCCAGACCATTCCTCACACCGACTGTTTCATTATCCCAGACCAGGCCTCACACCGACTGTTTCATTATCCCAGACCAGGCCTCACACTGACTGTTTCATTATCCCAGACCAGGCCTCACACTGAATGTTTCATTATCACAGACCAGGCCTCACACTGACTGTTTCATTATCCCAGACCAGGCCTCACACTGAATGTTTCATTATCCCAGACCAGGCCTCACACTGAATGTTTCATTATCACAGACCAGGCCTCACACTGAATGTTTCATTATCACAGACCAGGCCTCACACTGAATGTTTCATTATCCCAGACCAGGCCTCACACTGAATGTTTCATTATCCCAGACCAGGCCTCACACTGACTGTTTCATTATCACAGACCAGGCCTCACACTGAATGTTTCATTATCACAGACCAGGCCTCACCTGAATGTTTCATTATCACAGACCAGGCCTCACACTGAATGTTTCATTATCACAGACCAGGCCTCACACTGAATGTTTCATTATCCCAGACCAGGCCTCACACTGAATGTTTCATTATCACAGACCAGGCCTCACACTGAATGTTTCATTATCCCAGACCAGGCCTCACACTGAATGTTTCATTATCCCAGACCAGGCCTCACACTGAATGTTTCATTATCCCAGACCAGGCCTCACACCGACTGTTTCATTATCCCAGACCAGGCCTCACACTGACTGTTTCATTATCACAGACCAGGCCTCACACTGACTGTTTCATTATCCCTGACCTGGCCTCACACCGACTGTTCCAATATCCCTGATCAGGCCTCACACTGACTGTTTCATTATCCCAGACCAGCCTCAAACCGACTGTTTCATTATCCCAGACCAGGCCTCACACCGACTGTTTCATTATCCCAGACCAGGCCTCACACCGACTGTTTCATTATCCCAGACCAGGCCTCACACCGACTGTTTCATTATCCCAGACCAGTCCTCACACCGACTGTTTCATTATCCCAGACCAGGCCTCACACCGACTGTTTCATTATCCCAGACCAGGCCTCACACCGACTGTTTCATTATCCAGACCAGGCCTCACACCGACTGTTTCATTATCCCAGACCAGGCCTCACACCGACTGTTTCATTATCCCAGACCAGGCCTCACACCGACTGTTTCATTATCCCAGACCAGGCCTCACACTGACTGTTTCATTATCCCAGACCAGGCCTCACACCGACTGTTTCATTATCCCAGACCAGGCCTCACACGACTGTTTCATTATCCCAGACCTTTCCTCACACTGACTGTTTCATTATCCCAGACCAGGCCTCACACCGACTGTTTCATTATCCCAGACCAGGCCTCACACCCGACTGTTTCATTATCCCAGACAAAGCCTCACACCGACTGTTTCATTATCCTAGAACATTCCTTACACTGACTGTTTCATTATCGCAGACCAGACCTCACACTGACTGTTTCATTATCACAGACCAGACCTCACACTGAATGTTTCATTATCCCAGACCAGGCCTCACACTGAATGTTTCATTATCACAGACCAGGCCACAAACTGACTGTTTCATTATCCCAGAAAAGGCCTCACACTGACTGTTTCATTATCACAGACCAGGCCTCACACTGACTGTTTCATTATCCCAGACCAGGCCTCACACTGACTGTTTCATTATCCCAGACCAGGCCTCACACCGACTGTTTCATTATCACAGACCAGGCCTCACACCGAATGTTTCATTATCCCAGACCAGGCCTCACACCGACTGTTTCATTATCCCAGACCAGGCCTCACACCGACTGTTTCATTATCCAAGACCATTCCTCACACCGACTGTTTCATTATCCCAGACCAGGCCTCACACCGACTGTTTCATTATCCCAGACCAGGCCTCACACCGACTGTTTCATTATCCTAGAACATTCCTTACAATGACTGTTTCATTATCCAGACCAGGCCTCACACCGACTGTTTCATTATCCCAGACCAGGCCTCACACCGACTGTTTCATTATCCCAGACCAGGCCTCACACCGACTGTTTCATTATCACAGACCAGGCCTCACACCGACTGTTTCATTATCCCAGACCAGGCCTCACACCGACTGTTTCATTATCCCAGACCAGGCCTCACACCGACTGTTTCATTATCCCAGACCAGGCCTCACACCGACTGTTTCATTATCCCAGACCAGGCCTCACACCGACTGTTTCATTATCCCAGACCAGGCCTCACACCGACTGTTTCATTATCCCAGACCAGGCCTCACACCGACTGTTTCATTATCCCAGACCATTCCTCACACTGACTGTTTCATTATCCCAGACCATTCCTCACACTGACTGTGTCATTAATTCAGACCAGGCCTCACACCGACTGTTTCATTATCCCAGACCAGGCCTCACACCGAATGTTTCATTATCCCAGACCAGGCCTCACACCGACTGTTTCATTATCCCAGACCAGGCCTCACACCGACTGTTTCATTATCCCAGACCAGGCCTCACACCGACTGTTTCATTATCCCAGACCAGGCCTCACACCGACTGTTTCATTATCCCAGACCAGGCCTCACACCGACTGTTTCATTATCACAGACCAGGCCTCACACTGACTGTTTCATTATCCCAGACCAGGCCTCACACCGACTGTTTCATTATCCCAGACCAGGCCTCACACTGACTGTTTCATTATCCCAGACCAGGCCTCACACCGACTGTTTCATTATCCCAGACCAGGCCTCACACGACTGTTTCATTATCCAGACCAGGCCTCACACCGACTGTTTCATTATCCCAGACCAGGCCTCACACCGACTGTTTCATTATCCCAGACCAGGCCTCACACTGACTGTTTCATTATCCCAGACCAGGCCTCACACCGACTGTTTCATTATCCCAGACCAGGCCTCACACCGACTGTTTCATTATCCCAGACCAGGCCTCACACTGACTGTTTCATTATCCCAGACCAGGCCTCACACCGACTGTTTCATTATCCCAGACCAGGCCTCACACCGACTGTTTCATTATCCCAGACCAGGCCTCACACTGACTGTTACATTATCCATGAATAGGCCTCACGCCGACTGTTTCATTATCCCAGACCAGGCCTCACACCGACTGTTTCATTATCCCAGACCAGGCCTCACACCGACTGTTTCATTATCCCAGACCAGGCCTCACACCGACTGTTTCATTATCCCAGACCAGGCCTCACACTGACTGTTTCATTATCCCAGACCAGGCCTCACACAGACTGTTTCATTATCACAGACCAGGCCTCACACCGACTGTTTCATTATCCCAGACCAGGCCTCACACCGACTGTTTCATTATCCAAGACCAGGCCTCACACTGAATGTTTCATTATCCCAGACCAGGCCTCACAGCGACTGTTTCATTATCACAGACCAGGCCTCACACTGACTGTTTCATTATCACAGACCAGGCCTCACACCGACTGTTTCATTATCACAGACCAGGCCTCACACCGACTGTTTCATTATCCCAGACCAGGCCTCACACCGACTGTTTCATTATCACAGACCAGGCCTCACACCGACTGTTTCATTATCACAGACCAGGCCTCACACTGAATGTTTCATTATCACAGACCAGGCCTCACACTGAATGTTTCATTATCCCAGACCAGGCCTCACACTGAATGTTTCATTATCACAGACCAGGCCTCACACCGACTGTTTCATTATCCCAGACCAGGCCTCACACCGACTGTTTCATTATCCCAGACCAGGCCTCACACCGACTGTTTCATTATCCCAGACCAGGCCTCACACCGACTGTTTCATTATCCCAGACCAGGCCTCACACTGACTGTTTCATTATCCCAGACCAGGCCTCACACTGACTGTTTCATTATCCCAGACCAGGCCTCACACCGACTGTTTCATTATCCCAGACCAGGCCTCACACTGACTGTTTCATTATCCCAGACCAGGCCTCACACTGACTGTTTCATTATCACAGACCAGGCCTCACACCGACTGTTTCATTATCCCAGACCAGGCCTCACACTGAATGTTTCATTATCCCAGACCAGGCCTCACACCGACTGTTTCATTATCCCAGACCAGGCCTCACACCGACTGTTTCATTATCACAGACCAGGCCTCACACTGACTGTTTCATTATCCCAGACCAGGCCTCACACTGACTGTTTCATTATCCCAGACCAGGCCTCACACCGACTGTTTCATTATCCCAGACCAGGCCTCACACCGACTGTTTCATTATCCCAGACCAGGCCTCACACTGACTGTTTCATTATCACAGACCAGGCCTCACACCGACTGTTTCATTATCCCAGACCAGGCCTCACACCGACTGTTTCATTATCCCAGACCAGGCCTCACATCGATTGTTTCATTATCCCAGACCAGGCCTCAAACCGACTGTTTCATTATCCCAGACCAGGCCTCACACTGACTGTTTCATTATCCCAGACCAGGCCTCACACCGACTGTTTCATTATCCCAGACCAGGCCTCACACTGACTGTTTCATTATCCCAGACCAGGCCTCACACCGACTGTTTCATTATCCCAGACCAGGCCTCACACTGACTGTTTCATTATCCCAGACCAGGCCTCACACCGACTGTTTCATTATCCCAGACCAGGCCTCACACCGACTGTTTCATTATCACAGACCAGGCCTCACACTGACTGTTTCATTATCCCAGACCAGGCCTCACACTGACTGTTTCATTATCCCAGACCAGGCCTCACACTGACTGTTTCATTATCCCAGACCAGGCCTCACACTGACTGTTTCATTATCACAGACCAGGCCTCACACTGACTGTTTCATTATCACAGACCAGGCCTCACACCGACTGTTTCATTATCCCAGACCAGGCCTCACACCGACTGTTTCATTATCCCAGACCAGGCCTCACACTGACTGTTTCATTATCCCAGACCAGGCCTCACACCGACTGTTTCATTATCCCAGACCAGGCCTCACACCGACTGTTTCATTATCCCAGACCAGGCCTCACACCGACTGTTTCATTATCCCAGACCTTTCCTCACACCGACTGTTTCATTATCCCAGACCAGGCCTCACACTGACTGTTTCATTATCCCAGACCAGGCCTCACACCGACTGTTTCATTATCACAGACCAGGCCTCACACTGACTGTTTCATTATCCCAGACCAGGCCTCACACCGACTGTTTCATTATCCAGACCAGGCCTCACACAGACTGTTTCATTATCCCAGACCAGGCCTCACACCGACTGTTTCATTATCCCAGACCAGGCCTCACACCGACTGTTTCATTATCCCAGACCAGGCCTCACACTGACTGTTTCATTATCCCAGAACATTCCTCACACCGACTGTTTCATTATCCCAGACCAGGCCTCACACTGACTGTTTCATTATCCCAGACCAGGCCTCACACTGACTGTTTCATTATTCCAGACCTTTCCTCACATTGACTGTTTCATTATCCCAGACCAGGCCTCACACTGACTGTTTCATTATCCCAGACCAGGCCTCACACTGACTGTTTCATTATCCCAGACCAGGCCTCACACTGACTGTTTCATTATCCCAGACCAGGCCTCACACTGACTGTTTCATTATCCCAGACCAGGCCTCACACTGACTGTTTCATTATCACAGACCAGGCCTCACACTGACTGTTTCATTATCCCAGACCAGGCCTCACACTGACTGTTTCATTATCACAGACCAGGCCTCACACCGACTGTTTCATTATCCCAGACCAGGCCTCACACTGACTGTTTCATTATCCCAGACCAGGCCTCAGAACGACTGTTTCATTATCCCAGACCAGGCCTCACACTGAATGTTTCATTATCCCAGACCAGGCCTCACACCGACTGTTTCATTATCCCAGACCAGGCCTCACACTGAATGTTTCATTATCCCAGACCAGGCCTCACACCGACTGTTTCATTATCCCAGACCAGGCCTCACACCGACTGTTTCATTATCCCAGACCAGGCCTCACACTGAATGTTTCATTATCCCAGACCAGGCCTCACACTGAATGTTTCATTATCCCAGACCAGGCCTCATACCGACTGTTTCATTATCCCAGACCAGGCCTCACACTGACTGTTTCATTATCCCAGACCAGGCCTCACACTGACTGTTTCATTATCCCAGACCAGGCCTCACACCGAATGTTTCATTATCACAGACCAGGCCTCACACTGAATGTTTCATTATCCCAGACCAGGCCTCACACCGACTGTTTCATTATCCCAGACCAGGCCTCACACTGACTGTTTCATTATCCCAGACCAGGCCTCACACCTGACTGTTTCATTATCCCAGACCAGGCCTCACACCGACTGTTTCATTATCCCAGACCAGGCCTCACACCGACTGTTTCATTATCCCAGACCAGGCCTCACACGACTGTTTCATTATCCCAGACCAGGCCTCACACCGACTGTTTCATTATCCCAGACCAGGCCTCACACCGACTGTTTCATTATCCCAGACCAGGCCTCACACCGACTGTTTCATTATCCCAGACCAGGCCTCACACCTGACTGTTTCATTATCCCAGACCAGGCCTCACACCGACTGTTTCATTATCCCAGACCAGGCCTCACACCTGACTGTTTCATTATCCCAGACCAGGCCTCACACCGACTGTTTCATTATCCCAGACCAGGCCTCACACCGACTGTTTCATTATCCCAGACCAGGCCTCACACTGACTGTTTCATTATCACAGACCAGGCCTCACACTGAATGTTTCATTATCCAGACCAGGCCTCACACTGAATGTTTCATTATCCCAGACCAGGCCTCACACTGAATGTTTCATTATCACAGACCAGGCCTCACACTGACTGTTTCATTATCACAGACCAGGCCTCACACTGAATGTTTCATTATCACAGACCAGGCCTCACACTGAATGTTTCATTATCCCAGACCAGGCCTCACACTGAATGTTTCATTATCCCAGACCAGGCCTCACACCGACTGTTTCATTATCCCAGACCAGGCCTCACACTGACTGTTTCATTATCACAGACCAGGCCTCACACCGACTGTTTCATTATCACAGACCAGGCCTCACACTGACTGTTTCATTATCCCAGACCAGGCCTCACACCGACTGTTTCATTATCCCAGACCAGGCCTCACACTGACTGTTTCATTATCCCAGACCAGGCCTCACACTGACTGTTTCATTATCCCAGACCAGGCCTCACACTGACTGTTTCATTATCCCAGACCAGGCCTCACACCGACTGTTTCATTATCACAGACCAGGCCTCACACCGACTGTTTCATTATCACAGACCAGGCCTCACACCGACTGTTTCATTATCCCAGACCAGGCCTCACACCGACTGTTTCATTATCACAGACCAGGCCTCACACCGACTGTTTCATTATCACAGACCAGGCCTCACACCGACTGTTTCATTATCACAGACCAGGCCACACACGGACTGTTTCATTATAAGACGAGGCCTCACAACGACTGATTCATTATCCAGACCAGGCCTCACACTGAATGTTTCATTATCGCAGACCAGGCCTCACACTGACTGTTTCATTATCACAGACCAGGCCTCACACTGAATGTTTCATTATCCCAGACCAGGCCTCACACCTGAATGTTTCATTATCCCAGACCAGGCCTCACACTGAATGTTTCATTATCCAGACCAGGCCTCACACCGACTGTTTCATTATCCCAGACCAGGCCTCACACTGACTGTTTCATTATCCCAGACCAGGCCTCACACGAATGTTTCATTATCCCAGACCAGGCCTCACACTGACTGTTTCATTATCCCAGACCAGGCCTCACACCGACTGTTTCATTATCCCAGACCAGGCCTCACACCGACTGTTTCATTATCCCAGACCAGGCCTCACACTGACTGTTTCATTATCCCTGACCATTCCACAATCTGCATGTTCCATTATCCCAGATCAGACCTCACACTGACTGTTTCATTATCCCAGACCAGGCCTCACACCGACTGTTTCATTATCCCAGACCAGGCCTCACACTGACTGTTTCATTATCCCAGACCAGGCCTCACACCGACTGTTTCATTATCACAGACCAGGCCTCACACCGACTGTTTCATTATCCCAGACCAGGCCTCACACCGACTGTTTCATTATCCCAGACCAGGCCTCACACTGAATGTTTCATTATCCCAGACCAGGCCTCACACCGACTGTTTCATTATCCCAGACCAGGCCTCACACTGACTGTTTCATTATCCCAGACCAGGCCTCACACTGACTGTTTCATTATCCCAGACCAGGCCTCACACTGACTGTTTCATTATCCCAGACCAGGCCTCACACTGACTGTTTCATTATCACAGACCAGGCCTCACACCGACTGTTTCATTATCACAGACCAGGCCTCACACTGAATGTTTCATTATCCCAGACCAGGCCTCACACCGACTGTTTCATTATCCCAGACCAGGCCTCACACCGACTGTTTCATTATCACAGACCAGGCCTCACACCGACTGTTTCATTATCCCAGACCAGGCCTCACACTGACTGTTTCATTATCACAGACCAGGCCTCACACTGAATGTTTCATTATCCCAGACCAGGCCTCACACTGAATGTTTCATTATCCCAGACCAGGCCTCACACTGAATGTTTCATTATCACAGACCAGGCCTCACACTGACTGTTTCATTATCCCAGACCAGGCCTCACACTGAATGTTTCATTATCACAGACCAGGCCTCACACTGACTGTTTCATTATCCCAGACCAGGCCTCACACTGACTGTTTCATTATCCCAGACCAGGCCTCACACCGACTGTTTCATTATCCCAGACCAGGCCTCACACTGAATGTTTCATTATCCCAGACCAGGCCTCACACCGACTGTTTCATTATCAAGACCAGGCCTCACACTGAATGTTTCATTATCCCAGACCAGGCCTCACACTGACTGTTTCATTATCCCAGACCAGGCCTCACACTGAATGTTTCATTATCACAGACCAGGCCTCACACTGACTGTTTCATTATCACAGACCAGGCCTCACACTGACTGTTTCATTATCACAGACCAGGCCTCACACTGAATGTTTCATTATCCCAGACCAGGCCTCACACTGACTGTTTCATTATCACAGACCAGGCCTCACACCGACTGTTTCATTATCCCAGACCAGGCCTCACACCGACTGTTTCATTATCCCAGACCAGGCCTCACACCGACTGTTTCATTATCCCAGACCAGGCCTCACACTGACTGTTTCATTATCCCAGACCAGGCCTCACACCGACTGTTTCATTATCCCAGACCAGGCCTCACACCGACTGTTTCATTATCCCAGACCAGGCCTCACACCGACTGTTTCATTATCCCAGACCAGGCCTCACACTGACTGTTTCATTATCACAGACCAGGCCTCACACTGACTGTTTCATTATCACAGACCAGGCCTCACACCGACTGTTTCATTATCCCAGACCAGGCCTCACACTGACTGTTTCATTATCCCAGACCAGGCCTCACACTGAATGTTTCATTATCCCAGACCAGGCCTCACACTGAATGTTTCATTATCACAGACCAGGCCTCACACTGAATGTTTCATTATCCCAGACCAGGCCTCACACCGACTGTTTCATTATCACAGACCAGGCCTCACACTGAATGTTTCATTATCCCAGACCAGGCCTCACACTGACTGTTTCATTATCCCAGACCAGGCCTCACACTGACTGTTTCATTATCCCAGACCAGGCCTCACACTGAATGTTTCATTATCCCAGACCAGGCCTCACACCTGACTGTTTCATTATCCCAGACCAGGCCTCACACGAATGTTTCATTATCCCAGACCAGGCCTCACACTGACTGTTTCATTATCCCAGACCAGGCCTCACACTGACTGTTTCATTATCCCAGACCAGGCCTCACACTGAATGTTTCATTATCCCAGACCAGGCCTCACACCGACTGTTTCATTATCCCAGACCAGGCCTCACACTGAATGTTTCATTATCCCAGACCAGGCCTCACACTGACTGTTTCATTATCCCAGACCAGGCCTCACACTGACTGTTTCATTATCCCAGACCAGGCCTCACACTGACTGTTTCATTATCCCAGACCAGGCCTCACACTGAATGTTTCATTATCCCAGACCAGGCCTCACACTGACTGTTTCATTATCCCAGACCAGGCCTCACACTGAATGTTTCATTATCACAGACCAGGCCTCACACTGAATGTTTCATTATCCCAGACCAGGCCTCACACTGACTGTTTCATTATCCCAGACCAGGCCTCACACTGAATGTTTCATTATCCCAGACCAGGCCTCACACTGAATGTTTCATTATCCCAGACCAGGCCTCACACTGACTGTTTCATTATCCCAGACCAGGCCTCACACTGAATGTTTCATTATCCCAGACCAGGCCTCACACTGACTGTTTCATTATCCCAGACCAGGCCTCACACTGAATGTTTCATTATCACAGACCAGGCCTCACACTGAATGTTTCATTATCCCAGACCAGGCCTCACACTGAATGTTTCATTATCACAGACCAGGCCTCACACTGAATGTTTCATTATCCCAGACCAGGCCTCACACTGACTGTTTCATTATCCCAGACCAGGCCTCACACTGAATGTTTCATTATCCCAGACCAGGCCTCACACTGACTGTTTCATTATCCCAGACCAGGCCTCACACTGACTGTTTCATTATCCCAGACCAGGCCTCACACGACTGTTTCATTACCCAGACCAGGCCTCACACTGACTGTTTCATTATCCCAGACCAGGCCTCACACTGACTGTTTCATTATCCCAGACCAGGCCTCACACTGACTGTTTCATTATCCCAGACCATTCCTCACACTGACTGTTTCATTATCCCAGAAAAGGTCTCACACTGAATGTTTCATTATCCCAGACCAGGCCTCACACTGACTGTTTCATTATCCCAGACCAGGCCTCACACTGACTGTTTCATTATCCCAGACCTTTCCTCACACTGACTGTTTCATTATCCCAGACCAGGCCTCACACTGACTGTTTCATTATCCCAGACCAGGCCTCACACTGACTGTTTCATTATCCCAGACCAGGCCTCACACTGAATGTTTCATTATCCCAGACCAGGCCTCACACCGACTGTTTCATTATCCCAGACCAGGCCTCACACTGACTGTTTCATTATCCCAGACCAGGCCTCACACCGACTGTTTCATTATCCCAGACCAGGCCTCACACTGACTGTTTCATTATCACAGACCAGGCCTCACACCGACTGTTTCATTATCCCAGACCAGGCCTCACACGACTGTTTCATTATCCCAGACCAGGCCTCACACTGACTGTTTCATTATCCCAGACCAGGCCTCACACTGAATGTTTCATTATCCCAGACCAGGCCTCACACTGACTGTTTCATTATCCCAGACCAGGCCTCACACTGAATGTTTCATTATCACAGACCAGGCCTCACACTGACTGTTTCATTATCCCAGACCAGGCCTCACACTGACTGTTTCATTATCCCAGACCAGGCCTCACACTGACTGTTTCATTATCCCAGACCAGGCCTCACACCCGACTGTTTCATTATCACAGACCAGGCCTCACACCGACTGTTTCATTATCCCAGACCAGGCCTCACACTGACTGTTTCATTATCCCAGACCAGGCCTCACACTGACTGTTTCATTATCCCAGACCAGGCCTCACACTGACTGTTTCATTATCCCAGACCAGGCCTCACACCGACTGTTTCATTATCCCAGACCAGGCCTCACACCTGACTGTTTCATTATCCCAGACCAGGCCTCACACTGACTGTTTCATTATCCCAGACCAGGCCTCACACTGACTGTTTCATTATCCCAGACCAGGCCTCACACTGACTGTTTCATTATCCCAGACCAGGCCTCACACCGACTGTTTCATTATCCCAGACCAGGCCTCACACTGAATGTTTCATTATCCCAGACCAGGCCTCACACTGACTGTTTCATTATCCCAGACCAGGCCTCACACCGACGGTTTCATTATCCCAGACCAGGCCTCACACCGACTGTTTCATTATCCCAGACCAGGCCTCACACTGACTGTTTCATTATCCCAGACCAGGCCTCACACTGACTGTTTCATTATCACAGACCAGGCCTCACACTGAATGTTTCATTATCCCAGACCAGGCCTCACACTGACTGTTTCATTATCCCAGACCAGGCCTCACACTGACTGTTTCATTATCCCAGACCAGGCCTCACACTGACTGTTTCATTATCCCAGACCAGGCCTCACACTGACTGTTTCATTATCCCAGACCAGGCCTCACACTGACTGTTTCATTATCCCAGACCAGGCCTCACACCGACTGTTTCATTATCCCAGACCAGGCCTCACACCGACTGTTTCATTATCCCAGACCAGGCCTCACACTGAATGTTTCATTATCACAGACCAGGCCTCACATCGATTGTTTCATTATCCCAGACCAGGCCTCACACCGACTGTTTCATTATCCCAGACCAGGCCTCACACCGACTGTTTCATTATCCCAGACCAGGCCTCACACCGACTGTTTCATTATCCCAGACCAGGCCTCACACTGACTGTTTCATTATCCCAGACCAGGCCTCACACTGACTGTTTCATTATCACAGACCAGGCCTCACACTGACTGTTTCATTATCACAGACCAGGCCTCACACCGACTGTTTCATTATCCCAGACCAGGCCTCACACTGACTGTTTCATTATCCCAGACCAGGCCTCACACCGACTGTTTCATTATCCCAGACCAGGCCTCACACTGACTGTTTCATTATCCCAGACCAGGCCTCACACTGACTGTTTCATTATCCCAGACCAGGCCTCACACTGACTGTTTCATTATCCCAGACCAGGCCTCACACTGAATGTTTCATTATCCCAGACCAGGCCTCACACAGACTGTTTCATTATCCCAGACCAGGCCTCACACTGACTGTTTCATTATCCCAGACCAGGCCTCACACCGATTGTTTCATTATCCCAGACCAGGCCTCACACTGACTGTTTCATTATCCCAGACCAGGCCTCACACTGAATGTTTCATTATCCCAGACCAGGCCTCACACGACTGTTTCATTATCCCAGACCAGGCCTCACACCGACTGTTTCATTATCCCAGACCAGCCTCACACCGACTGTTTCATTATCCCAGACCAGGCCTCACACCGACTGTTTCATTATCCCAGACCAGGCCTCACACCGACTGTTTCATTATCCCAGACCAGGCCTCACACCGACTGTTTCATTATCCCAGACCAGGCCTCACACTGACTGTTTCATTATCCCAGACCAGGCCTCACACTGACTGTTTCATTATCCCAGACCAGGCCTCACACTGAATGTTTCATTATCCCAGACCAGGCCTCACACTGAATGTTTCATTATCCCAGACCAGGCCTCACACCGACTGTTTCATTATCCCAGACCAGGCCTCACACTGACTGTTTCATTATCCAGACCAGGCCTCACACCGACTGTTTCATTATCACAGACCAGGCCTCACACTGAATGTTTCATTATCCCAGACCAGGCCTCACACTGACTGTTTCATTATCACAGACCAGGCCTCACACTGAATGTTTCATTATCCCAGACCAGGCCTCACATTGACTGTTTCATTATCCCAGACCAGGCCTCACACCGACTGTTTCATTATCCCAGACCAGGCCTCACACTGACTGTTTCATTATCCCAGACCAGGCCTCACACTGACTGTTTCATTATCCCAGACCAGGCCTCACACTGACTGTTTCATTATCCCAGACCAGGCCTCACACTGACTGTTTCATTATCCCAGACCAGGCCTCACACTGACTGTTTCATTATCACAGACCAGGCCTCACACCGACTGTTTCATTATCACAGACCAGGCCTCACACTGACTGTTTCATTATCACAGACCAGGCCTCACACTGACTGTTTCATTATCCCAGACCAGGCCTCACACTGACTGTTTCATTATCCCAGACCAGGCCTCACACTGACTGTTTCATTATCCCAGACCAGGCCTCACACTGAATGTTTCATTATCCCAGACCAGGCCTCACACTGACTGTTTCATTATCCCAGACCAGGCCTCACACTGACTGTTTCATTATCCCAGACCAGGCCTCACACCGACTGTTTCATTATCCAGACCAGGCCTCACACCTGACTGTTTCATTATCCCAGACCAGGCCTCACACCGACTGTTTCATTATCCCAGACCAGGCCTCACACCGACTGTTTCATTATCCCAGACCAGGCCTCACACCGACTGTTTCATTATCACAGACCAGGCCTCACACCGACTGTTTCATTATCCCAGACCAGGCCTCACACCGACTGTTTCATTATCCCAGACCAGGCCTCACACTGACTGTTTCATTATCCCAGACCAGGCCTCACACCGACTGTTTCATTATCCCAGACCAGGCCTCACACCGACTGTTTCATTATCCCAGACCAGGCCTCACACTGAATGTTTCATTATCCCAGACCAGGCCTCACACTGACTGTTTCATTATCCCAGACCAGGCCTCACACTGACTGTTTCATTATCACAGACCAGGCCTCACACTGACTGTTTCATTATCCCAGACCAGGCCTCACACCGACTGTTTCATTATCCCAGACCAGGCCTCACACCTACTATTTCATTATCCCAGACCAGGCCTCACACTGAATGTTTCATTATCCCAGACCAGGCCTCACACTGAATGTTTCATTATCACAGACCAGGCCTCACACTGACTGTTTCATTATCCCAGACCAGGCCTCACACTGAATGTTTCATTATCACAGACCAGGCCTCACACTGACTGTTTCATTATCCCAGACCAGGCCTCACACTGAATGTTTCATTATCCCAGACCAGGCCTCACACTGAATGTTTCATTATCACAGACCAGGCCTCACACTGACTGTTTCATTATCCCAGACCAGGCCTCACACTGAATGTTTCATTATCCCAGACCAGGCCTCACACTGAATGTTTCATTATCCCAGACCAGGCCTCACACTGAATGTTTCATTATCACAGACCAGGCCTCACACTGAATGTTTCATTATCACAGACCAGGCCTCACACTGACTGTTTCATTATCCCAGACCAGGCCTCACACTGACTGTTTCATTATCACAGACCAGGCCTCACACTGAATGTTTCATTATCCCAGACCAGGCCTCACACTGACTGTTTCATTATCACAGACCAGGCCTCACACTGACTGTTTCATTATCCCAGACCAGGCCTCACACTGAATGTTTCATTATCCCAGACCAGGCCTCACACTGACTGTTTCATTATCACAGACCAGGCCTCACACTGACTGTTTCATTATCCCAGACCAGGCCTCACACTGAATGTTTCATTATCCCAGACCAGGCCTCACACTGACTGTTTCATTATCCCAGACCAGGCCTCACACTGACTGTTTCATTATCCCAGACCAGGCCTCACACTGACTGTTTCATTATCACAGACCAGGCCTCACACTGAATGTTTCATTATCCCAGACCAGGCCTCACACCGACTGTTTCATTATCCCAGACCAGGCCTCACACTGACTGTTTCATTATCCCAGACCAGGCCTCACACCGACTGTTTCATTATCCCAGACCAGGCCTCACACTGACTGTTTCATTATCACAGACCAGGCCTCACACTGACTGTTTCATTATCCCAGACCAGGCCTCACACTGACTGTTTCATTATCACAGACCAGGCCTCACAACGACTGTTTCATTATCCCAGACCAGGCCTCACACTGAATGTTTCATTATCCCAGACCAGGCCTCACACTGACTGTTTCATTATCCCAGACCAGGCCTCACACCGACTGTTTCATTATCCCAGACCAGGCCTCACACCGACTGTTTCATTATCCCAGACCAGGCCTCACACTGACTGTTTCATTATCCCAGACCAGGCCTCACACTGAATGTTTCATTATCACAGACCAGGCCTCACACCGACTGTTTCATTATCCCAGACCAGGCCTCACACTGACTGTTTCATTATCCCAGACCAGGCCTCACACCGACTGTTTCATTATCCCAGACCAGGCCTCACACTGAATGTTTCATTATCCCAGACCAGGCCTCACACTGACTGTTTCATTATCACAGACCAGGCCTCACACTGAATGTTTCATTATCCCAGACCAGGCCTCACACTGAATGTTTCATTATCCCAGACCAGGCCTCACACTGAATGTTTCATTATCACAGACCAGGCCTCACACTGACTGTTTCATTATCACAGACCAGGCCTCACACTGAATGTTTCATTATCCCAGACCAGGCCTCACACTGACTGTTTCATTATCCCAGACCAGGCCTCACACTGACTGTTTCATTATCACAGACCAGGCCTCACACTGACTGTTTCATTATCCCAGACCAGGCCTCACACTGACTGTTTCATTATCACAGACCAGGCCTCACACCGACTGTTTCATTATCACAGACCAGGCCTCACACTGAATGTTTCATTATCCCAGACCAGGCCTCACACTGACTGTTTCATTATCCCAGACCAGGCCTCACACTGAATGTTTCATTATCCCAGACCAGGCCTCACACTGAATGTTTCATTATCCCAGACCAGGCCTCACACCGACTGTTTCATTATCCCAGACCAGGCCTCACACTGACTGTTTCATTATCCCAGACCAGGCCTCACACTGAATGTTTCATTATCACAGACCAGGCCTCACACTGAATGTTTCATTATCCCAGACCAGGCCTCACACTGAATGTTTCATTATCCCAGACCAGGCCTCACACTGACTGTTTCATTATCACAGACCAGGCCTCACACTGAATGTTTCATTATCCCAGACCAGGCCTCACACTGAATGTTTCATTATCCCAGACCAGGCCTCACACTGAATGTTTCATTATCCCAGACCAGGCCTCACACTGAATGTTTCATTATCACAGACCAGGCCTCACACTGAATGTTTCATTATCCCAGACCAGGCCTCACACTGAATGTTTCATTATCCCAGACCAGGCCTCACACTGAATGTTTCATTATCCCAGACCAGGCCTCACACTGAATGTTTCATTATCCCAGACCAGGCCTCACACTGAATGTTTCATTATCACAGACCAGGCCTCACACTGAATGTTTCATTATCCCAGACCAGGCCTCACACTGACTGTTTCATTATCCCAGACCAGGCCTCACACTGACTGTTTCATTATCCCAGACCAGGCCTCACACTGACTGTTTCATTATCCCAGACCAGGCCTCACACTGACTGTTTCATTATCCCAGACCAGGCCTCACACTGACTGTTTCATTATCCCAGACCAGGCCTCACACTGACTGTTTCATTATCCCAGACCAGGCCTCACACCGACTGTTTCATTATCCCAGACCAGGCCTCACACTGACTGTTTCATTATCCCAGACCAGGCCTCACACTGACTGTTTCATTATCCCAGACCAGGCCTCACACTGACTGTTTCATTATCACAGACCAGGCCTCACACTGACTGTTTCATTATCCCAGACCAGGCCTCACACTGACTGTTTCATTATCCCAGACCAGGCCTCACACTGACTGTTTCATTATCCCAGACCAGGCCTCACACTGACTGTTTCATTATCCCAGACCAGGCCTCACACTGACTGTTTCATTATCCCAGACCAGGCCTCACACTGAATGTTTCATTATCCCAGACCAGGCCTCACACTGAATGTTTCATTATCCCAGACCAGGCCTCACACTGAATGTTTCATTATCACAGACCAGGCCTCACACTGACTGTTTCATTATCACAGACCAGGCCTCACACTGAATGTTTCATTATCCCAGACCAGGCCTCACACCGACTGTTTCATTATCCCAGACCAGGCCTCACACTGACTGTTTCATTATCCCAGACCAGGCCTCACACTGACTGTTTCATTATCCCAGACCAGGCCTCACACTGACTGTTTCATTATCCCAGACCAGGCCTCACACTGAATGTTTCATTATCACAGACCAGGCCTCACACTGACTGTTTCATTATCCCAGACCAGGCCTCACACTGACTGTTTCATTATCACAGACCAGGCCTCACACTGAATGTTTCATTATCCCAGACCAGGCCTCACACTGACTGTTTCATTATCCCAGACCAGGCCTCACACTGAATGTTTCATTATCCCAGACCAGGCCTCACACTGAATGTTTCATTATCCCAGACCAGGCCTCACACTGAATGTTTCATTATCACAGACCAGGCCTCACACTGAATGTTTCATTATCCCAGACCAGGCCTCACACTGAATGTTTCATTATCCCAGACCAGGCCTCACACTGACTGTTTCATTATCACAGACCAGGCCTCACACTGACTGTTTCATTATCCCAGACCAGGCCTCACACTGACTGTTTCATTATCACAGACCAGGCCTCACACCGACTGTTTCATTATCACAGACCAGGCCTCACACTGAATGTTTCATTATCACAGACCAGGCCTCACACTGAATGTTTCATTATCCCAGACCAGGCCTCACACCGACTGTTTCATTATCACAGACCAGGCCTCACACTGACTGTTTCATTATCCCAGACCAGGCCTCACACTGACTGTTTCATTATCCCAGACCAGGCCTCACACTGAATGTTTCATTATCCCAGACCAGGCCTCACACTGAATGTTTCATTATCACAGACCAGGCCTCACACCGACTGTTTCATTATCACAGACCAGGCCTCACACTGAATGTTTCATTATCACAGACCAGGCCTCACACTGACTGTTTCATTATCCCAGACCAGGCCTCACACTGACTGTTTCATTATCACAGACCAGGCCTCACACTGAATGTTTCATTATCACAGACCAGGCCTCACACTGAATGTTTCATTATCACAGACCAGGCCTCACACTGAATGTTTCATTATCACAGACCAGGCCTCACACTGACTGTTTCATTATCCCAGACCAGGCCTCACACTGAATGTTTCATTATCACAGACCAGGCCTCACACTGAATGTTTCATTATCACAGACCAGGCCTCACACTGAATGTTTCATTATCACAGACCAGGCCTCACACTGAATGTTTCATTATCACAGACCAGGCCTCACACTGACTGTTTCATTATCCCAGACCAGGCCTCACACTGAATGTTTCATTATCACAGACCAGGCCTCACACTGACTGTTTCATTATCCCAGAAAAGGTCTCACACTGAATGTTTCATTATCCCAGACCTTTCCTCACACTGACTGTTTCATTATCCCAGACCAGGCCTCACACTGACTGTTTCATTATCCCAGACCAGGCCTCACACTGAATGTTTCATTATCACAGACCAGGCCTCACACTGACTGTTTCATTATCCCAGACCAGGCCTCACACTGACTGTTTCATTATCACAGACCAGGCCTCACACTGAATGTTTCATTATCACAGACCAGGCCTCACACTGAATGTTTCATTATCACAGACCAGGCCTCACACTGACTGTTTCATTATCCCAGACCAGGCCTCACACTGAATGTTTCATTATCCCAGACCAGGCCTCACACTGACTGTTTCATTATCCCAGACCAGGCCTCACACTGAATGTTTCATTATCCCAGACCAGGCCTCACACTGAATGTTTCATTATCCCAGACCAGGCCTCACACTGACTGTTTCATTATCCCAGACCAGGCCTCACACTGACTGTTTCATTATCCCAGACCAGGCCTCACACTGAATGTTTCATTATCACAGACCAGGCCTCACACTGACTGTTTCATTATCCCAGACCAGGCCTCACACTGACTGTTTCATTATCCCAGACCAGGCCTCACACTGACTGTTTCATTATCCCAGACCAGGCCTCACACTGACTGTTTCATTATCACAGACCAGGCCTCACACTGACTGTTTCATTATCCCAGACCAGGCCTCACACCGACTGTTTCATTATCACAGACCAGGCCTCACACTGAATGTTTCATTATCCCAGACCAGGCCTCACACTGAATGTTTCATTATCACAGACCAGGCCTCACACTGAATGTTTCATTATCCCAGACCAGGCCTCACACTGAATGTTTCATTATCCCAGACCAGGCCTCACACTGAATGTTTCATTATCACAGACCAGGCCTCACACTGAATGTTTCATTATCACAGACCAGGCCTCACACTGAATGTTTCATTATCCCAGACCAGGCCTCACACTGAATGTTTCATTATCCCAGACCAGGCCTCACACTGAATGTTTCATTATCACAGACCAGGCCTCACACTGACTGTTTCATTATCACAGACCAGGCCTCACACCGACTGTTTCATTATCCCAGACCAGGCCTCACACTGACTGTTTCATTATCCCAGACCAGGCCTCACACTGACTGTTTCATTATCACAGACCAGGCCTCACACTGAATGTTTCATTATCACAGACCAGGCCTCACACGACTGTTTCATTATCCCAGACCAGGCCTCACACTGACTGTTTCATTATCCCAGACCAGGCCTCACACTGACTGTTTCATTATCCCAGACCAGGCCTCACACTGAATGTTTCATTATCACAGACCAGGCCTCACACTGACTGTTTCATTATCACAGACCAGGCCTCACACCTGACTGTTTCATTATCACAGACCAGGCCTCACACTGAATGTTTCATTATCACAGACCAGGCCTCACACTGACTGTTTCATTATCACAGACCAGGCCTCACACCGACTGTTTCATTATCCCAGACCAGGCCTCACACTGACTGTTTCATTATCCCAGACCAGGCCTCACACTGACTGTTTCATTATCACAGACCAGGCCTCACACTGAATGTTTCATTATCCCAGACCAGGCCTCACACTGACTGTTTCATTATCACAGACCAGGCCTCACACCGACTGTTTCATTATCCCAGACCAGGCCTCACACTGACTGTTTCATTATCACAGACCAGGCCTCACACTGACTGTTTCATTATCACAGACCAGGCCTCACACTGAATGTTTCATTATCACAGACCAGGCCTCACACTGACTGTTTCATTATCACAGACCAGGCCTCACACTGAATGTTTCATTATCACAGACCAGGCCTCACACTGAATGTTTCATTATCACAGACCAGGCCTCACACTGAATGTTTCATTATCACAGACCAGGCCTCACACTGACTGTTTCATTATCCCAGACCAGGCCTCACACTGAATGTTTCATTATCACAGACCAGGCCTCACACTGAATGTTTCATTATCACAGACCAGGCCTCACACTGAATGTTTCATTATCCCAGACCAGGCCTCACACTGAATGTTTCATTATCCCAGACCAGGCCTCACACTGAATGTTTCATTATCCCAGACCAGGCCTCACACTGAATGTTTCATTATCCAGACCAGGCCTCACACTGAATGTTTCATTATCCCAGACCAGGCCTCACACTGAATGTTTCATTATCACAGACCAGGCCTCACACTGACTGTTTCATTATCACAGACCAGGCCTCACACTGAATGTTTCATTATCACAGACCAGGCCTCACACTGACTGTTTCATTATCCCAGACCAGGCCTCACACTGAATGTTTCATTATCCCAGACCAGGCCTCACACTGACTGTTTCATTATCCCAGACCAGGCCTCACACTGACTGTTTCATTATCACAGACCAGGCCTCACACTGACTGTTTCATTATCCCAGACCAGGCCTCACACTGAATGTTTCATTATCCCAGACCAGGCCTCACACCGACTGTTTCATTATCACAGACCAGGCCTCACACCGACTGTTTCATTATCCCAGACCAGGCCTCACACTGACTGTTTCATTATCCCAGACCAGGCCTCACACTGAATGTTTCATTATCCCAGACCAGGCCTCACACCGACTGTTTCATTATCCCAGACCAGGCCTCACACTGACTGTTTCATTATCCCAGACCAGGCCTCACACTGACTGTTTCATTATCCCAGACCAGGCCTCACACTGACTGTTTCATTATCCCAGACCAGGCCTCACACTGAATGTTTCATTATCACAGACCAGGCCTCACACCGACTGTTTCATTATCCCAGACCAGGCCTCACACCGACTGTTTCATTATCCCAGACCAGGCCTCACACTGACTGTTTCATTATCCCAGACCAGGCCTCACACTGAATGTTTCATTATCCCAGACCAGGCCTCACACTGAATGTTTCATTATCACAGACCAGGCCTCACACTGAATGTTTCATTATCCCAGAACAGGCCTCACACTGAATGTTTCATTATCCCAGACCAGGCCTCACACTGACTGTTTCATTATCCCAGACCAGGCCTCACACTGAATGTTTCATTATCCCAGACCAGGCCTCACACTGAATGTTTCATTATCCCAGACCAGGCCTCACACTGAATGTTTCATTATCCCAGACCAGGCCTCACACTGAATGTTTCATTATCACAGACCAGGCCTCACACTGAATGTTTCATTATCCCAGACCAGGCCTCACACTGAATGTTTCATTATCACAGACCAGGCCTCACACTGAATGTTTCATTATCCCAGACCAGGCCTCACACTGAATGTTTCATTATCACAGACCAGGCCTCACACTGAATGTTTCATTATCCAGACCAGGCCTCACACTGAATGTTTCATTATCCCAGACCAGGCCTCACACTGACTGTTTCATTATCACAGACCAGGCCTCACACCGACTGTTTCATTATCACAGACCAGGCCTCACACTGACTGTTTCATTATCACAGACCAGGCCTCACACTGACTGTTTCATTATCACAGACCAGGCCTCACACTGAATGTTTCATTATCCCAGACCAGGCCTCACACTGAATGTTTCATTATCCCAGACCAGGCCTCACACTGACTGTTTCATTATCACAGACCAGGCCTCACACTGACTGTTTCATTATCCCAGACCAGGCCTCACACTGAATGTTTCATTATCCCAGACCAGGCCTCACACTGACTGTTTCATTATCACAGACCAGGCCTCACACTGACTGTTTCATTATCCCAGACCAGGCCTCACACTGAATGTTTCATTATCCCAGACCAGGCCTCACACTGACTGTTTCATTATCCCAGACCAGGCCTCACACTGAATGTTTCATTATCCCAGACCAGGCCTCACACTGACTGTTTCATTATCACAGACCAGGCCTCACACTGAATGTTTCATTATCACAGACCAGGCCTCACACTGACTGTTTCATTATCCCAGACCAGGCCTCACACTGAATGTTTCATTATCCCAGACCAGGCCTCACACTGAATGTTTCATTATCACAGACCAGGCCTCACACTGAATGTTTCATTATCACAGACCAGGCCTCACACTGACTGTTTCATTATCCCAGACCAGGCCTCACACTGAATGTTTCATTATCCCAGACCAGGCCTCACACTGACTGTTTCATTATCCCAGACCAGGCCTCACACCGACTGTTTCATTATCACAGACCAGGCCTCACACTGACTGTTTCATTATCACAGACCAGGCCTCACACTGACTGTTTCATTATCCCAGACCAGGCCTCACACTGACTGTTTCATTATCACAGACCAGGCCTCACACTGACTGTTTCATTATCCCAGACCAGGCCTCACACTGACTGTTTCATTATCACAGACCAGGCCTCACACCTGACTGTTTCATTATCACAGACCAGGCCTCACACTGACTGTTTCATTATCACAGACCAGGCCTCACACCGACTGTTTCATTATCACAGACCAGGCCTCACACTGACTGTTTCATTATCCCAGACCAGGCCTCACACTGACTGTTTCATTATCCCAGACCAGGCCTCACACTGACTGTTTCATTATCCCAGACCAGGCCTCACACTGAATGTTTCATTATCCCAGACCAGGCCTCACACTGACTGTTTCATTATCACAGACCAGGCCTCACACTGAATGTTTCATTATCCCAGACCAGGCCTCACACTGACTGTTTCATTATCAAGGACCAGGCCTCACACTGACTGCTTCATTATCACAGACCAGGCCTCACACCGACTGTTTCATTATCCCAGACCAGGCCTCACACTGAATGTTTCATTATCACAGACCAGGCCTCACACTGAATGTTTCATTATCACAGACCAGGCCTCACACTGAATGTTTCATTATCACAGACCAGGCCTCACACTGAATGTTTCATTATCACAGACCAGGCCTCACACCTGACTGTTTCATTATCCCAGACCAGGCCTCACACTGACTGTTTCATTATCCCAGACCAGGCCTCACACTGACTGTTTCATTATCCCAGACCAGGCCTCACACTGAATGTTTCATTATCACAGACCAGGCCTCACACTGACTGTTTCATTATCACAGACCAGGCCTCACACTGACTGTTTCATTATCCCAGACCAGGCCTCACACTGAATGTTTCATTATCACAGACCAGGCCTCACACTGAATGTTTCATTATCCCAGACCAGGCCTCACACTGACTGTTTCATTATCACAGACCAGGCCTCACACTGACTGTTTCATTATCACAGACCAGGCCTCACACTGACTGTTTCATTATCACAGACCAGGCCTCACACTGACTGTTTCATTATCCCAGACCAGGCCTCACACTGACTGTTTCATTATCACAGACCAGGCCTCACACTGAATGTTTCATTATCCCAGACCAGGCCTCACACTGAATGTTTCATTATCCCAGACCAGGCCTCACACTGACTGTTTCATTATCCCAGACCAGGCCTCACACTGAATGTTTCATTATCACAGACCAGGCCTCACACTGAATGTTTCATTATCACAGACCAGGCCTCACACTGACTGTTTCATTATCCCAGACCAGGCCTCACACTGAATGTTTCATTATCCCAGACCAGGCCTCACACTGAATGTTTCATTATCCCAGACCAGGCCTCACACTGAATGTTTCATTATCACAGACCAGGCCTCACACTGACTGTTTCATTATCCCAGACCAGGCCTCACACTGACTGTTTCATTATCACAGACCAGGCCTCACACTGAATGTTTCATTATCACAGACCAGGCCTCACACTGAATGTTTCATTATCCCAGACCAGGCCTCACACTGACTGTTTCATTATCACAGACCAGGCCTCACACTGAATGTTTCATTATCCCAGACCAGGCCTCACACTGAATGTTTCATTATCACAGACCAGGCCTCACACTGAATGTTTCATTATCCCAGACCAGGCCTCACACTGAATGTTTCATTATCCCAGACCAGGCCTCACACTGAATGTTTCATTATCCCAGACCAGGCCTCACACTGACTGTTTCATTATCCCAGACCAGGCCTCACACTGAATGTTTCATTATCCCAGACCAGGCCTCACACTGAATGTTTCATTATCACAGACCAGGCCTCACACTGACTGTTTCATTATCACAGACCAGGCCTCACACTGAATGTTTCATTATCCCAGACCAGGCCTCACACTGAATGTTTCATTATCCCAGACCAGGCCTCACACTGAATGTTTCATTATCACAGACCAGGCCTCACACTGACTGTTTCATTATCACAGACCAGGCCTCACACTGACTGTTTCATTATCACAGACCAGGCCTCACACTGACTGTTTCATTATCCCAGACCAGGCCTCACACTGACTGTTTCATTATCACAGACCAGGCCTCACACTGAATGTTTCATTATCCCAGACCAGGCCTCACACTGACTGTTTCATTATCACAGACCAGGCCTCACACTGAATGTTTCATTATCACAGACCAGGCCTCACACGACTGTTTCATTATCACAGACCAGGCCTCACACTGAATGTTTCATTATCACAGACCAGGCCTCACACTGACTGTTTCATTATCCCAGACCAGGCCTCACACTGACTGTTTCATTATCACAGACCAGGCCTCACACTGACTGTTTCATTATCCCAGACCAGGCCTCACACTGACTGTTTCATTATCCCAGACCAGGCCTCACACTGACTGTTTCATTATCCCAGACCAGGCCTCACACTGACTGTTTCATTATCACAGACCAGGCCTCACACTGACTGTTTCATTATCCCAGACCAGGCCTCACACTGACTGTTTCATTATCCCAGACCAGGCCTCACACTGAATGTTTCATTATCCCAGACCAGGCCTCACACTGAATGTTTCATTATCACAGACCAGGCCTCACACTGAATGTTTCATTATCACAGACCAGGCCTCACACTGAATGTTTCATTATCCCAGACCAGGCCTCACACTGAATGTTTCATTATCCCAGACCAGGCCTCACACTGACTGTTTCATTATCCCAGACCAGGCCTCACACTGACTGTTTCATTATCCCAGACCAGGCCTCACACTGACTGTTTCATTATCCCAGACCAGGCCTCACACTGACTGTTTCATTATCACAGACCAGGCCTCACACTGACTGTTTCATTATCCCAGACCAGGCCTCACACCTGACTGTTTCATTATCCCAGACCAGGCCTCACACTGACTGTTTCATTATCACAGACCAGGCCTCACACTGACTGTTTCATTATCACAGACCAGGCCTCACACTGACTGTTTCATTATCCCAGACCAGGCCTCACACTGAATGTTTCATTATCCCAGACCAGGCCTCACACTGAATGTTTCATTATCCCAGACCAGGCCTCACACTGACTGTTTCATTATCACAGACCAGGCCTCACACTGACTGTTTCATTATCCCAGACCAGGCCTCACACTGACTGTTTCATTATCACAGACCAGGCCTCACACTGACTGTTTCATTATCCCAGACCAGGCCTCACACTGACTGTTTCATTATCCCAGACCAGGCCTCACACTGACTGTTTCATTATCACAGACCAGGCCTCACACTGACTGTTTCATTATCCCAGACCAGGCCTCACACTGAATGTTTCATTATCCCAGACCAGGCCTCACACTGACTGTTTCATTATCACAGACCAGGCCTCACACTGAATGTTTCATTATCCCAGACCAGGCCTCACACTGACTGTTTCATTATCACAGACCAGGCCTCACACTGACTGTTTCATTATCCCAGACCAGGCCTCACACTGACTGTTTCATTATCCCAGACCAGGCCTCACACTGAATGTTTCATTATCACAGACCAGGCCTCACACTGACTGTTTCATTATCACAGACCAGGCCTCACACTGACTGTTTCATTATCACAGACCAGGCCTCACACTGAATGTTTCATTATCCCAGACCAGGCCTCACACTGAATGTTTCATTATCCCAGACCAGGCCTCACACTGAATGTTTCATTATCACAGACCAGGCCTCACACTGAATGTTTCATTATCCCAGACCAGGCCTCACACTGACTGTTTCATTATCCCAGACCAGGCCTCACACTGACTGTTTCATTATCCAGACCAGGCCTCACACTGAATGTTTCATTATCACAGACCAGGCCTCACACTGACTGTTTCATTATCCCAGACCAGGCCTCACACTGACTGTTTCATTATCCCAGACCAGGCCTCACACTGAATGTTTCATTATCCCAGACCAGGCCTAGCAACGACTGTTTCATTATCCCAGACCAGGCCTCACACTGAATGTTTCATTATCACAGACCAGGCCTCACACTGACTGTTTCATTATCACAGACCAGGCCTCACACTGACTGTTTCATTATCACAGACCAGGCCTCACACTGAATGTTTCATTATCCCAGACCAGGCCTCACACTGAATGTTTCATTATCCCAGACCAGGCCTCACACTGACTGTTTCATTATCACAGACCAGGCCTCACACTGAATGTTTCATTATCACAGACCAGGCCTCACACTGACTGTTTCATTATCCCAGACCAGGCCTCACACTGAATGTTTCATTATCCCAGACCAGGCCTCACACTGACTGTTTCATTATCACAGACCAGGCCTCACACTGACTGTTTCATTATCCCAGACCAGGCCTCACACTGAATGTTTCATTATCCCAGACCAGGCCTCACACTGAATGTTTCATTATCCCAGACCAGGCCTCACACTGAATGTTTCATTATCACAGACCAGGCCTCACACTGAATGTTTCATTATCCCAGACCAGGCCTCACACTGAATGTTTCATTATCACAGACCAGGCCTCACACTGAATGTTTCATTATCCCAGACCAGGCCTCACACTGACTGTTTCATTATCCCAGACCAGGCCTCACACTGAATGTTTCATTATCACAGACCAGGCCTCACACTGAATGTTTCATTATCACAGACCAGGCCTCACACTGAATGTTTCATTATCACAGACCAGGCCTCACACTGAATGTTTCATTATCCCAGACCAGGCCTCACACTGAATGTTTCATTATCCCAGACCAGGCCTCACACTGACTGTTTCATTATCCCAGACCAGGCCTCACACTGACTGTTTCATTATCCCAGACCAGGCCTCACACTGAATGTTTCATTATCCCAGACCAGGCCTCACACTGAATGTTTCATTATCCCAGACCAGGCCTCACACTGAATGTTTCATTATCCCAGACCAGGCCTCACACTGAATGTTTCATTATCACAGACCAGGCCTCACACTGAATGTTTCATTATCACAGACCAGGCCTCACACTGAATGTTTCATTATCCCAGACCAGGCCTCACACTGACTGTTTCATTATCACAGACCAGGCCTCACACTGAATGTTTCATTATCCCAGACCAGGCCTCACACTGAATGTTTCATTATCCCAGACCAGGCCTCACACTGACTGTTTCATTATCACAGACCAGGCCTCACACTGAATGTTTCATTATCCCAGACCAGGCCTCACACTGACTGTTTCATTATCCCAGACCAGGCCTCACACTGACTGTTTCATTATCACAGACCAGGCCTCACACTGAATGTTTCATTATCCCAGACCAGGCCTCACACTGAATGTTTCATTATCCCAGACCAGGCCTCACACTGAATGTTTCATTATCACAGACCAGGCCTCACACTGAATGTTTCATTATCCCAGACCAGGCCTCACACTGAATGTTTCATTATCACAGACCAGGCCTCACACTGAATGTTTCATTATCCCAGACCAGGCCTCACACTGAATGTTTCATTATCCCAGACCAGGCCTCACACTGAATGTTTCATTATCCCAGACCAGGCCTCACACTGAATGTTTCATTATCACAGACCAGGCCTCACACTGAATGTTTCATTATCCCAGACCAGGCCTCACACTGAATGTTTCATTATCCCAGACCAGGCCTCACACTGAATGTTTCATTATCACAGACCAGGCCTCACACTGAATGTTTCATTATCACAGACCAGGCCTCACACTGACTGTTTCATTATCCCAGACCAGGCCTCACACTGAATGTTTCATTATCACAGACCAGGCCTCACACTGAATGTTTCATTATCCCAGACCAGGCCTCACACTGAATGTTTCATTATCACAGACCAGGCCTCACACTGAATGTTTCATTATCCCAGACCAGGCCTCACACTGAATGTTTCATTATCCCAGACCAGGCCTCACACTGAATGTTTCATTATCCCAGACCAGGCCTCACACTGAATGTTTCATTATCCCAGACCAGGCCTCACACTGAATGTTTCATTATCACAGACCAGGCCTCACACTGACTGTTTCATTATCACAGACCAGGCCTCACACTGAATGTTTCATTATCACAGACCAGGCCTCACACTGAATGTTTCATTATCACAGACCAGGCCTCACACTGACTGTTTCATTATCACAGACCAGGCCTCACACTGAATGTTTCATTATCACAGACCAGGCCTCACACTGAATGTTTCATTATCACAGACCAGGCCTCACACTGACTGTTTCATTATCACAGACCAGGCCTCACACTGAATGTTTCATTATCACAGACCAGGCCTCACACTGACTGTTTCATTATCACAGACCAGGCCTCACACTGACTGTTTCATTATCACAGACCAGGCCTCACACTGAATGTTTCATTATCACAGACCAGGCCTCACACTGACTGTTTCATTATCACAGACCAGGCCTCACACTGACTGTTTCATTATCACAGACCAGGCCTCACACTGACTGTTTCATTATCACAGACCAGGCCTCACACTGACTGTTTCATTATCACAGACCAGGCCTCACACTGACTGTTTCATTATCCCAGACCAGGCCTCACACTGACTGTTTCATTATCACAGACCAGGCCTCACACTGAATGTTTCATTATCCCAGACCAGGCCTCACACTGACTGTTTCATTATCCCAGACCAGGCCTCACACCGACTGTTTCATTATCACAGACCAGGCCTCACACTGAATGTTTCATTATCACAGACCAGGCCTCACACTGAATGTTTCATTATCACAGACCAGGCCTCACACTGAATGTTTCATTATCACAGACCAGGCCTCACACTGAATGTTTCATTATCCCAGACCAGGCCTCACACTGAATGTTTCATTATCCCAGACCAGGCCTCACACTGAATGTTTCATTATCACAGACCAGGCCTCACACTGAATGTTTCATTATCCCAGACCAGGCCTCACACTGACTGTTTCATTATCACAGACCAGGCCTCACACTGAATGTTTCATTATCCCAGACCAGGCCTCACACTGAATGTTTCATTATCACAGACCAGGCCTCACACTGAATGTTTCATTATCCCAGACCAGGCCTCACACTGAATGTTTCATTATCACAGACCAGGCCTCACACTGAATGTTTCATTATCCCAGACCAGGCCTCACACTGAATGTTTCATTATCCCAGACCAGGCCTCACACTGAATGTTTCATTATCACAGACCAGGCCTCACACTGAATGTTTCATTATCACAGACCAGGCCTCACACTGAATGTTTCATTATCCCAGACCAGGCCTCACACTGAATGTTTCATTATCACAGACCAGGCCTCACACTGAATGTTTCATTATCCCAGACCAGGCCTCACACTGACTGTTTCATTATCCCAGACCAGGCCTCACACTGAATGTTTCATTATCACAGACCAGGCCTCACACTGAATGTTTCATTATCCCAGACCAGGCCTCACACTGAATGTTTCATTATCACAGACCAGGCCTCACACTGAATGTTTCATTATCCCAGACCAGGCCTCACACTGAATGTTTCATTATCACAGACCAGGCCTCACACTGAATGTTTCATTATCCCAGACCAGGCCTCACACTGACTGTTTCATTATCACAGACCAGGCCTCACACTGAATGTTTCATTATCCCAGACCAGGCCTCACACTGAATGTTTCATTATCCCAGACCAGGCCTCACACTGACTGTTTCATTATCCCAGACCAGGCCTCACACTGACTGTTTCATTATCACAGACCAGGCCTCACACTGAATGTTTCATTATCCCAGACCAGGCCTCACACTGACTGTTTCATTATCCCAGACCAGGCCTCACACTGACTGTTTCATTATCACAGACCAGGCCTCACACTGAATGTTTCATTATCCCAGACCAGGCCTCACACTGAATGTTTCATTATCCCAGACCAGGCCTCACACTGAATGTTTCATTATCCCAGACCAGGCCTCACACTGAATGTTTCATTATCCCAGACCAGGCCTCACACTGACTGTTTCATTATCACAGACCAGGCCTCACACTGACTGTTTCATTATCACAGACCAGGCCTCACACTGAATGTTTCATTATCACAGACCAGGCCTCACACTGACTGTTTCATTATCACAGACCAGGCCTCACACTGAATGTTTCATTATCACAGACCAGGCCTCACACTGAATGTTTCATTATCCCAGACCAGGCCTCACACTGAATGTTTCATTATCACAGACCAGGCCTCACACTGACTGTTTCATTATCACAGACCAGGCCTCACACCGACTGTTTCATTATCACAGACCAGGCCTCACACTGAATGTTTCATTATCCCAGACCAGGCCTCACACTGAATGTTTCATTATCACAGACCAGGCCTCACACTGAATGTTTCATTATCCCAGACCAGGCCTCACACTGACTGTTTCATTATCACAGACCAGGCCTCACACTGAATGTTTCATTATCACAGACCAGGCCTCACACTGAATGTTTCATTATCCCAGACCAGGCCTCACACTGACTGTTTCATTATCCCAGACCAGGCCTCACACTGACTGTTTCATTATCCCAGACCAGGCCTCACACTGAATGTTTCATTATCACAGACCAGGCCTCACACTGAATGTTTCATTATCACAGACCAGGCCTCACACTGACTGTTTCATTATCACAGACCAGGCCTCACACTGAATGTTTCATTATCACAGACCAGGCCTCACACTGACTGTTTCATTATCACAGACCAGGCCTCACACTGACTGTTTCATTATCACAGACCAGGCCTCACACTGAATGTTTCATTATCACAGACCAGGCCTCACACTGAATGTTTCATTATCACAGACCAGGCCTCACACTGAATGTTTCATTATCACAGACCAGGCCTCACACTGACTGTTTCATTATCACAGACCAGGCCTCACACTGACTGTTTCATTATCACAGACCAGGCCTCACACTGAATGTTTCATTATCACAGACCAGGCCTCACACTGAATGTTTCATTATCCCAGACCAGGCCTCACACTGACTGTTTCATTATCACAGACCAGGCCTCACACTGACTGTTTCATTATCACAGACCAGGCCTCACACTGAATGTTTCATTATCACAGACCAGGCCTCACACTGAATGTTTCATTATCACAGACCAGGCCTCACACCGACTGTTTCATTATCACAGACCAGGCCTCACACTGAATGTTTCATTATCCCAGACCAGGCCTCACACTGAATGTTTCATTATCACAGACCAGGCCTCACACTGAATGTTTCATTATCACAGACCAGGCCTCACACTGAATGTTTCATTATCACAGACCAGGCCTCACACTGAATGTTTCATTATCCCAGACCAGGCCTCACACTGAATGTTTCATTATCACAGACCAGGCCTCACACTGAATGTTTCATTATCACAGACCAGGCCTCACACTGAATGTTTCATTATCCCAGACCAGGCCTCACACTGAATGTTTCATTATCCCAGACCAGGCCTCACACTGAATGTTTCATTATCCCAGACCAGGCCTCACACTGAATGTTTCATTATCACAGACCAGGCCTCACACTGACTGTTTCATTATCCCAGACCAGGCCTCACACTGAATGTTTCATTATCACAGACCAGGCCTCACACTGAATGTTTCATTATCCCAGACCAGGCCTCACACTGACTGTTTCATTATCACAGACCAGGCCTCACACTGAATGTTTCATTATCACAGACCAGGCCTCACACTGAATGTTTCATTATCCCAGACCAGGCCTCACACTGAATGTTTCATTATCCCAGACCAGGCCTCACACTGAATGTTTCATTATCACAGACCAGGCCTCACACTGAATGTTTCATTATCACAGACCAGGCCTCACACTGAATGTTTCATTATCCCAGACCAGGCCTCACACTGAATGTTTCATTATCACAGACCAGGCCTCACACTGAATGTTTCATTATCCCAGACCAGGCCTCACACTGAATGTTTCATTATCCCAGACCAGGCCTCACACTGACTGTTTCATTATCACAGACCAGGCCTCACACTGACTGTTTCATTATCCCAGACCAGGCCTCACACTGAATGTTTCATTATCACAGACCAGGCCTCACACCGAATGTTTCATTATCACAGACCAGGCCTCACACTGAATGTTTCATTATCCCAGACCAGGCCTCACACTGAATGTTTCATTATCACAGACCAGGCCTCACACTGAATGTTTCATTATCCCAGACCAGGCCTCACACTGAATGTTTCATTATCACAGACCAGGCCTCACACTGAATGTTTCATTATCACAGACCAGGCCTCACACTGAATGTTTCATTATCCCAGACCAGGCCTCACACTGAATGTTTCATTATCACAGACCAGGCCTCACACTGAATGTTTCATTATCACAGACCAGGCCTCACACTGAATGTTTCATTATCACAGACCAGGCCTCACACTGACTGTTTCATTATCACAGACCAGGCCTCACACTGAATGTTTCATTATCCCAGACCAGGCCTCACACTGACTGTTTCATTATCACAGACCAGGCCTCACACTGAATGTTTCATTATCACAGACCAGGCCTCACACTGAATGTTTCATTATCACAGACCAGGCCTCACACTGAATGTTTCATTATCCCAGACCAGGCCTCACACTGAATGTTTCATTATCACAGACCAGGCCTCACACTGAATGTTTCATTATCACAGACCAGGCCTCACACTGAATGTTTCATTATCACAGACCAGGCCTCACACCGACTGTTTCATTATCACAGACCAGGCCTCACACTGAATGTTTCATTATCACAGACCAGGCCTCACACTGACTGTTTCATTATCACAGACCAGGCCTCACACTGACTGTTTCATTATCCCAGACCAGGCCTCACACTGAATGTTTCATTATCACAGACCAGGCCTCACACTGAATGTTTCATTATCACAGACCAGGCCTCACACTGAATGTTTCATTATCACAGACCAGGCCTCACACTGACTGTTTCATTATCACAGACCAGGCCTCACACTGACTGTTTCATTATCACAGACCAGGCCTCACACTGAATGTTTCATTATCCCAGACCAGGCCTCACACTGACTGTTTCATTATCACAGACCAGGCCTCACACTGACTGTTTCATTATCACAGACCAGGCCTCACACTGACTGTTTCATTATCACAGACCAGGCCTCACACTGAATGTTTCATTATCACAGACCAGGCCTCACACTGACTGTTTCATTATCACAGACCAGGCCTCACACTGAATGTTTCATTATCACAGACCAGGCCTCACACTGACTGTTTCATTATCCCAGACCAGGCCTCACACTGACTGTTTCATTATCCCAGACCAGGCCTCACACCGACTGTTTCATTATCCCAGACCAGGCCTCACACTGACTGTTTCATTATCCCAGACCAGGCCTCACACTGACTGTTTCATTATCACAGACCAGGCCTCACACTGAATGTTTCATTATCACAGACCAGGCCTCACACTGAATGTTTCATTATCCCAGACCAGGCCTCACACTGAATGTTTCATTATCCCAGACCAGGCCTCACACTGAATGTTTCATTATCCCAGACCAGGCCTCACACTGACTGTTTCATTATCCCAGACCAGGCCTCACACTGACTGTTTCATTATCCCAGACCAGGCCTCACACTGAATGTTTCATTATCCCAGACCAGGCCTCACACTGACTGTTTCATTATCACAGACCAGGCCTCACACTGAATGTTTCATTATCACAGACCAGGCCTCACACTGACTGTTTCATTATCACAGACCAGGCCTCACACTGAATGTTTCATTATCCCAGACCAGGCCTCACACTGAATGTTTCATTATCCCAGACCAGGCCTCACACTGAATGTTTCATTATCCCAGACCAGGCCTCACACTGAATGTTTCATTATCCCAGACCAGGCCTCACACTGAATGTTTCATTATCCCAGACCAGGCCTCACACTGAATGTTTCATTATCCCAGACCAGGCCTCACACTGAATGTTTCATTATCACAGACCAGGCCTCACACTGAATGTTTCATTATCACAGACCAGGCCTCACACTGACTGTTTCATTATCACAGACCAGGCCTCACACTGAATGTTTCATTATCCCAGACCAGGCCTCACACTGAATGTTTCATTATCACAGACCAGGCCTCACACTGAATGTTTCATTATCCCAGACCAGGCCTCACACTGAATGTTTCATTATCCCAGACCAGGCCTCACACTGAATGTTTCATTATCACAGACCAGGCCTCACACTGAATGTTTCATTATCACAGACCAGGCCTCACACTGAATGTTTCATTATCCCAGACCAGGCCTCACACCGACTGTTTCATTATCACAGACCAGGCCTCACACTGACTGTTTCATTATCCCAGACCAGGCCTCACACTGAATGTTTCATTATCACAGACCAGGCCTCACACTGACTGTTTCATTATCCCAGACCAGGCCTCACACTGAATGTTTCATTATCACAGACCAGGCCTCACACTGACTGTTTCATTATCCCAGACCAGGCCTCACACTGACTGTTTCATTATCCCAGACCAGGCCTCACACTGAATGTTTCATTATCCCAGACCAGGCCTCACACTGAATGTTTCATTATCACAGACCAGGCCTCACACTGAATGTTTCATTATCACAGACCAGGCCTCACACTGAATGTTTCATTATCACAGACCAGGCCTCACACTGAATGTTTCATTATCACAGACCAGGCCTCACACTGAATGTTTCATTATCACAGACCAGGCCTCACACTGAATGTTTCATTATCCCAGACCAGGCCTCACACTGAATGTTTCATTATCACAGACCAGGCCTCACACTGAATGTTTCATTATCCCAGACCAGGCCTCACACTGAATGTTTCATTATCACAGACCAGGCCTCACACTGAATGTTTCATTATCACAGACCAGGCCTCACACTGAATGTTTCATTATCACAGACCAGGCCTCACACTGAATGTTTCATTATCACAGACCAGGCCTCACACTGAATGTTTCATTATCACAGACCAGGCCTCACACTGAATGTTTCATTATCACAGACCAGGCCTCACACTGAATGTTTCATTATCACAGACCAGGCCTCACACCGACTGTTTCATTATCCCAGACCAGGCCTCACACTGAATGTTTCATTATCCCAGACCAGGCCTCACACTGAATGTTTCATTATCACAGACCAGGCCTCACACTGAATGTTTCATTATCACAGACCAGGCCTCACACTGAATGTTTCATTATCCCAGACCAGGCCTCACACTGAATGTTTCATTATCACAGACCAGGCCTCACACTGAATGTTTCATTATCACAGACCAGGCCTCACACTGACTGTTTCATTATCCCAGACCAGGCCTCACACTGAATGTTTCATTATCACAGACCAGGCCTCACACTGAATGTTTCATTATCCCAGACCAGGCCTCACACTGACTGTTTCATTATCACAGACCAGGCCTCACACTGAATGTTTCATTATCCCAGACCAGGCCTCACACTGAATGTTTCATTATCCCAGACCAGGCCTCACACTGACTGTTTCATTATCCCAGACCAGGCCTCACACTGAATGTTTCATTATCACAGACCAGGCCTCACACCGACTGTTTCATTATCACAGACCAGGCCTCACACTGAATGTTTCATTATCCCAGACCAGGCCTCACACTGACTGTTTCATTATCCCAGACCAGGCCTCACACCGACTGTTTCATTATCACAGACCAGGCCTCACACTGAATGTTTCATTATCACAGACCAGGCCTCACACTGAATGTTTCATTATCCCAGACCAGGCCTCACACTGAATGTTTCATTATCACAGACCAGGCCTCACACCGACTGTTTCATTATCACAGACCAGGCCTCACACTGAATGTTTCATTATCACAGACCAGGCCTCACACTGAATGTTTCATTATCCCAGACCAGGCCTCACACTGAATGTTTCATTATCACAGACCAGGCCTCACACTGACTGTTTCATTATCCCAGACCAGGCCTCAAAGCGATTGTTTCATTATCACAGACCAGGCCTCACACTGACTGTTTCATTATCCCAGACCAGGCCTCACACCGACTCTTTCATTATCACAGACCAGGTCTCACACTGAATGTTTCACTACCACAGACCAGGCCTCACACTGAATGTTTCATTATCCCAGACCATTCCTCACACTGACTGTTTCATTATCACAGACGAGGCCTCACACTGAATGTTTCATTATCCCAGACCAGGCCTCACACTGACTGTTTCATTATCACAGACGAGGCCTCACACTGAATGTTTCATTATCACAGACCAGGCTTCACACTGAATGTTTCATTATCCCAGACCAGGCCTCACACTGAATGTTTCATTATCAAAGACCAGGTCTCACACCGACTGTTTCATTATCACAGACGAGGCCTCACACTGAATGTTTCATTATCCCAGACCAGGCCTCACACTGACTGTTTCATTATCACAGACCAGGCCTCACACTGAATGTTTCATTATCCCAGAACAGGCCTCACACCGACTGGTTCATTATCCCAGACCAGGCCTCACACTGAATGTTTCATTATCCCAGACCAGGCCTCACACTGACTGTTTCATTGTCACAGACCAGACCTCACCCTGAATATTTCATTATCACAGACCAGGCCTCACACCGACTGTTTCATTATCCCAGACCAGGCCTCACACTGAATGTTTCATTATCCCAGACCAGGCCTCACACTGAATATTTCATTAACACAGACCAGGTCTCACACTGAATGTTTCATTATCACAGACCAGGCCTCACACTGACTGTTTCATTATCACAGACCAGGTCTCACACTGAATGTTTCATTATCCCAGACCAGGCCTCACACTGAATGTTTCATTATCACAGACCAGGTCTCACACTGAATGTTTCATTATCACAGACCAGGCCTCACACTGACTGTTTCATTATCACAGACCAGGCCTCACACTGAATGTTTCATTATCAAAGACCAGGTCTCACACTGAATGTTTCATTATCACAGACCAGGCCTCACACTGAATTTTTCATTATCACAGACCAGGCCTCACACTGACTGTTTCATTATCCCAGATTAGGCCTCACACTGAATGTTTCATTATCACAGACCAGGCCTCACACTGAATGTTTCATTATCACAGACCAGGTCTCACACTGAATGTTTCATTATCCCAGACCAGACCTCACACTGAATGTTTCATTATCACAGACCAGGCCTCACACTGAATGTTTCATTATCCCAGACCAGGCCTCACACCGACTGTTTCATTATCCCAGACCAGACCTCACACTGAATGTTTCATTATCCCAGACCAGGCCTCACACTGAATGTTTCATTATCCCAGACCAGGCCTCACACTGAATGTTTCATTATCCCAGACCATTCCTCACACCAACTGTTTCATTATCCCAGACCAGGCCTCACACCGACTGTTTCATTATCACAGACCAGGCCTCACACTGAATGTTTCATTATCCCAGACCAGGCCTCACACCGACTGTTTCATTATCACAGACCAGGCCTCACACTGAATGTTACATTATCACAGACCAGGTCTCACACCGACTGTTTCATTATCCCAGACCATTCCTCACAATGAATGTTTCATTATCCCAGATTAGGCCTCACACTGAATGTTTCATTATCACAGACCAGGTCTCACAACGACTGTTTCATTATCCCAGACCAGGCCTCACACTGAATGTTTCATTATCCCAGAACAGGCCTAACACTGACTGTTTCATTATCACAGACCAGGCCTCACACTGAATGTTTCATTATCCCAGAACAGGCCTCACACTGAATGTTTCATTATCCCAGACCAGGCCTCACACTGAATGTTTCATTATCACAGACCAGGCCTCACACCGACTGTTTCATTATCACAGACCACGCCTCACACCGACTGTTTCATTATCACAGACCAGGCCTCACACCGACTGTTTCATTATCACAGACCAGGCCTCACACCGACTGTTTCATTATCACAGACCACGCCTCACACCGACTGTTTCATTATCACAGACCAGGCCTCACACCGACTGTTTCATTATCACAGACCAGGCCTCACACCGACTGTTTCATTATCACAGACCAGGCCTCACACCGACTGCTTCATTATCACAGACCAGGCCTCACACTGAATGTTTCATTATCCCAGACCAGGCCTCACACTGTATATTTCATTATCCCAGACCAGGCCTCACACCAACTGTTTCATTATCCCAGACCAGACCTCACACCAACTGTTTCATTATCCCAGACCAGACCTCACACCGACTGTTTCATTATCCCAGACCAGGCCTCACACTGACTGTTTCATTATCACAGACCAGGCCTCACACTGAATGTTTCATTATCCCAGACCAGGCCTCACACTGACTGTTTCATTATCACAGACCAGGCCTCACACCGACTGTTTCATTATCACAGACCAGGCCTCACACTGAATGTTTCATTATCCCAGACCAGGCCTCACACTGAATGTTTCATTATCCCAGACCAGGCCTCACACCGACTGTTTCATTATCCCAGACCAGGCCTCACACTGAATGTTTCATTATCACAGACCAGGCCTCACACTGAATGTTTCATTATCACAGACCAGGCCTCACACTGAATGTTTCATTATCCCAGACCAGGCCTCACACCGACTGTTTCATTATCACAGACCAGGCCTCACACCGACTGTTTCATTATCACAGACGAGGCCTCACACTGAATGTTTCATTATCCCAGACCAGGCCTCACACTGAATGTTTCATTATCCCAGACCAGGCCTCACACCGACTGTTTCATTATCATAGACCAGGTCTCACACTGAATGTTTCATTATCACAGAACAGGCCTCACACCGACTGGTTCATTATCCCAGACCAGGCCTCACACTGAATGTTTCATTATCACAGACCAGGCCTCACACTGAATGTTTCATTATCCCAGACCAGGACTCACACTGAATGTTTCATTATCACAGACCAGGCCTCACACTGACTGTTTCATTATCCCAGACCAGGCCTCACACTGACTGTTTCATTATCCCAGACCAGGCCTCACACCGACTGTTTCATTATCCCAGACCAGGCCTCACACTGACTGTTTCATTATCCCAGACCAGGCCTCACACTGAATGTTTCATTATCCCAGACCAGGCCTCACACTGAATGTTTCATTATCCCAGACCAGGCCTCACACTGAATGTTTCATTATCACAGACCAGGCCTCACACTGAATGTTTCATTATCACAGACCAGGCCTCACACTGAATGTTTCATTATCACAGACCAGGCCTCACACCGACTGTTTCATTATCACAGACCAGGCCTCACACTGACTGTTTCATTATCACAGACCAGGCCTCACACTGAATGTTTCATTATCACAGACCAGGCCTCACACTGACTGTTTCATTATCACAGACCAGGCCTCACACCGACTGTTTCATTATCCCAGACCAGGCCTCACACTGAATGTTTCATTATCACAGACCAGGCCTCACACTGAATGTTTCATTATCCCAGACCAGGCCTCACACCGAATGTTTCATTATCACAGACCAGGCCTCACACCGACTGTTTTATTATCACAGACCAGGCCTCACACTGACTGTTTCATTATCCCAGACCAGGCCTCACAGCGAATGTTTCATTATCTCAGACCAGGCCTCACACTGACTGTTTCATTATCACAGACCAGGCCTCACACTGAATGTTTCATTATCCCAGACCAGGCCTCACACTGAATGTTTCATTATCACAGACCAGGCCTCACACTGAATGTTTCATTATCCCAGACCAGGCCTCACACTGACTGTTTCATTATCCCAGACCAGGCCTCACACCGACTGTTTCATTATCCCAGACCAGGCCTCACACCGACTGTTTCATTATCCCAGACCAGGCCTCACACTGAATGTTTCATTATCCCAGACCAGGCCTCACACTGAATTTTTCATTATCACAGACCAGGCCTCACACTGACTGTTTCATTATCCCAGACCAGGCCTCACACTGAATGTTTCATTATCAGAGACCAGGCCTCACACTGAATGTTTCATTATCCCAGACCAGGCCTCACACTGAATGTTTCATTATCACAGACCAGGCCTCACACTGAATGTTTCATTATCACAGACCAGGCCTCACACTGAATGTTTCATTATCACAGACCAGGCCTCACACTGAATGTTTCATTATCCCAGACCAGGCCTCACACTGAATGTTTCATTATCCCAGACCAGGCCTCACACTGAATGTTTCATTATCACAGACCAGGCCTCACACTGAATGTTTCATTATCCCAGACCAGGCCTCACACCGACTGTTTTATTCTTGGAGTAATTTGGGAGACACAGCAAAAATTCATCCCTAGGAAGAAGAAACATACTAAAGGGAGGACGAGGCAACCATGGCTGACAAGGGATGTCAGGGACAGTATAAAAGCTAAAGAGAAAGCATACAATGCGGCGAAGAGCAGTGGGTAACCAGGGGATTGGGAAGTCTACAAAGACCAACAGAGGACAACTAAAAAAGAAATAAGGAGGGAGAAGATTAAATATGAGGGTAACTAGCCAGTAATATAAAAGAAGATTGCAAGAGTTTTTTTAGATATATAAAGGGTAAGAGAGAGGCAAAAGTGGACATTGGGCCGCTGGAAAATGACGCTGGAGAAGTAGTAGTGGGGAACAAAGAAATGGCAGAGGAACTGAATAGGTACTTTGCATCAGTCTTCACGGTGGAAGACACGAGTAACATCCCCAAAGTTCAAGAGAGTCGGGGGGCAGAGGTGTGTATGGTGGCCATTACCAAGGAGAAGGTGCTAGGAAAACTGAGAGGTCTGAAGGTGGATAAATCACCTGGACCAGATAGATTACACCCCAGAGTTCTGAAGGAGATAGCTGAAGAGATAGTGGAGGTGTTAGTGGTGATCTTTCAGGAATCACTGGAGGCAGGGAGGGTCCCAGAGGACTGGAAAATTTCTAATGTAACCCCCCCGTTTAAGAAAGGAGTGAGGCAAAAGACGGGAAATTACAGGCCGATTAGCCTGATCTCGGTCATTGGTAAGATTTTAGAATCCATTATTAAGGATGAGATTTCAGAATACTTGGAAGTGCATGGTAAAATCGGGCAAAGTCAGCATGGTTTCATCAAGGGGAGGTCATGCCTGACAAATCTGTTAGAATTCTTTGAGGAGGTAACAAGTAGGTTAGACAAAGGAGAGCCAGTGGATGTTACCTACTTGGACTTCCAGAAGGCCTTTGACAAGGTGCCGCACAGGAGGCTGTTCAGTAAGATAAGAGCCCATGGTGTTAGAGGAAAGGTACTAGCATGGATAGAAGATTGGCTGTCTGGCAGGAGGCAGAGAGTGGGGATAAGGGGTCCTTCTCAGGATGGCAGCTGGTGACTAGTGGAGTTCCGCAGGGGTCAGTGTTGGGACCACAACTTTTCACTTTATACATTAATGATCTAGATGAAGGAACTGAGGGCATCCTGGCTAAGTTTGCAGATGATACAAAGATAGGTGGAGGGACAGGTAGTATTGAGGAGGCGGGGAGGCTGCAGAAGGATTTGGACAGGTTAGGAGAATGGGCAAAGAAGTGGCAGATGGAATACAACGTGGGGAAGTGTGAGGTCATGCACTTGGGTAGGAAGAATAGAGGCATAGACTATTTTCTAAATGGGGAGAGAATTCAGAAATCTGGAGAGCAAAGGGACTTGGGAGTCCTCGTCCAGGATTCTCTTAAGGTTAACTTGCAGGTTGAGTTGGTAGTTAGGAAGACAAATACAATGTTGGCATTTATTTTGAGAGGACTGGAATATAAAAGCAGGGATGTGCTGCTGAGGCTTTATAAGGCTCTGGTCAGACCACATTTAGAATATTGTGAGCAATTTTGGGCCCCGTATCTCAGGAAGGATGTGCTGGCCCTGGAGAGGCTCCAGAGGAGGTTCATGAGAAAGATCCCAGGAATGAAGGGCTTAACATATGAGGAATGTTTGAAGACTCTGGGTCTATACTCGATGGAGTTTAGAAAGATGAGGGGGGATCTGATTGAAACTTACAGAATACTGAAAGGCCTGGATAGAGTGGACGTGGGGAAGATGTTTCCATTAGCAGGAGAGACTAGGACCCGAGGGCACAGCCTCAGAGTAAAGGGAAGACCTTTTAGAACAGAGATGGGGAGAAACTTCTTTAGCCAGAGAGTGGTGAATCTATGGAATTCATTACCACAGAAGGCTGTGGAGGCCAGGTCACTGAGTGTATTTAAGACCGAGATAGATAGGTTCTTGATTGGTAAGGGGGTCAAATGTTACGGGGAGAAGGCGGGAAAATGGGGTTGAGAAACTTATCAGCCATGATTGAATGGCGGAGCAGACTCGATGGGCTGAATGGCCTAATTTCTGCTCCTATGTCTTATGGTCTTATTCTCCCAGACCAGGTCCTTCACACCGACTGTTTCGCTGATGACATGAAAATTGGTGGTGCCATAAACACTGAGGAGGAAAGACTTAGACTGGGCTGGTAAGATGGGCAGAGCAGTGGCAAATGGAATTTAATCCTGAGAGATGTGAGGTGATGCATTTTGGGAGCACTAACAAGGCAGGGAGTACACGATGAATGATAGGACCCTAGGAAGTACTGAGGATCAGAGAGATCTTGATGTCCATGTCCATAGATCCCTGAAGGCAGCAGCACAGGTAGATAAGGTGGTTAAGAAGGCTTATGGGATACTTAACTTTTTTAATCGATGCATTGAATACAAGAGCAGGGAGGTTATGTTGGAGCTGTATAAAACATTAGTTAGACCACAGCTGGAGTACTGTGTGCAGTTCTGGTCGCCACATTATAGGAAGGATGTGATTGCACTGGAGGGGGTGCAGAGGAGATTCACCAGGATGTTGCCTGGGCTGGAGCGTTTCAGACACTGGATAGGCTGGGGTTGTTTTCCTTAGAGCAGAGAAGGCTGAGGGGTGACCTGATAGAGGTAAACAAAATTATGAGGGCCACAGATAGGAAGAAACTTTTCCCTTAGTAGAGGAGCCAATAACCAAGGGGCATAGATTTAGGGTAAGAGGCAGGAGGTTTAGAGTGGATTTGAGGAGGAATTTTTTCAGCCAGATGGTGGTTGGAATCTGGAACTCACTGCCTGAGGGGATGGTAGAGGCAGGAACTCTCACAACATTTAAGAAGTATTTAGATGAGCACTTGAAACACCTCAGCTCACAGGGCTACAGGCTGAGTGCTGGATTAGAATAGATAGGGGTTTGATGGCCAGCACAGACACGATGGGCCAAAGGGCCTCTTTCCGTGCTGTATAAATCTATGACTCTGTGTTTCATTACCCCTGAGCAGGCATCATTAGGCCAATGCCTCGCTAGGCCTCGCACCAGCTGCTTTATTAACCCTCCTCTGTAAAATGATAGTCCAGTCTCCTCCTGTTAGTGTCAGCTAGAGTTACCATCACCCACCAGGTCAACTTGGAAGAGGTCACTCCAGATTTGGACCTGGTCATTTTCAGGAAAATTCAATTGAATCCAAGGATATTTTTCCCTGGACTGTGAAATGGAATGAAATCCTGCGGATGCTGGAAATCTGAAATAAAAACAGAAAATGCTGGAAACACACAGCAGATCTGGCAGAGGCTGTGGGGGGAGGAACAGAGTTAATGCTTCAAGTCAAATATAACTGCTTCTGAACTCGAGCTCACGGTGAGTATTTCCAGCATTTTCTGTTTTCATTTCTGGAATATGAAGATTTGGGGCTGACAGCAGAGGGAAGGCAGTGGCCCAGAACTGAAGCATTTCTGGCTGTTTGGCCATTCAGCCCGTCAAATGTCTGTCAGCATTTTCTCCAGGGTCACCTGGTCTAATCCCACCATCCCCACTCCCTGTACCCTTTTGTTTTGTGTTTAGAGACAGCAATGCTTCTCAGTGTCTCTCAGTGGGAATCTTCTCTGTCTTTGTAGACACTTTGGAGCAGATAGCCGAGGTTTGAGAAAATGCTTTGAAGTGGATTGTGGTCAGATTCCACTGTTACTTTCTCTCTCCGAAACAGGCAAGAACAACATCCAGAGCCTCTTTCTCGAGCTGAGTGTAGCGTCGTTCTGTTTGTGTTAGCGTCCTGGATGTCAGTGTGTCTGGTTATCCTGCTGCATTCAGGCTGCTCCCAGACCCGTCTCTCTGGTGTCGCTCTGCAAGGTGACTTCATCATTGACATCACAGTGTTCCAGCACTGACCCTGTCATCACTAGTCATTTGATTTCAGTGAAACTGATTCTCGTTCTGTGTCCCAATACCACAGCACATCCTTGGCAGTGAGCTGGCTCAATGGTTCACACTCTGAGAAACTAGGCAACAATTTTACTAAATATCTCACAAATCCAACAAATTGTTGCACTGATTTCACATCAGTTGGTGACTGTATCACTGTTACAGCTCTCACCTTGTCAGGATCCAGGTGAAGACCTTTTGCTGTCAGTACATGACTTATGAACACCAATCACTGAAAGCAAGCATGCAGGTGCAGCAAGCAGTTAAGGAGGCAAATGGTATGTTGGCCTTCATTGTGAGAGGACTTAAGTACAGGAGCAAGGATGTCTACCTGCAAAACAAAAACAGAATTACCTGGAAAAACTCAGCAGGTCTGGCAGCATCGGCGGAGAAGAAAAGAGTTGACGTTTCGAGTCCTCATGACCCTTCGACAGAACTTGAGTTCGAGTCCAGGAAAGAGCTGAAATATAAGCTGGTTTAAGGTGTGTGTGTGGGGGGCGGAGAGATAGAGAGACAGAGAGGTGGAGTGGGGGGGGGGCGTGTGGTTGTAGGGACAAACAAGCAGTGATAGAAGCAGATCATCAAAAGATGTCAACGACAATAGTACAATAGAACACATAGGTGTTAAAGTTAAAGTTGGTGATATTATCTAAACGAATGTGCTAATTAAGAATGGATGGTAGGGCACTCAAGGTATAACTCTAGTGGGTTTTTTTTTAATAATGGAAATAGGTGGGAAAAGGAAAATCTATATAATTTATTGGAAAAAAAAAGAAGGGGGAAACAGATAGGGGGTGGGGATGGGGGAGGGAGCTCACGACCTAAAGTTGTTGAATTCAATATTCAGTCCAGAAGGCTGTAAAGCCCCTAGTCGGAAGATGAGATGTTGTTCCTCCAGTTTACGTTGGGCTTCACTGGAACAATGCAGCAAGCCAAGGACAGACATGTGGGCAAGAGAGCAGGGTGGAGTGTTAAAATGGCAAGCGACAGGGAGGTTTGGGTCATTCTTGCGGACAGACCGCAGGTGTTCTGCAAAGCGGTCGCCCAGCTTACGTTTGGTCTCTCCAATGTAGAGGAGACCACATTGGGAGCAACGAATGCAGTAGACTAAGTTGGGGGAAATGCAAGTGAAATGCTGCTTCACTTGAAAGGAGTGTTTGGGCCCTTGGACGGTGAGGAGAGAGGAAGTGAAGGGGCAGGTGTTGCATCTTTTGCGTGGGCATGGGGTTGTGCCATAGGAGGGGGTTGAGGAGTAGGGGGTGATGGAGGAGTGGACCAGGGTGTCCCGGAGAGAGCGATCCCTACGGAATGCCGATAGGGGGGGTGAAGGGAAGATGTGTTTGGTGGTGGCATCATGCTGGAGTTGGCGGAAATGGCGGAGGATGATCCTTTGAATGCGGAGGCTGGTGGGGTGATAAGTGAGGACAAGGGGGACCCTATCATGTTTCTGGGAGGGAGGAGAAGGCGTGAGGGCGGATGCGCGGGAGATGGGCCGGACACGGTTGAGGGCCCTGTCAACGACCGTGGGTGGAAAACCTCGGTTAAGGAAGAAGGAGGACATGTCAGAGGAACTGTTTTTGAAGGTAGCATCATCGGAACAGATGCAACGGAGGCGAAGGAACTGAGAGAATGGGATGGAGTCCTTACAGGAAGTGGGGTGTGAGGAGCTGTAGTCGAGATAGCTGTGGGAGTCGGTGGGTTTGTAATGGATATTGGTGGACAGTCTATCACCAGAGATTGAGACAGAGAGGTCAAGGAAGGGAAGGGAAGTGTCAGAGATGGACCACGTGAAAATGATGAAGGGGTGGAGATTGGAAACAAAATTAATAAATTTTTCCAAGTCCTGACGAGAGCATGAAGCGGCACCGAAATAATCATCGATATACCGGAGAAAGAGTTGTGGAAGGGGGCCGGAGTAGGACTGCAACAAGGAATGTTCCACATACCCCATAAAGAGACAGGCGTAGCTGGGGCCCATGCGGGTACCCATAGCCACACCTTTTATTTGGAGGAAGTGAGAGGAGTTGAAGGAGAAATTGTTCAGCGTGAGAACAAGTTCAGCCAGATGGAGGAGAGTAGTGGTGGATGGGGATTGTTCGGGCCTCTGTTCGAGGAAGAAGCTAAGGGCCCTCAGACCATCCTGGTGGGGGATGGAGGTGTAGAGGGATTGGACGTCCATGGTGAAGAGGAAGCGGTTGGGGCCAGGGAACTGGAAATTGTTGATGTGACGTAAGGTGTCAGAGGAATCACGGATGTAGGTGGGAAGGGACTGGACAAGGGGAGAGAGAAGGGAGTCAAGATAACGAGAAATGAGTTCTGTGGGGCAGGAGCAAGCTGAGACGATCGGTCTACCGGGGCAGTTCTGTTTGTGGATTTTGGGTAGGAGATAGCAGCGGGCCGTCCGAGGTTGGGCGACTATCAGGTTGGAAGCTGTGGGAGGGAGATCCCCAGAGGAGATGAGGTCAGTGACAGTCCTGGAAACAGTGGCTTGATGTTCAGTGGTGGGGTCATGGTCCAGGGAGAGGTGGAGGAAGTGTCTGCGAGTTGACGCTCAGCCTCCGCGAGGTAGAGGTCAGTGCGCCAGACAACAACAGCACCACCTTTGTCAGTGGGTTTGATGACAATGTCAGGGTTGGACCTGAGAGAATGGAGTGCAGTAAGTTCAGCGAGAGAGAGATTAGAATGGGTGAGAGGAACAGAGAAATTGAGACGACTAATGTCGCGCCGACAATTCTCAATGAAAAGATCGAGAGAAGGTAAGAATCCAGAGGGAGGGGTCCAGGTGGAGGGAGAATATTGGAGATGGGTAAAAGGATCCGTTGAACTGGGAGAGGACTCCTGCCCAAAGAAGTGAGCCCGGAGACGAAGACGGCGGAAGAAGAGTTCAGCATCGTGCCGAGCCCGAAATTCATTGAGATGAGGGCGTAAGGGTATGAAACTAAGTCCTTTGCTGAGCACTGAACGTTCAGCATCGGAGAGGGGAAGGTCAGAGGGTATAGTGAATACACGGCTGGGGTTGGGATTGGAAGATGGGGTGGGGACGGAGGGACAGGCCGGGGTGGAGGGTTCTAGATGGGTGTTGGTGTCGATGAGTTGCTGGAGCTTGCGTTCCTTAGCACTTGAGAGAAAGAGAAAAAGTTTCTTGTTGAGGCGTCGGATGAGCCGAAGGATAAAATGAAACTGGGGGCACGCGCAGCTTTGAAAAAGGGTACGGCGGTGCTGCTGGAGGGAGAGGTCGAGTGTGTTCATATGGCGGCGCATGGCACTGAGAGTGGATTTCAGAATGTGACGGGAACAGCAGTCCGAGAAACGTTTTATGTCCCGGAGATACCTGTAATCCTGGGTGGGTTCGAAACATGAGGGGTGGAATTTCAGTTGAAATCCACGTGGAGTAAGTCGGAGACGGAGATAGTCACTGAGAAAGGAGATATGGCTGTGAAAGAGAGTTTTAGTAAACACCTTGTCAAACACTAGGAGAGAAATGGAAAGCAATGAAGGTGAACAAGGCAACAGAGAGATCCGGAAATCTTGTCGCAGAGAGGAACAGAACTTCTTCAAGGAGGTAGGCATTTCTTGAAGAGCAGTGGCAGTCAATTAAACACAGAGATAAAAACAAAAAAACTGCGGATGCTGGAAATCCAAAACAAAAACAGAATTACCTGGAAAAACTCAGCAGGTCTGGCAGCATCGGCGGAGAAGAAAAGAGTTGACGTTTCGAGTCCTCATGACCCTTCGACAGAACTTGAGTTCGAGTCCAGGAAAGAGCTGAAATATAAGCTGGTTTAAGGTGTGTGTGTGGGGGGCGGAGAGATAGAGAGACAGAGAGGTGGAGGGGGTTGGTGTGGTTGTAGGGACAAACAAGCAATGATAGAAGCAGATCATCAAAAGATGTCAATGACAATAGTACAATAGAACACATAGGTGTTAAAGTTAAAGTTGGTGATATTATCTAAACGAATGTGCTAATTAAGAATGGATGGTAGGGCACTCAAGGTATAACTCTAGTGGTTTTTTTTTTTAATAATGGAAATAGGTGGGAAATGGAAAATCTTTATAATTTATTGGAAAAAAAAAGAAGGGGGAAACAGAAAGTGGGTGGGGATGGGGGAGGGAGCTCACGACCTAAAGTTGTTGAATTCAGTATTCAGTCCGGAAGGCTGTCAGGGCCTTGGTGAGACCACACCTAGAGTATTGTGTGCAGTTTTGGTCTCCTTATCCAAGAGGGAGTTCAGCAAAGGTTCACCAGACTGATTCCTGGGGTGGCAGGATTGTTGTATGAGGAGGGATTGGGCTGACTGAGCCTGTATTCACTGGAGTTTAGAAGAATGAGAGGGGATCTCATTGAAACATATAAAATTCTGACAGGGCTGGACAGACTGGATGCAGAGATGATGTTTCCTCTGGCTGGGGGTGGGGGGGTCTAGAACAAGGGGTCACAATCTCAGGATACGGGGTGGGTCATTTAGGACTGAGATGAGGAGAAACTTCTTCACTCAGAGGGTGATGAACCTATGGAATTCTCTACCACAGAGGCTGTGGAGGCCAAGTCACTGAATATATTTAAGGAGGAAGTAGATAGATTTCTGGACTCTAAAGGCATCAAGGGGTTTGGGGAGAGAGCGGGAGTACATGGTTGAGATAGAGGATCAGCCATGATCATGTTGAATGGTGGAGCAAGCTCAAAGGGCTGAATGACCTACTCCTCCTATTTTCTATGTTTCTATGTACTTTTATGTACCTGACTTTGGGCATCTTCAGTTGCAGTTTTTTCTTGATCAGTTTCAGGTTCCTCTGGCGAGCTCTCTCCAGCAGTCAGATTAAATTCTGACCTTGGCCAGTTATGGCTCCTTCTGTTGTGTCTCCACATCCATAGACCAGCAGATCATCCACCATAGCTTCCACTGCAGGAAATGCCATGAAAATGTCAAACGTCTTATGGAACCCTCTGTATCTCCCGAATGGCGTCCAGAATATTGTTAGAAAGCTGCTGTTTTCATCCAGCTTCACTTGTCAGTGACCATCCTTCACATTGAGGGTCAGAAAGATCTTTGCATTGGCAAGTTGCAGCAAAATTTCTCTGATGGTAGGCATGGGGCAGTGAGATAGAACCACAGAAAAGTTACAGTGCAGAAAGAGGCCATTCAGCCCATCGTACCTGCACCGGCTAAAAAGAGAAAAAATAAAACCAGCCGCTCATCTTAATCCCACTTTCCAGCCCCTGGTCTGTAGCCTTGCAGGTTCCAGTGCTTCAGATGCAGATCCAGGTACCTTTCCAGCATCCGCAGTTTTTTTGTTTTTATACCTTTTACATGAGTTGAGTGTTTCAGCCTCAACCACCAACTTAGGCAGTGAATTCCAGACACCCACAACCCTCTGGGTGAAAAAGTTTTTTCCTCATGTCCCCTCTAATCCTTCTACCAATCACCTTAAATCTATGTCCCCTGGTAACTGACCCCTCAGCCGGGGAAACAAATCTTTCCTGTCTGCCCTATCTAGGCCCCTAATAATTTTGTACACCTCAGTTAGGTCACCCCTTAGCCTCCTCTGTTCTAAGGAAAGCAGGTACGATAGTGGGGTTTAAGAGGCAGCTTGACAAATACATGAATAGGACGGGAATAGAGGGATACAGACCCCGAAAGTGCAAAATGTTTTAGTTGACGGGCAATATGATCGGCGCAGGCTTGGAGGGCCGAAGGGCCTGTTCCTGTGCTGTACTTTTCTTTGTCTTTGAAAACAACCCCAGCCTATCCAATCTCTCCTCATAGCTGCAATTTTCAAGCCCTGGCCACATTCTTGTAAATTTCCTCTGTCTCTCTCCAGAGCAATTATATTCTTCCTGTAATGTGACCAGAACTATACACAAAATTCCAGCTGTGGCCTAACCAGCGTTTTATACAGTTCCAGCATTACATTCCTGCTTTTGTGTTCACTATCTCATCTAATAAAGGAAAGTATTCCATCTGCTTTCTTGACCACCTTGTCCACCTGTCCTGCCACCTTCAGAGACTTGTGAACATGCAGTCCAAGGTCTCTCACTTCCTCAACCCCTCTCAATAAATAACTTCCCATTTATTGAACATTCCCTTGCTTTGTTTGCCCTCCCCAAATGCATTACCTCACACTTTTCCAGAATGAATTCCAAAATCCGCTTCTCCACCCATTCAACCAAACCATTGACATCATTCTGGAGCCGACAGTGTCCTCTTCATTACTGACCACATTGCCAACTTCCCTGTCATCCACAAATTTCCCAATCATGCCTCCCACACATAGGGTGGGAATTTCCACACTGGCCCTGGGTGGGGGGGGCACAATCTTTCGGTCCCACCACAAGGTAACGGACTCCTGGCTGGGACGCTGCCTCTCCCACAGCGAGGCTGGAAAATCCCCACCATAGGCTCATAGACTCACAGGCATTTACAGCACAGAAGGAGGCCATTCGGCCCATCGTGTCTACACCAGTCAACAGAGATCTGACTACACTGATCCCATTTTCCAGCACTTGGCCCATTGCCCTGGAGGCCATGACAACACAAGTGAATATCTAAATACTTCTTAAACATTACGAGAGTTTCTGACTCAAACACCCTTTCAGACAGTGAGTTCCAGACTCCCACCACCCTCTGGGTGAAAACATTTCTCCTCAACTCCCCTCTTAGTCTTCTATCTCTTACCTTAAATCTATGTCCCCTGGTTATTGACCCCTCTACTAATGGAAAAAGTACCTTCCTATCCACCCTATCTATGTCCCTCATAACCTTGTACACATCTATTAGGTCCCCTCTCAACCTTTGCTGTTCCAAGGAAAACAACCCCAGCCTATCCAATCTTTCCTCATAGCTCAGACCCTCCAGCCCAGGCAACATCCTGGTGAATCTCCTCTGCACCCTCTCCAGTGCAATCACATCCTTCCTATAATGTGGTGACCAGAACTGCACACAGTACTCCAGCTGTGGCCTAACCAGCGTTTTATACAGTTCCAGCATAACCTCCCTGCTCTTGTATTCTATGCCTCAGCTAATAAAGGCAAGTATCCCATATGCTACCTTAACCACCTTATCTCCCTGCCCTGCTGCCTTCAGGGATCTGTGGATATGCACACCAAGGTCCCTCTGATCTTCAGTACTTTCCAGGGTCCTACCATTCATAGTGTAATCCCTTGCCTTGTTAGCCCTCCCCAAGTGCATTACCTCACTTTTTTCCAGGTTGAATTCCATTTGCAACTGCTCTGCCCACCTGACCAGTCCATTGATGTCCTCCTGCAGTTTACAGCTATCCTCCTCACTATTTACCACCCTACCAGTTTTCATGTCATCTGCGAACTTCTTGATCATACCCGCTACATTTAAGTCCAAATCATTTATGTACATCACAAACAGCAAGGACCCCAGCACAGAGCCCTGCGGAACCCCATTGGAATCAGACTTCCAGTCACAGAAACATCCCTCTACCATCACCCTCTGCTTCCTGTCTCTCACCCAATTTTGGATCCAATGTGCCACTTTGATCCCAAGGGCTCTTACTTTCTTGACCAGTCTGCCATGAGGGACCTTGTCAAAAGCCTTCCTAAAGTCCATGTAGATCACATCAAATGCATTAGCCTCATCAACACTCCTGGTTACCTCCTCAAAAAATTCAATCAAATTTGTCAAACTCGACTTTCCCTAAACAAATCCATGCTGACTATCCCTGATTAATCCATGTCTCTCCGAGTGCAGATACATTCTGTCCCTCAGAGTTCTTTCTGGTAACTTCCCCACCTCTAGGGTTACACTGACTGGTCTGGAATTTCCTGGTCTATCCCTTCCTCCCTTTTTTAATAATGGGACAACGTTAGCAGCCCTCCAGTCCTCTGGCACCTCACCTGTGGCCACAGAGGGGTTGAAAATTACAGCCAGGGCCCCTGGTATCTCTTCCCTTGCCTCCCTCAACAGCCTGGGATACATCTCACCTGGCCCGGAGGATTTATCCACTTTTAAGGCTGCTAAACCTGTTAGTACCTCCTCTCTCTCTAAGTTAATTTCCTCTAATATTTCACAGTCCTCCACCCTGATGTCTATACCTGCGTCGTCCTTTTCCATTGTGAAGACCAACACAAAGCATTGGTTGAGGACGGTACCCACATCTTCCGGGTCCACACACAAACTACCTCTATGGTCCCTAATTGGCCCAGCTCTTTCCCTAGTTATTCTCTTGCTCATTATAGATTTAACAGACCTCTTTGGGTTTTCCTTTTTTCTATCCACCAATGTTTTCTCATGCACTCTCTTAGCTTTCCTAATTTCCTTTTTAAGGTCCCCCCTGAACTTTTTATACTCCACTCAGAACTCTGCTGTATTGAGCCCTCGGTATCTGCCATAAGCGTCTCTTTTTTTCTTAATCCTAACCTTTAAGTCCCTTGACATCCAGGGTTCCCCGGACTTTGTCCCCCCTTTGTTTTTACGGGAATATATTTGCCCTGAACTCTTACTATTTCCTCCTTGAATGCCTCCCACTGCTCTGACACAATTTTATCTGCAAGTAGCTGCTCCCAGTCCACTTGAGCCAAATTGTATCTCATCTTAGTAAAATTAGCCTTTCCCCAGTTTAGAACTTTTATTCCTGGCCTAACCTTATCCTTTTCCATAACTATCCTAAATGTAACTGTGTTATGGTCACTATCTTCAAAATGCTCCCCTACTGATATGCCTTCCCCCTATCCAAGCTCAATTGCGAATATTATGTCTAGATCTGCCCCCTCCCTTGTTGGGCTTTCTACTTTTGGCTAAAAATGTTCTCCTGGATGCAACTTAAGAATTTTGCTCTCTCCCTACCTTTCACACTAAAACTATCCCCGTTAATATTTGGTAGTTAAAATCCCCTATTACTGCCTTATTATCCTTTCACTTCACTGAAATTTGATTATATATTTGATCCTCTATCTCTCACCGACTGTTTGGGAGCCTATAGTACACACCCAACAGTGTGTTTACCCCTTTTGGGTTTTTACTTTTACCCATATGGTCTCATTTGATGATCCTTCCAAGATATTATCCCTCCTCACTGCTATAATTGATTCTTTGATCAATATTGCAATGCCCCCTCCTCTTCTATCCCCCTTTCTATCTCATCTGAATCCCCAAGAACCAGGAATGTTGAGCTGCCAATTCTGCCCTTCTTTTAGCCAAGTCTCAGTCATAGCAGTGATATCATACTCCCGGGTGCCTGTCGGTGCCCTCAGCTCATCTGTCTTATTCCTTATGTTCCTCGCATTAAAATATATTCCATTTAGCCTCACTAAGCTCACTCCTTTCTTATCTAGCCTCTGCTTCCTCTGCCTTCCAGACTCATTTACTACCGTTTTAACTTCTAATCCCATCTCAGCTTCTCTCCCCTGTGATCTACTTTTCAGGATCCCACCCACCTGCCAATTTAGTTTAAATCCACCCCAACAGCATTAGCAAACCTCCCCTTGTGGATGTTGGTCCTGGTTCCTGTTGAGATGTAACCCGTCCAACTTGTACAACTCCCATCTCCACCAGAAACTGTCCCAATGCCCCAGGAATCTAAAGCCCTCCCTTCTGCACTATCTCTCCAGCCACACATTCTTCTGCTTATTCTTCTGTTCCTATAGTCACTGCTGTGTGGCACCAGGAGTGATCTGGAGATTACTACCTTTGAAATCCTACTTTTCAATTTCCTACCTAACTCCCTGATGTCTGCTTGCAGGTCCTCATTTCTCTTTCTTCCTATGTCATTGGTTCCAAAATGGACCACCTTTAAGTCTAAGTCATTAATATATACAACAAACAGCAAGGGCCTAACATTGAGCCCTGTGGAGCACCACTGGAAACCATCTTCCATTGGATATTGTTCAGGTCTTGCTGCATTTGGACATGGACTGCTTCAGTACCTGAGGAGTCGTGAATGGTGCTGAACATTGTGCAATCATCAGCGAACATCCCACTTCTGACCTTATGATGGAAGGAAGGTCATTGATGAAGCAGCTGAAGATGGTTGGGCCGAGGACACTACCCTGAGGAACTCCTGCAGTGATGTCCTGGAGCTGAGCTGACTGACCTCCAACAACCACAACCACCTTCCTTTGTGCTGGGTATGACTCCAACCAGTGGAGAGTTTTCCTCCTGATTCCCATTGACTCCAGTTTTGCTAGGGCTCCTTGATGCTACACTTGGTCTAATGCTGCCTTGATGTCAAAGACATTCTTGCCATTGATTGGATTGCCAGACTAATTTTCCCTCTCAGAATGAGTATCGTGCCATCATATAGACTCAACTTTACTTAAAGGGCTTCATTTTCAGATCGCCATGTTGAGCCCCTTCACACAGATCTGTAAAGGTTGTGATGTTGCACCAGTGTCCATCTGACACTTGATCTTCACTGGATGCTCTCCCTCTCCCGTTGTCATTGTAACACTCACAAACCATTTCTCATCTATAGACTTGATGGAACCATCCTGTAGTATGGTGTATTGTGCTTCATCAGACTCTTCTGGTGAAACCTCTCCAGTGACCATCTGTATCGGGTTGTTTCCCTTCTTTCTAGCCAAACACTTGTCTGTGAAATGATTCTGCTTCTTGTAGTTAAAACACTGCTTTCCCTACACTGGACAATCCTTCTTTTCCTTTGTATACTGTCCTCCACAGTATTTGCATCCTGCCCTTTGTCCGGAATGTTCTGCTCTTTCAGTCGGGAACGTCTCTCAGTGTAACGGATCTCCTGTCTGTTCTGCCATACATGTGCTCAAGCTGACATCTTACAACCTCCGCAGTTCTACATGTCTTTCACCTTCCTGAGCATCAGTTTCTCACCTTTCAGTAGACTTTCTCTTACTGAGAAGTCTCATAAGTCCAAGACTAATCTGTCTTTAATCAGACCATCTTTTAGCTGTGTTAATTCACCTGATTCTGCAAACTGTATTACTGCAGTTACATACTGACCTATGGTTTCCATTTCACCTTGAGCTCTGGTGTGAATACATAGCGTTCATAATTAACATTCAGCTGGGGTTCAAAGTGTTTGTTCAAGACTTTCAAATTCTCGGCCATCTGTTTTCTTTATTCATCAGTTAGATTTAGGGTGGAATAGAACTTAGAACAGTCTTACCCAGCAGTGTTAGAAGTGTAGCTATTCATATTCATTCTGGCTTGTTAATTAAATCTGTTGCCAGTTCATAATTTTGCCATTACAAGTGGGAAAACTGCCAGTTTATCCAAATATTATCTATCAATTCAACAGGAGCTGGGGGGGGGTGGTGGGCGTTTACAGCCATGTTACTCACACAGCCTTTGGTTTGTTTGCTTCTCCTTGTCCTTTTTCAGCAGCTTTTCAGCAGAATTGAACATTGTGTGTGCCTGTGTTCTCAGTATCTTCTCTGTAGGATTGGAGAAATTCAAATCTCAATTTTAGCTACAGCTCTGGACACCATGTCTTGAGTTTCAAGGAACAGAGCATCTCAGTGTCTTCTTAGCCAGAGGTTGTTATTAAACTGATTGCAACAAGCCTGTTTAAAGAGACTACCTTATGGCAGAGTCACCTGAATACAGCAAGCAAGATGGGTCATGTGATACTGTTGCATTTCAAAACTCAAACAACTTAATATCCCATCCACTCTCCCCCTCACTCCCCGCACCCTTTAATATCCCACCCAGTCTAATCCCACTCTCCCCCTCACTCCCCGCACCCTTTAATATCCCACCCAGTCTAATCCCACTCTCCCCCTCACTCCCCGCACCCTTTAATATCCCACCCAATCTAATCCCACTCTCCCCCTCACTCCCCGCACCCTTTAATATCTCACCCAGTCTAATCCCACTCTCCCCCTCACTCCCCGCACCCTTTAATATCCCACCCAGTCTAATCCCACTCTCCCCCTCACTCCCCGCACCCTTTAACATCCCACCCTGTCTAATCCCACTCTCCCCCTCACTCCCCACACCCTTTAATATCCCACCCAGTCTAATCCCACTCTCCCCCTCACTCCCCGCACCCTTTAATATCCCACCCAGTCTAATCCCACTCTCCCCTTCACTCCCCGCACCCTTTAATATCCCACCCAGTCTAATCCCACTCTCCCCCTCACTCCCCGCACCCTTTAATATCCCACCCAGTCTAATCCCACTCTCCCCCTCACTCCCTGCACCCTTTAATATCCCACCCAGTCTAATCCCACTCTCCCCCGTCACTCCCCGCACCCTTTAATATCCCACCCAGTCTAATCCCACTCTCCCCCTCACTCCCCGCACCCTTTAATATCCCACCCAGTCTAATCCCACTCTCCCCCTCACACCACACCCTTTAATATCCCACCCAGTCTAATCCCGCTCTCCCCATCACTCCCCACACCCTTTAATATCCCACCCAGTCTAATCCCACTCTCCCCCTCACTCCCCGCACCCTTTAATATCCCACCCAGTCTAATCCCACTCTCCCGCTCACTCCCCGCACCCTTTAATATCCCACCCAGTCTAATCCCACTCTCCCCCTCACTCCCCACACCCTTTAATATCCCACCCAGTCTAATCTCACTCTCCCCCTCACTCCCCACACCCTTTAATATCCCACCCAGTCTAATCCCACTCTCCCCCGCACTCACTGCACCCTTTAATATCCCACCCAGTCTAATCCCACTCTCCCCCTCACTCCCTGCACCCTTTAATATCCCACTCAGTCTAATCCCACTCTCCCCCTCACTCCCCGCACACTTTAATATCCCACCCAGTCTAATTCCACTCTCCCCCTCACTCCCCGCACCCTTTAATATCCCACCCAGTCTAATCTCACTCTCCCTCTCACCCCCCCATATCATTTAATATCCCACCCAGTCTAATCCCACTCTCCCCCTCACTCCCCGCACCCTTTAATATCCCACCCAGTCTAATCTCACTCTCCCTCTCACCCCCCCATATCATTTAATATCCCACCCAGTCTAATCCCACTCTCCCCCTCACTCCCCGCACCCTTTAATATCCCACCCAGTCTAATCCCACTCTCCCCTTCACTCCCCACACACTTTAATATCTCACCCAGTCTAATCCCACTCTCCCCCTCACTCCCCGCACCCTTTAATATCCCACCCTGTCTAATCCCACTCTCCTCACTCCCCGCACCATTTAATATCCCACCCAGTCTAATCCCACTCTCCCCTCACTCCCCGCACCCTTTAATATCCCACCCAGTCTAATCCCACTCTCCCCTTCACTCCCCGCACCCTTTAATATCCCACCCAGTCTAATCCCACTCTCCCCTTCACTCCCCGCACCCTTTAATATCCCACCCAGTCTAATCCCACTCTCCCCCTCACTCCCCGCACCCTTTAATATCCCTCCCAGTCTAAACGCACTCTCCCCTCACTCCCCACACCCTTTAATATCCCACCCAGTCTAATCCCGCTCTCCCCATCACTCCCCACACCCTTTAATATCCCACCCAGTCTAATCCCACTCTCCCCCTCACTCCCCGCACCCTTTAATATCCCACCCAGTCTAATCCCACTCTCCCCCTCACTCCCCGCACCCTTTAATATCCCACCCAGTCTAATCCCACTCTCCCCCTCACTCCCTGCACCCTTTAATATCCCAACCAGTCTAATCCCACTCTCCCCCTCACTCCCCGCACCCTTTAATATCCCACCCTGTCTAATCCCACTCTCCCCCTCACTCCCCGCACTCTTTAATATCCCACCCAGTCTAATCCCACTCTCCCCCTCACTCCCCGCACCCTTTAATATCCCACCCAGTCTAATCCCACCCTCCCCCTCACTCCCCACACCCTTTAATATCCCACCCAGTCTAATCCCACTCTCCCCCTCACTCCCCGCACCCTTTAATATCCCACCCTGTCTAATCCCACTCTCCCGCTCACTCCCCGCACCCTTTAATATCCCACCCAGTCTAATCCCACTCTCCCCCTCACTCCCCGCACCCTTTAATATCCCACCCTGTCTAATCCCACTCTCCCCGCTCACTCCCCGCACCCTTTAATATCCCACCCAGTCTAATCCCACTCTCCCCCTCACTCCCCGCACCCTTTAATATCCCACCCTGTCTAATCCCACTCTCCCGCTCACTCCCCGCACCCTTTAATATCCCACCCAGTCTAATCCCACTCTCCCCCTCACACCACACCCTTTAATATCCCACCCAGTCTAATCCCAATCTCCCCCTCACTCCCCACCTTGTTTAATACCCCACCCAGTCTAATCCCACTCTCCCCCGCACTCTCCGCACCCTTTAATATCCCACCCAGTCTAATCCCACACCCCCTCACTCCCCGCACCCTTTAATATCCCACCCAGTCTAATCCCACTCTCCCCCTCACTCCCCGCACCCTTTAATATCCCACCCAGTCTAATCCCACTCTCCCCCCGCACCCTTTAATATCCCACCCAGTCTAATCCCACTCTCCCCCCGCACCCTTTAATATCCCACCCAGTCTAATCCCACTCTCCCCTTCACTCCCCGCACCCTTTAATACCCCACCCAGTCTAATCCCACTCTCCCCCTCACTCCCCGCACCCTTTAATATCCCACCCAGTCTAATCCCACTCTCCCCCTCACTCCCCGCACCATTTAATATCCCACCCAGTCTAATCCCACTCTCCCCCTCACTCCCCGCACCATTTAATATCCCACCCAGTCTAATCCCACTCTCCCCCTCACTCCCCGCACCCTTTAATATCCCACCCAGTCTAATCCCACTCTCCCCCCGCACCCTTTAATATCCCACCCAGTCTAATCCCACTCTCCCCCCGCACCCTTTAATATCCCACCCAGTCTAATCCCACTCTCCCCCTCACACCCCACATCCTTTAATATCCCACCCAGTCTAATCCCACTCTCCCCCTCACTCCCCGCACCCTTTAATATCCCACCCAGTCTAATCCCACTCTCCCCCTCACTCCCCGCACCCTTTAATACCCCACCCAGTCTAATCCCACTCTCCCCCTCACTCCCCACACCCTTTAATATCCCACCCAGTCTAATCCCACTCTCCCCCTCACTCCCCGCACCCTTTAATATCCCACCCAGTCTAATCCCACTCTCCCCCTCACTCCCCGCACCCTTTAATATCCCACCCAGTCTAATCCCACTCTCCCCCTCACTCCCCACACCCTTTAATATCCCACCCAGTCTAATCCCACTCTCCCCCTCACTCCCCGTGCACTTTAATATCCCACCCACTCTAATCCCACTCTCCCCCTCACTCCCCGCACCCTTTAATATCCCACCCAGTCTAATCCCACTCTCCCTCTCACTCCCCACACCCTTTAATATCCCACCCAGTCTAATCCCACTCTCCCCGTCACTCCCCACATTGTTTAATATCCCACCCAGTCTAATCCCACTCTCCCCGTCACTCCCCACATTGTTTAATATCCCACCCAGTCTAATCCCACTCTCCCCATCACTCCCCACACCCTTTAATATCCCACCCAGTCTAATCCCACTCTCCCCCTCACTCCCCGCACCCTTTAATATCCCACCCAGTCTAATCCCATTCTGCCCCTCACTCCCCACACCCTTTAATATCCCACCCAGTCTAATCCCACTCTCCCCCTCACTCCCCGCACCCTTTAATATCCCACCCAGTCTAATCCCACTCTCCCCCTCACTCCCCGCACCCTTTAATATCCCACCCAGTCTAATCCCACTCTCCCCCTGACTCCCCGCACCCTTTAATATCCCACCCAGTCTAATCCCACTCTCCCCCTCAATCCCCACACCCTTTAATATCCCACCCAGTCTAATCCCACTCTGCCACTCACTCCCCGCACCCTTTAATATCCCACCCAGTCTAATCCCACTCTCCCCCTGACTCCCCGCACCCTTTAATATCCCACCCAGTCTAATCCCACTCTCCCCCTCACTCCCTGCACCCTTTAATATCCCACCCAGTCTAATCCCACTCTCCCCCTGACTCCCCGCACCCTTTAATATCCCACCCAGTCTAATCCCACTCTCCCCCTCACTCCCCGCACCCTTTAATATCCCACCCAGTCTAATCCCACTCTCCCCCTCACTCCCTGCACCCTTTAATATCCCACCCAGTCTAATCCCACTCTCCCCCTCAATCCCCACACCCTTTAATATCCCACCCAGTCTAATCCCACTCTCCCCCTCACTCCCTGCACCCTTTAATATCCCACCCAGTCTAATCCCACTCTCCCCCGCACTCCCTGCACCCTTTAATATCCCACCCAGTCTAATCCCACTCTCCTCCTCACTCCCCACACCCTTTAATATCCCACCCAGTCTAATCCCACTCTCCCCCTCACTCCCCGCACCCTTTAATATCCCACCCAGTCTAATCCCACTCTCCCCCTCACTCCCCACACCCTTTAATATCCCACCCAGTCTAATCCCACTCTCCCCCTCACTCCACACACCCTTTAATACCCCACCCAGTCTAATCCCACTCTCCCCCTCACTCCCCGCACCCTTTAATATCCCACCCAGTCTAATCCCACTCTCCCCCTCACTCCCTACACCCTTTAATATCCCACCCAGTCTAATCCCACTCTCCCCCACACTCCCCGCACCCTTTAATATCCCACCCAGTCTAATCCCACTCTCCCCCTCACACCCCGCATCCTTTAATACCCCACCCAGTCTAATCCCACTCTCCCCCTCACTCCCCGCACCCTTTAATATCCCACCCAGTCTAATCCCACTCTCCCCCTCACTCCCCGCACCCTTTAATATCCCACCCAGTCTAATCCCACTCTTCCCCTCACTCCCCGCACCCTTTAATACCCCACCCAGTCTAATCCCACTCTCCCCCTCACTCCCCGCACCCTTTAATATCCCACCCAGTCTAATCCCACTCTCCCCATCACTCCCCGCACCCTTTAATACCCCACCCAGTCTAATCCCACTCTCCCCCTCAATCCCCACACCCTTTAATATCCCACCCAGTCTAATCCCACTCTCCCCTCACTCCCCGCACCCTTTAATACCCCACCCAGTCTAATCCCACTCTCCCCCTCACTCCCCGCACCCTTTAATATCCCACCCAGTCTAATCCCACTCTCCCCCTCACTCCCCACACCCTTTAATATCCCACCCAGTCTAATCCCACTCTGCCACTCACTCCCCGCACCCTTTAATACCCCACCCAGTCTAATCCCACTCTCCCCCTCAATCCCCACACCCTTTAATATCCCACCCAGTCTAATCCCACTCTCCCCCTCACTCCCTGCACCCTTTAATATCCCACCCAGTCTAATCCCACTCTCCCCCTCACTCCCCGCACCCTTTAATATCCCACCCAGTCTAATCCCACTCTCCCCCGCACTCCCCGCACCCTTTAATATCCCACCCAGTCTAATCCCACTCTCCCCCTCACTCCCCGCACCCTTTAATATCCCACCCAGTCTAATCCCACTCTCCCCCTCACTCCCCGCACCCTTTAATATCCCACCCAGTCTAATCCCACTCTCCCCCTCACTCCACGCACCCTTTAATATCCCACCCAGTCTAATCCCACTCTCCCCCTCACTCCCCGCACCCTTTAATATCCCACCCAGTCTAATCCCACTCTCCCCCTCACTCCCCGCACCCTTTAATATCCACCCAGTCTAATCCCACTCTCCCCCTCACTCCCCGCACCCTTTAATATCCCACCCAGTCTAATCGCACTCTCCCCCTCACTCCACACACCCTTTAATATCCCACCCGGTCTAATCCCACTCTCCCCCTCACTCCACACACCCTTTAATATCCCACCCAGTCTAATCCCACTCTCCCCCTCACTCCCCGCACCCTTTAATATCCCACCCAGTCTAATCCCACTCTCCCCCTCACTCCCCACATCCTTTAATATCCCACCCAGTCTAATCCCACTCTCCCCCTCACTCCCCGCACCCTTTAATATCCCACCCAGTCTAATCCCACTCTCCCCCTCACTCCCCGCACCCTTTAATATCCCACCCAGTCTAATCCCACTCTCCCCTTCACTCCCCGCACCCTTTAATATCCCACCCAGTCTAATCCCACTCTCCCCGTCACTCCCCGCACCCTTTAATATCCCACCCAGTCTAATCCCACTCTCCCCCTCACTCCCCGCACCCTTTAATATCCCACCCAGTCTAATCCCACTCTCCCCGTCACTCCCCGCACACTTTAATATCCCACCCAGTCTAATCCCACTCTCCCCCTCACTCCCCGCACCCTTTAATATCCCACCCAGTCTAATCCCACTCTCCCCCTCACTCCCCACACCCTTTAATATCCCACCCAGTCTAATCCCACTCTCCCCCTCACTCCCCGCAACCTTTAATATCCCACCCAGTCTAATCCCACTCTCCCCCCGCACCCTTTAATATCCCACCCAGTCTAATCCCACTCTCCCCCCGCACCCTTTAATATCCCACCCAGTCTAATCCCACTCTCCCCCTCACTCCCCGCACCCTTTAATATCCCACCCAGTCTAATCCCACTCTCCCCCTCACTCCCCGCACCCTTTAATATCCCACCCAGTCTAATCCCACTCTCCCCCTTCACTCCCCGCACCCTTTAATATCCCACCCAGTCTAATCCCACTCTCCCCCTCACTCCCCACACCCTTTAATATCCCACCCAGTCTAATCCCCCTCACTCCATATCCCTTTAACCACCCTCACGTTACACACCTTTTCCCAATATCAGGTAGTAATTAAGAATTCCGCAGTCGAATCCCCCCTTTTAAAGGTTGTTTTTCTAACATCCCTTTTTGTTCTTTTTCTGAGTTGTGACTCTTATATTCCTGTCCGAGTGAGCAGTGGAATTAAGATCTCGCTCATTCTCTTATCAACACCCTCCTGGATATAAACACATAATCTTCACACATCCACAGAAAAAGCAGCCCAACATTAGACCCTTTTTATAACTGGGAATCTGGGGCAGTGTCTGCTGGCGGAGAGTTGATGAGATACTCACATTGCCCTCCTTTCAGGAAGGTCCACCAGGCGTTCGACTAGTATATTGTGCGTCTCCTGGTGCTAACACAGAATATTCGGAGTCTACTGAGCTAGGGGAAGCATTAACTTTAATGGAACATCTCTTACTGTGGGCTTCATCTTAGTGTAGCAGGAAACAGAGCCAGATCATGAGACATTGCATCACTTCGTGTGATGATGCACACTGTGCCTCATTAGCGTATCACAGTTACAATTAACCCCTTACGCTACCTCTCTCCCATGTGTCTGACTTTTGCTTTTTCTAGGGACAGCCGCTGTGTTGTTTTTACTAGTGCACCCGAATGGCTCTCTCTCTCCCTTGGAGGAGGTTGAGGGTTTGGGCCCTGCTCAGGTTCTGCTGGGCAGGAGGAGGATTTCTGGATGACTCAGGTTCACCAGTCAGGTAGCCACTGGGGCTGGTGGATGAATGCTGCATCTCTGGCTGCTTCTATGGGTTAGGAAGGAGTTTGTGTGTGACAACCAGCACATGTCTGTTCTGACTCACTGTGTTGTGCTCTGTTTGGATGAGGTAGGACCATGGATATGGTGTCTGTTCAATCACTTATTCAGAGTGAGTTTGGTCTCAGATCCAAACTGGATCTGCTGGTTGGATGTCTGACAGGCTGTGTGCCTTGCGATGTTTGTCATAGTTCAACATCTGCCTGGAATGATATTTGTCATTTTTCTCTCTCACCTTTTCCCAGTCACCAGCCTGTACTTGCAGCAAGAGAGAGTGTGGGGGTGTAGGGGGATGGCTTCTCAGTCTTTTTCCCATTGGGAGTTCTCAGGGTGATAAACCATCCTGGGGTGGAGGTGAACAATGGCTCAGAAGGTGTAAGTTGGATGTTATTTTTCTTCTTCAGTAATGTTTTCACTGTCCGTACTCCTCTTTCAGCTTCACCTTTAGCCTGAGAGTATCTGGGTGAGCTGCTGGGGTTGACAAGTCCAAATGATGGTGTGAACTCTCTAAAGTATTCATTGGTCAACTGCGGTCCATTGTCTGAGATTACAAGGTCAGGGATTCCAGATGTTGTAAATGTAATCACTGCTCCTGCAGTGTGAGCTGCAGTTGTTGGCTTCTGTCCATCTGGAGCAGGAGTTTACAACAATCCACATCTTACCTCTGTGTTCAAGGAGGTCCATCCCGAGACATCCCATGGTCTTGGTGGAAGGGAAGGGACAATGAAGAGCGCAGTAATATGGTTTTTTATCATCTCTTCCAGTGACTTAGAGAGACCCGGTCACCAAACAGAATATCGTGCTCTGGATCCACATGGTACCCAATGTCCTTGGTACGATCAGTCAGTATGTCGACTCTCTGAACTCTCGGAATGACCACTTGTGTGACGTGTACTCTGGCCAACCTCCGATACAGTAACCTCTGACCTCGAGGGGTAACTTCACCTGTGACCGAACCAAGCAGCTGGTGCTCGGGGTGACACAGTAACCTCTGACCTCAGCACGAACTCTCGGAATGACTACTTGTGTGACATGTCCTCTGACCAGCCTCTGGCACAGTAACCTCTGACCTCAGCACCTTCTCTGTTTTCATTCAGTCGCTGAGTTGTTGCTGGTTGAGTTGTGGTAATTGTAGATCTTAAGGTTTCTGCTTCTTCCATAAGGGTTACATCACCTGATTCAGGTCTTGCCACTGGGATACAGGATAAAGCATCTGCTGTATGCTGCTGCTGTCCAGAGTATACTCCATCTTTACATCAAACCTCATCATCAAATAAAAACAAAATACTATGGATGCTGGAAATCTGAAACAAAAACGAAAAGGAGAAAGGCTCTGATGAAGAATCACACAGACTCAAAACGTTATCTCTGTTTCTCTCTCTACAGAAACTGCCAGACCTGCTGAGATTTTCCAGCATTTTCTGTTTTTGTCTCATCACCATCAGTGTTAATTGTTGTGCTCATGGAGCCATTTTTGTAACTCTTTCGAATTTAGGGGTTTGCGTTCTGTCTCTATCTTAAAGTGGAGACCCAGAGCATAATCTGGAAACCTTTCATAAGCCTGTGTAGCAGCTAATGCTTCTTTCTCTATTACTGTATATCTGTTCAGTCTCTGTCAGTGAACAGGATGCATAGTAAACTAGTCTACACTTTCCATCCGCCTGTATCTGAAAGAGTACAGCTTGCTCTCCTGTACAAGATGCATCTGCAGCAGTGATAGAGAGTAGCTCGGGGTTACAGTGAGCTCAAATCTCAGGTGATAGCCGCAACTATTTGATTTTCCCAAAAAACCTTTGTTGTGCTTGATCCCAGCACCAGGTATTGTCCTGTCGGAACAGCTGGTGCAGTGGCTGACTGAAGATAGCTAGGCTGTGCAGGACATTTCCAATTTGGTTTACTGTACGCTGGAGCTCAGTCACATTCCAGGAAACTGGAAACTCCTCGATTTCTCCTGTCTTCTGTGGATCAACTCTGACACTGAATGGATTCACAATATTCCCAAGGAACTTGACAATCGCTTGTGACAATTCCATTTGTTGTTGAGTGTCAGTCCTGGCTTTGTAGCACCCCTGTGTCATGTTCTATCTAAGTGGATCCATGGATTAGGACATCATCCACATGACATACAACTCTTCCTGGTCCCTCTGGGATACTTGATCTTGTCCTCTGGAAGATTTCTGGTCCTGATGTAATACTGAAGGGTAATCGGTTGAAACAAAACTTCCCAGACGGAGTAATGAAGGTTGTGAGCATCCTACACTCTTCATCGAGGGATAGTTGCCAAAACCCCCTATTTGTATCTAGTTTTGTGAAGATTGAACTGTTTCCCAACTTAGCTCAGTTCTTATCCACAGAAGATGTAGGTTGAACTTCACCTTCAACTGCTTTGTTCATCTGGGTAAGACCTACACCAATTCTGGTGGATCCATTTGGCTTGGACACTGGAACCAGCCCGAGCACCAGCTGCTTGGTTCAGTCACAGGTGAAGTTACCCCTCGCTTCAACATAGACTCAATTTCCTTCTTTAGCTTTGCTATGTGTGGATGAGGAACTTTTCTGGCTGTAAATGGACACACTGGCTTTGTTTCTGGGCATAGTGATGTGGTATACTGTCTACAGCTTTCACAGTCCTGTGAGCTGCTGTGGGAACTCAGCTCTGCCATTTTTAACCTGATCCTCTCTCAGCTTTCCAATTCCTCTACTCTGAAAATTCAATGTAAGACAAGAGAGAATTTCCAGAGCTCCTCTCCATCATTGCTGCAGATGCATCTTTACAGGATAGCGAGCTGTACTCTTTCAGATACAGGCAGATGGAAAGTGTAGACCAGTTTACTGCACATCCCGTTCACTGACAGAGTGAATGGCGTTGGGTCAGGGTGATAGTTCAGCTTTGAGTCGTTATTGGTGAGTTACATTCGGTTGCCCGATTGCCTTGAGTTCTATAACTCCCGGCCTGTGGAGTATTTTGCACGATGGCTGATGAGAACTTTTCTCCAACTACAGTTCAGTATCAGAAAGAACCAAAACTGCTGCACTGTGTCTAACTGAAAGCATTTCTTGTTTCCCTGTGCCAGGGTATCAGCACTCCAGTAGCTTCTGCTTGATTCCTGGGTCTCTCCAAGAGAGGGCTAATCAATGTCATTGATCTTCAACTTCATAGATCTTGCTGCTGTATAATGCAGCTGATGTCCCAGCTGAGCAAGTCAGATCTAGATTGAAATCCATCTTGGCTGATTGTAATGTTTTTCTGTGTTGTAGAAACGGGAAGGGGAAGTTACTGAATACAAAAGCATAGGGACTCCAGTGAGAACTTTTCAAATTTGAAGAATTAAAATGTTTATCAAGAGAAAGGGGAAAATAAACTTAAGCACACACAAGATAAAGGATACACAGTTAGAAAAATATCTTATAAAATATCCCCCAAAATGCTTTATCAAAGGGACACAATAAATCTTCTTGGCAACAGCTCTTGTAGATTATTCAACGATAAAATCCAGGAAATAATATCCCAACTGAGAAATTGCTTTCACATTAAACAGAAGTACGATCCGTGACTCCCTAGAACAAATCCCTGCTGATGTGGGCTTTCCAAAGGGAAATTCAAACCATTTCTCAGGACACATCTTCTCCTGGCTCAAAACAAACTTGTTTTCTTCAATTAAAAACTTTCCCAGCTTTTCAGCACATTCCACACACACAGGAGGAGACTGTCATTGGGATTTCCCTCCACCAGCAACTCCCAACAGCTGAAACCCTGTTTCCATAAATACCTTTTCACCCCTTTCACCTCAGTACTTCATCATCTTCAAATATCCCTTTGAAAACACAGTTTTCCAGATATCAAAAGCTTCCATGTTCCTATTTTACCTCCACTTCGGGCCAATAACATTTAAAATACCTACCCCTGTTTATTTACAAATCTCCGGTAAAATGTAAATGTCCTTTTATACCTCGGAGACTCCTTTGAAATGCAACAGCTACAAATCAATTTCAAAACTCATCCCCAAAAGCTAATTTCAGATCCACTCCTTTTCATTCATTCACAGGATGTGGGCTTCGCTGGCTGGGCCAGCATTTATTGCCCATCCCTAGTTGCCCTTGAGAAGGTGGTGATGAGCTGCCTTCTTGAACCGCTGCAGTCCATGTGGTGTAGGTACACCCACAGTGCTGTTAGGGAGGGAGTTCCAGGATTTTGACCCAGCGACAGTGAAGGAACGGCCGATATATTTCCAAGTCAGGATGGTGAGCGACTTGGAGGGGAACTTCCAGGTGGTGGTGTTCCCATCTATCTGCTGCCCTTGTCCTTCTAGATGGTAGTGGTCGTGGGTTTGGAAGGTGCTGTCTAAGGATCCTTGGTGAATTCCTGCAGTGCATCTTGTAGATGGTACACACACTGCTGCTACTGTGCGTCAGTGGTGGAGGGAGTGAATGTTTGTGGATGTGGTGCCAATCAAATGGGCTGCTTTTTCCTGGATGGTGTCAAGCTTCTTGAGTGTTGTGGGAGCTGCACTCATTCAGGCAAGTGGGGAGTATTCCATCACACTCCTGACTTGTGCCTTGTAGATGGTGGACAGGCTTTGGGGAGTCAGGAGGTGAGTTACTCACCGCAGGATTCCCAGCCTCTGACCTGCTGTTGTAGCCACGGTATTTATAGGGCTAGTCCAGTTCAGTTTCTGGTCAATGGTAACCCCCAGGATGTTGATAGTGGGGGATTCAGTGATGGTAATACAATTGAATGTCAAGGAGCGATGGTTGGATTCTCTCTTGTTGGAGATGGTCATTGCCTGGCACTTGTGTGGTGTGAATGTTATTTGCCACTTGTCAGCCCAAGCCTGGATATTGTCCAGGTCTTGCTGCATTTGGACATGGACTGCTTCAGTATCTGAGGAGTTGTGAATGGTGCTGAACATTGTGCAATCATCAGCGAACATCCCCACTTCTGACCTTATGATGGAAGGAAGGTCATTGGTGAAGCAGCTGAAGATGGTTGGGCCGAGGACACTACCCTGAGGAACTCCTGTAGTGATGTCCTGGAGCTGAGATGACTGACCTCCAACAACCACAACCATCTTCCTTTGTGCTGGGTATGACTCCAACCAGCGGAGAGTTTCCCCCCTGATTCCCATTGAGTCCAGTTTTGCTAGGGCTCCTTGATGCTTGGTCAAGGCCAGTCACTCTCACCTCACCTCTGATTCCATGTAAGTTAAAATCTGCCATAAGGCCTCATTACAAAACACAAGAGGATAATTCCCTTAGTCTTTCATCCCATAGATTCTACAGACACTCTGACTTCAACTTTAATTACTTCATCATTCATAACTTTTTCTTCGTTGACCTCTTGCCTGACTAAGGTATTGACGGCACAGCCACCCATCATGTACTGACCTGCTCACAATCAGGACTGATGCAGTGCTGTACCTGGGACATATTTCACACCAATTCAGCCGCATTTCTGCCTGGTTGAAGCCTGTGACCTGCTTGTAGCTTTCTGGTATTGGCAGAGTCATTTCCAAGCTTGCTCCTTCATTCGCTGCCACCATATAATATTCTTGGTCTTGCTGTGCTAACACTGAATATTTACAGAGTTCATAGATATAAAGAAAACATTAAGCTTCTGATGAAACAACTTACTCTGCTTTCCTTGCCATGGGGTCTATAAGAAAGAGCAAGATCATGAGACATTGCATCACTCCCTATGATAATATATACTGTGTTTCATTAGCATATCACACAGTTAAAATTAACACTTTATGCTACATCAACAAGCCAGGATACTAGGGGTGGAAATCCCAACCAACGAGCTGCCGGCCAATCGCCAGTGCCACTGGGCTGGGGTGGTGTCAGTGCCAGTGGGCTGGGGTGGTGCCAGTGCCAGTGGGCTGGGGTGGTGCCAGTGCTACTGGGCTGGGGTGGTGCCAGTGCCACTGGGCTGGGGTGGTGTCAGTGCCAGTGGGCTGGGGTGGTGCCAGTGCCAGTGGGCTGAGGTGGTGCCAGTGCCACTGGGCTGGGGTGGTGCCAGTGCTACTGGGCTGGGGTGGTGCCAGTGCTACTGGGCTGGGGTGGTGCCAGTGCCACTGGGCTGGGGTGGTGCCAGTGCCACTGGACTGGGGTGGTGTCAGTGCCAGTGGGCTGGGGTGGTGCCAGTGCCACTGGGCTGGGGTGGTGCCAGTGCCAGTGGGCTGAGGTCAGGGCAGTGCCTGTGGGCTGGGGTCGGGGCGGTGACAGTGGGCTGGGGTGGTACCAGTGCCACTGGACTGGGATGGTGTCAGTGCCAGTGGGCTGGGGTGGTGCCAGTGCCACTGGGCTGGGGTGGGGGCAGTGCCACTGGGCTGAGGTCAGGGCAGTGCCTGTGGGCTGGGGTCGGGGCGGTGCCAGTGGACTGGGGTGGTGCAATTGCCAGTGGGCTGGGGTTGGGGCAGTGCCAGTGGGCTGGGGTGGTGCGAGTGCCACTGGGCTGAGGTCAGGGCAGTGCCACTGGGCTGAGGTCAGGGCAGTGCCACTGGGCTGGGGTCGGGGCAGTGCCAGTAGGCTGGGGTCGGGGCAGTGCCAGTGGGCTGGGGTGGTGCGAGTGCCAGTGGGCTGGGCGCAGTGCCACTGGGCTGGGGTGGTGCGAGTGCCATTGGGCTGGGGGCAGTGCCAGTGGTTTGTGGTGGGGACAGTGCAAGTGGGCTGGGGGCAGTGCCAGTGGGCTGGGGTGGGGACAGTGCCAGTGGGCTGTGGTGGGGGCAGTGCCAGTGGGCTGAGGTTTTAGCAGCGCCACTGGGCTGGGGTGGTACCAGTGCCAGTGGGCTGGGGTTGGGGCAGTGCCAGTGGGCTGGGGTAGGGGTAGTGCCAGTGGGCTGGGGTGGTAGCAGTGCCAGTGGGCTGGGGTGGGGGCAGTGCCAGTGGGCTGTGGTGGGGGCATTGCCAGTGGGCTGGGGTGGGGGTAGTGCCAGTGGGCTGTGGTAGGGGCAGTGCCAGTGGGCTGTGGTGGGGGCAGTGCCAGTGGGCTGGAGTGGGGGCAGTGCCAGTGGGCTGGAGTGGGGGCAGTGCCAGTGGGCTGTGGTGGGGGCAGTGCCAGTGGGCTGGAGTGGGGGCAGTGCCAGTGGGCTGGAGTGGGGGCAGTGCCAGTGGGCTGGGGTATGGGCAGTGCCAGTGGGCTGGGGTGGGGATAGTGCCAGTGGGCTGTGGTGGGGGCAGTGCCAGTGGGCTGGGGTGGGGGTAGTGCCAGTGGGCTGTGGTGGGGGCAGTGCCAGTGGGCTGTGGTGCGGGCAGTGCCAGTGGGCTGTGGTGGGGGCAGTGCCAGTGGTCTGTGGTTGGGGCAGTGCCAGTGGGCTGGGGTGGGGATAGTGCCAGTGGGCTGTGGTGGGGGCAGTGCCAGTGGTCTGTGGTGGGGGCAGTGCAAGTGGGCTGGGGTGGGGGCAGTGCCAGTGGGCTGGAGTGGGGGCAGTGCCAGTGGTCTGTGGTGGGGGCAGTGCCAGTGGTCTGTGGTGGGGGCAGTGCCAGTGTTCTGTGGTGGGGGCAGTGCCAGTGGGCTGGGGTGGGGGCAGTGCCAGTGGGCTGTGGTGCGGGCAGTGCCAGTGGGCTGGGCGCAGTGCCACTGGGCTGGGGTGGGGGTAGTGCCAGTGGGCTGTGGTGGGGGCAGTGCCAGTGGGCTGAGGTTTTAGCAGCGCCACTGGGCTGGGGTGGTACCAGTGCCAGTGGTCTGTGGTTGGGGCAGTGCCAGTGGTCTGTGGTGGGGGCAGTGCCAGTGGTCTGTGGTGGGGGCAGTGCCAGTGGTCTGTGGTGGGGGCAGTGCCAGTGGGCTGGGGTGGGGGTAGTGCCAGTGGGCTGTGGTGGGGGCAGTGCCAGTGGTCTGTGGTGGGGGCAGTGCCAGTGGTCTGTGGTGGGGGCAGTGCCAGTGGGCTGGGGTGGTACCAGTGCCAGTGGTCTGTGGTTGGGGCAGTGCCAGTGGTCTGTGGTGCGGGCAGTGCCAGTGGGCTGTGGTGGGGGCAGTGCCAGTGGGCTGAGGTTTTAGCAGCGCCACTGGGCTGGGGTGGTACCAGTGCCAGTGGTCTGTGGTTGGGGCAGTGCCAGTGGTCTGTGGTGGGGGCAGTGCCAGTGGTCTGTGGTGGGGGCAGTGCCAGTGGGCTGGGGTGGGGGTAGTGCCAGTGGGCTGTGGTGGGGGCAGTGCCAGTGGTCTGTGGTGGGGGCAGTGCCAGTGGTCTGTGGTGGGGGCAGTGCCAGTGGTCTGTGGTGCGGGCAGTGCCAGTGGTCTGTGGTGGGGGCAGTGCCAGTGGTCTGTGGTGCGGGCAGTGCCAGTGGGCTGTGGTGGGGGCAGTGCCAGTGGTCTGTGGTGCGGGCAGTGCCAGTGGTCTGTGGTGCGGGCAGTGCCAGTGGTCTGTGGTGGGGGCAGTGCCAGTGGTCTGTGGTGCGGGCAGTGCCAGTGGGCTGTGGTGGGGGCAGTGCCAGTGGTCTGTGGTGCGGGCAGTGCCAGTGGTCTGTGGTGGGGGCAGTGCCAGTGGGCTGGGGTGGTACCAGTGCCAGTGGTCTGTGGTTGGGGCAGTGCCAGTGGTCTGTGGTGCGGGCAGTGCCAGTGGGCTGTGGTGGGGGCAGTGCCAGTGGGCTGAGGTTTTAGCAGCGCCACTGGGCTGGGGTGGTACCAGTGCCAGTGGTCTGTGGTTGGGGCAGTGCCAGTGGTCTGTGGTGGGGGCAGTGCCAGTGGTCTGTGGTGGGGGCAGTGCCAGTGGTCTGTGGTGGGGGCAGTGCCAGTGGGCTGGGGTGGGGGTAGTGCCAGTGGTCTGTGGTGGGGGCAGTGCCAGTGGTCTGTGGTGCGGGCAGTGCCAGTGGTCTGTGGTGGGGGCAGTGCCAGTGGTCTGTGGTGGGGGCAGTGCCAGTGGTCTGTGGTTGGGGCAGTGCCAGTGGGCTGGGGTGGGGGCAGTGCCAGTGGGCTGGGGTGGGGGCAGTGCCAGTGGGCTGGGGTGGGGGCAGTGCCAGTGGTCTGTGGTGGGGGCAGTGCCAGTGGCAGCTGCTGGTAATGCCCCCACCCCATTCCCCACTCTCACTGAGTGTGACAGGCTGCAGGTGAGTGAGGCCAGGAGGGGGTTTTTGGAGTGGGAGTTGCGGGGGAGGGGTGGTATTAGGATTGTCAGCAAGGGCAGGGGGTGGCTCCTAGCATGTCCTCTACCCTCCCCCTCCCCCATCCCCCCTACCCCCTCACCTCCCCCCCTCCTCTGTGCCTTTGAACAAGGGACCCTCCACGGAGACCAGCTTGACAGAGAAAAGCTTGTCCTTTTGTCTGTAGCTGGGCAGAAGCCAGTGGCTGTGGGATGATGTCCTTAGTGCTCATTGCCGGCCTTGGGCAGTGGGGTCAAAGTGACAGTGACCCCACTCGTCGCCCAATTAAATGCCCCAACACAGGGAGGGCATTACACCCCACCACTGGTTACTGATGAGGGAGAGAGCCCTGTATGTTTCCCGTGGCTTTGTATTCCTCACACACAACTGAACCTTGAAGAAGGTTCTATTTGAGTTCAGTTTGGATTCCTGGCTTTCCTAACTCTGTCCTCTCAATCCAACCTCCACCCTCCAACTCCTGCTTCCTGCCCCTTGCCTTCCTTTGAAACCTTGCCATTCCCGATCTGTGGATCTGCTCCTGGACTCACTGTTTAGTTCCTTTCTCAAAATGCATCTTGTCTCTTTTCTCTACAGCAAACTCCAAACTCCAACTTTCTGCCCATACTATCCCACTCACACTGCCTCCTGGGTACCCCCAGAGAGATTCCCTGTTCACATACATTTCATTAAAGAAATGAAACACTTGCTCTCAGTTGGGTCAGTCAAAAAGTAATTCAATCTGAGGAGCTAACTCAAACAAGCAGCGCCTGGATTCCATCGAGTCATTGGAACTTTGGAGAAAAACTTGCTTCAATTGCACCTGGAGTATTGTGGCTATATTGGATGGTCAAAGAATGGTTCCACTTCACTTAATCAATCACTCAATCAGTGCTTTAACAACTCACTTATTCACTCAGGAATCAGTCACTGAATTCAGCCAAGTGAACACATTTAACAAAATCAACAATATACTCAGGAACAAAATACAGCAAATGCTTTCATTCTGTGTCAGACAACAGACAGTAGCAATTGTGGATCTTTGTATCCCTGTAAATGTCACCAAGTGTGTATCTGTGTCACTGTGTATATGCCCTTGTGTGTATGTATATCTGTTCTGTGTATGTGTCTGTTCTCTCTGTGTGTGTATGTCCGTTCTATGTGCGTGTATGTGTCTGTTCTGTATGTCTGTTCTGTGTGTGTGTGTGTATGTGTCTGTACTCTGTGAGTGTGTATGTCTGTTCTGTGTGTGTGTGTGTATGTGTTTGTTCTGTGTGTGTGTGTATGTCTGTTCTGTGTGTGTATGTCTGTTCTGTGTGTGTATGTCTGTTCTGTGTATGTGTGTGTATGTCTGTTCTGTATGTGTGTGTGTCTGTTCTGTGTGTGTGTGTCTGTTCTGTGTATGTATGTGTCTGTTCTGTGAATGTGTCTGTTCTGTGTGTGTGTATGTCTGTTCTGTGTGTGTGTGTGTGTGTGTGTATGTATGTGTCTGTTGTGTGTCTGTATGTGTCTGTTCTGTGTGTGTGTGTATGTGTCTGTTCTGTGTGTGTGTGTATGTGTCTGTTCTGTGTATGTGTCTGTTCTGTGTGTGTGTGTATGTGTCTGTTCTGTGTGTGTGTATGTGTCTGTTCTGTGTGTGTGTATGTGTCTGTTCTGTGTATGTGTCTGTTCTGTGTGTGTGTGTGTATGTCTGTTCTGTGTGTGTATGTCTGTTCTGTGTGTGTGTGTGTGTGTGTGTGTGTGTGTGTGTGTGTGTGTATGTCTGTGTGGTTGTATTTTATTCATTCACGGGATGTGGGTGTCGCTGGCTGGGCCAGCATTTATTGCCCATCCCTAGTTGCCCTTGAGAAGGTGGTGGTGAGCTGCCTTCTTGAACCGCTGCAGTCCATGTGGTGTAGGTACACCCACAGTGCTGTTAGGGAGGGAGTTCCAGGGTTTTGACCCAGTGACAGTGAAGGAACGGCGATATATTTCCAAGTCAGGATGGTGAGTGACTTGGAGGAGAACTTCCAGGGAATAAAGACTGAAATGTAAAGCAGCTGGAAGGAGGCAGTTAATGTTCTGGAAGTTTCTACTTCATGGCTCAACAAACTTGGAACTATAAATCATGCTGTTCCCATCAGGTGTGAGGAAAATCCAATGGGGCCGGGATCTGGAATCTGTAAGGGAGCTGATCTGGCTCAGTCTCTCCTTCAGCCACTACTCCTGCTGCATGTTTAAGAATAATGAATAGTAGGTCACACAATTAGGCAGAAAATCAGCTGAGTTCCTGTATAGTCACTGGAAAAATAGAGTTTATTCCAAGCCAGGCACTTTGTAAAGGTTCACCTCGCCCTGTGTCGCGGCACATCCATCACATCCCTGCATCATCTGGATTCTCCCAAATTCCTCTACTTCCTTCACCAAACACATTGGCCAGGATTATTACCTTGTTGGTTGGGCTCAGTGGGGGTGGGGTGGAGTGGGGGGGACGATCGGGAAGTTGACCGCCACCTGCGATCGGGGCCAGACCACAATTTCACGCTGGCGGCCAATAAAGACCCCCCCCCCCCCCCAGTGTGAAATACTCACAGCAGCGCTCAGAGCACTCAGCATTGTCTGTGCTGGGTTGTGGGGGGGTGGGGAGAGAAACGTGAGTGAGCTGAGTGTGTGCAGGAAGAACTCCCTGAAGCACAGAGCAACACAGAGACACAGAGAGTAACACACATAGATGCTCCGAAACAGACAGAGACACATAGAGACACACAGAGACACACAGAGACACACAGAGTAACACAGAGTAACACAGAGACACACAGAGACACACAGAGTAACACAGAGACACACAGAGACACACAGAGATGCTCTGAGAGACACAAAGACACACAGAGACATAGAGAGAGATACAGAGACACAAAGATGCACAAAAACACACAGAGATGCTCAGAGACACACAGAGACACACAGAGATATGGAGAGATGCTCAAAGACACACAGAGATGCATAGAGACACACAGAGTAACACACATAGATGCTCAGAGACACAAGGAGATACAGAGAGACTCACAGAGACACACAGAGACACACAGAGATGCACAGAGACACACAGAGACACACACAGATGCTCTGAGACACACAGAGATGCACAGAGAAACACAGAGACACACAGAGTAACACACATAGATGCTCAGAGACACATAGAGACACACAGAGATTCTTGGAGACACACAGAGACAGACAGAGACTCACAGAGACATACAGAGAGACACAGAGACACACAGATGCACAATAACACACAGAGATGCACAGAGATGCTCAGAGACAAACTGAGATACACATAGATGCTCAGAGACACAAGAAGATACATAGAGACTCACAGAGGCACACAGACACACAGAGATACGGTGAGATGCTCAGAGACACACTGAGATGCACAGAGACACACAGAGATGCACAAAGACACACAGAGAGACACAGAGATGCTCAGAGACAAACTGAGATACACAGAGATGCTCAGAGACACAAGGAGATACATAGAGACTCACAGAGGCACACAGACACACAGAGATACGGTGAGATGCTCAGAGACACACTGAGATGCACAGAGACTCACAGAGACACACAGAGAGACACAGAGACACACAGAGATGCTCAGAGACACACAGAGCCACACAGAGATTCACGGAGACACACAGAGACAGACAGAGACTCACAGAGACACACAGAGACACACAGAGATGCACAAAGACACGCAGTGACACACAGTGACACACGGAGATGCACAGAGACACACAGAGACACAGAGAGATTCACGGAGACACACAGAGACAGACAGAGAATCACAGAGACAAACTGAGAGACACAGAAATGCTCAGAGACACACACAGACACACAGAGATGCACAGAGGCACACAAAGATGCACAAAGACACACAGAGACACACAGAGATGCTCGGAGGCACACAGAGACACACAGAGATACGGACAGATGCTCAGAGACACACAGAGACACACAGAGACACACGGAGATGCTCAGAGACACACAGAGAAACACAGAGATGCGCAGAGACGCACAGAGATGCACAAAGACACAGAGAGACACACACAGATGCTCTGAGACACATAGAGAAACACAGAGACACACAAAGACACACAGAGAGACACAAAGACACACAGAGATGCTCAGAGACACACACAGACACACAGAGACACACAGAGAGACACAAAGACACACAGAGATGCTCAGAGACACACAGAGACATACAGAGATTCTCGGAGACACACAGAGACAGACAGAGACTCAGACATACAGAGAGACACAGAGACACACAGATGCACAATAACACACGGAGATGCACAGAGACACACAGAGACTCACAGAGATGCTCAGAGACACACAGAGACACACAGAGATATGGAGAGATGCTCAGAGACACACAGAGATGCAGAGACACACAGAGACACACAGAGAGACAGAAAGACACACAGAGACGCACAGAGATGATCAGAGACACAGAAAGACACACAGAGACACACAGAGATGCTCAGAGAAACACAGAGACAGACAGAGACACTAAGGGACACGCAGAGACACACAGAGATGCTCAGAGACACACAGAGACACACAGAGACACACAGAGATACGGAGAGATGCTCAGAGACACACAGAGACTCACAGAGACACATAGAGAGATGCAGAGACACACAGAGATGCTCAGAGACACACACAGACACACAGAGACATACAGAGACACACAGAGACACACACAGATGCTCGGAGAAACACAGAGACACACAGAGATACGGAGAGATGCTCAGAGACACACTGAGATGCACAGAGACAAACAGAGACTCACAGAGAAACACAGGGAGACACAGAGACACACAGAGATGCACAAAGACACACAGAGTGACACAGAGATGCTCAGAGAAAAACTGAGATACACAGAGATACTCAGAGACACACACAGACACACAGAGACGCACAGAGGCACACAAAGATGAACAGAGACACACAGAGAGACACAGAGATACACATAGATGCTCAGAGACACACACAGACACACAGAGATGCTCGGAGACACACAGAGACACACAGAGACACACACAGATACGGAGAGATGCTCAGAGACACACTGAGATGCACAGAGAAACACAGAGACAAAAAGATGCTAAAAGACAAACAAAGATGCAATGAGACACACAGAGACACACAGAGATGCTCTGAGAGACAAAGAGGCACACAGAGACACAGAGAGAGATACAGAGACACAAATATGCACAAAAAAATCAGAGATGCTCAGAGACACACAGAGACACGCAGAGATATGGAGAGATGCTCAAAGACACACAGAGATGCACAGAGACAAACAGAGACACAAAGATGCTAAAAGACAAACAAAGATGCAATGAGACACACAGAGACACACAGAGATGCTCTGAGAGACAAAGAAACACACAGAGACACAGAGAGAGATACAGAGACACAAAGATGCACAAAAAAATCAGAGATGCTCAGAGACACACAGATGCACAAAGACACACAGAGATGCTCAGAGACACACAGAGACACGCAGAGATATGGAGAGATGCTCAAAGACACACAGAGATGCACAGAGACAAACAGAGACACACACAGATGTTCTGAGACACACAGATACACACAGAGATATGGAGAGATGCTCAAAGACACACAGAGACACACAGAGACACACACAGATGCTGTGAGACACACAGAGATGCACAGAGAAACACAGAGACATACAGAGTAACACACATAGATGCTCAGAGACACACAGAGACACACAGAGACACACGGAAATGCTCAGAGACACAATGAGATACAGAGAGACTCACAGAGATACACAGAGACACACAAAGACACACAGCGACACACAGAGATTCTCGGAGACACACAGAGACAGACAGAGACTCACAGAGACATAAAGAGAGACACAGAGACACACAGATGCACATTAACACACAGAGAGACACAGAGACACACAGAGATTCTCGGAGACACACAGAGACAGACAGCGACACACAGAGACACACAGAGAGACACAGAGACACACAGAGATACTCAGAGACACACAGAGACACACAGAGATGCTCAGAGACACACAGAGATACGGAGAGATGCTCAGAGACACACAGAGATGCACAAAGACACACAGAGAGACACAGAGATGCTCAGAGACAAACTGAGATACACAGAGATGCTCAGAGACACACACAGACACACAGAGACGCACAGAGTCACACAAAGTTGCACAGAGACACACAGGGAGACACAGAGATACTCAGAGATGCTCAGAGACACACACAGACTCACAGAGACAGACAGAGACACACAGAGACACACAGAGAACCACGGAGACACACAGAGACAGAGAGAGACTCACAGAGACACACAGAGACACACAGAGATGCACAAAGACACACAGTGACACACGGAGATGCACAAAGACACACAGAGACATACAGAGACACACAGAGAGACACAGAGATGCTCAGAGACAAACAGAGACACACAGAGATTCTCGGAGACACACAGAGACAGACAGAGACTCAGACATACAGAAAGACACAGAGATGCACAGAGACACACAGAGACGCATAGAGACACACAGAGACAGACAGCGACACACAGAGACACACAGAGATGCTTGGAGACACACAGAGACACACGGAGATGCACAGAGACACACAGAGACACACAGAGACACACAGAGACACATAGAGACACACAGAGATACGGAGAGATGCTCAGAGACACACAGAGATGCACAGAGACACACAGAGAAACACAGAGAGACACAAAAACACACAGAGACGCACAGAGATGCTCAGAGACACAGAAAGACACACAGAGACACACACAGATGCTCAGAGACACTCAGAGACAGACAGAGACACTAAGGGACATGCAGAGACACACAGAGACGCACAGAGATGCTCAAAGATGCACAGAGACACACAGAGACACACAGAGATGCTCGGACACACACAGAGACACACAGAGATGCACAGAGACACACAGAGACACACAGAGATGCACAAAGACACGCAGAGATGCTCAGAGATGCACAGAGACACACAGAGACACACAGAGATGCACAAAGACATGCAGAGATGCTCAGAGACATACAGAGACAAACAGAGACACTAAGGGACACGCAGAGACACACAGAGATGCTCAGAGACACACAGAGACACACAGAGATTCTCGGAGACATACAGAGACTCACAGAGACACACAGAGAAACTAAGGGACACGCAGAAACACAAAGAGATGCAGAGAGATGCTCAGAGATGCACAGAGATGCACAGAGATGCTCAGAGACACACAGAGACACACAGAGACGCCCAGAGACGCCCAGAGATGCTCGGACACACACAGAGACACACAGAGACACACAGAGTAACACAGAGATGCATAGAGACACAGAGACACACAGAAAGACACAAGAGACACACAGAGTTAAAGAAAGACACACAGAGTAACACACAGACACACAGAGACACCCACAGACACCCAGAGGCACACAAAAATACATAGAGACACACAGAGAAATACAGAGACGCACAGAGACACGCAGAGATGCTCAGAGACACACAGAGACACACAGAGATGCTCAGAGACACACAGAGATGCACTGAGACATACAGAATGCACTGAAACACACAGAGATACACAGAGACACAGAGACACACACAGACAGACAGAGACACACAGAGATGCTCAGAGTCACAGAGCGACACAAAGACACACAGAGATGCTCAGAGACACACAGAGAAACACATATAGACACAGAGACACACAGAGACACACAGAGACACACAGAGACACAGAGACACACAGAGACATACAGAGTAACACACATAGATGCTCTGAGACACACAGAGGCACACAGAGATGCAAAGAGACACAGAGAGGCACACAGAGACACACAGAGATGCACAGAGACATACAGAGATATGCAGAGACACACAGAGACTCACAGAGACACACAGAGATGCTCAGAGATACAGACAGACACACGGAGACTCACAGAGACACACAGAGCCACACAGAGATGCACAGAGACAGACAGAGATATGGAGAGATGCTCAGAGACACACAGAGATGCATAGAGACACACAGAGAGACACAGAGACACACAGAGAGACACAGAGACACACAGAGATGCTCAGAGACACACAGAGATGCACAAAGACACACAGAGAGACACAGAGATGCTCAGAGACAAACACAGACACACAGAGACGCACAGAGTCACACAAAGTTGCACAGAGACACACAGAGAGACACAGAGATACACAGAGATGCTCAGAGACACACACAGACACACACAGACAGACAGAGACACACAGAGACACACAGAGAACCACGGAGACACACCGAGACTCACAGAGACTCACAGAGACACACAGAGACACACAGAGATGCACAAAGCCACACAGTGACACACGGAGATGCACAAAGACACACAGAGACAGACAGAGACACACAGAGAGACACAGAGATGCTCAGAGACAAACTGAGATACACAGAGATGCAAGAGACACACACAGACACACAGAGACGCACAGAGGCACACAAAGATGAACAGAGACACACAGAGAGACACAGAGATACACAGAGATGTTCAGAGACACACAGACACACAGAGATGCTCGGAGACACACAGAGACACACAGAGACACACACAGAGATACGGAGAGATGCACAGAGACACACACAGAGATACGGAGAGATGCACAGAGACACACACAGACACACACAGACACACAGAGAGGCACAGAGAGACACAGAGATGCACAGAGACTGACATAGACACACAGAGACACATAGAGACACACAGAGATGCACAGACACACAGAGACACACAGAGAGACACAAGAGACACACAGATGCACAAAGACACACAGAGTTGCTCAGAGACACACAGAGACACACAGAGTAACACAGAGGCTCACAGAGACACACAGATACACGGAGACACACAGAGTAACGCACATAGATGCTCAGAGACACACAGAGATGCTCAGAGACACACAAGGATGTACAGAGATACACAGTTACACACAGAGATACACAGATAAACACAGAGACACTGAGACACGCAGAGTAAAACAGAGAAACGCAGAGACACAGAGAAACAAAGAGACATCGAGAGTAACACACATAGATGCTCAGAGACAAGAGGGATGCACAGAGACACAGAGACACACAGAGAGACACAGAGAGACCCAAGAAACACACAGAGATGCACAAAGACACGCAGAAATGCTCTGAGACACACAGAGACGCACAGAGACACACAGAGAGACACACAGAGATGCACAGAGATGCTCAGAGACACACAGAGATGCACGGAGACACACAGAGATGCACAGAGATGCTCAGAGACACACAGAGACACACAGAGTCACACACATACACACAGAGATGCACGGAGACACATTGAGATGCACAGAGACACACATAGACACACACAGACACACACAGACACACAGACACACAGAGACACACAGAGACAGACAGAGACAAACAGAGATGCTCAGAGACACAGAGCGACAAAAAGACACACAGAGATGTTCAGAGACACACAGAGAAACACAGAGAGACACAGAAACACACAGAGACACACAGAGACACAGAGAAACACAGAGACATACAGAGTAACACACAGAGATGCTCAGAGACACACAGAGACACACAGAGTTGCTCAGAGACACACAGAGACACACAGAGATGCACAGAGTCATACAGAGACAAACAGTGATGCACAGAGACACAGAGACACACAGGGAGACAAAGGATACACGCAGAGATGCCCAGAGACATACAGAGATGCTCAGAGATGCTCAGATACACACTGAGACAGACAGAGACACTAAGGGACAGACAGAGACACACAGAGATGCACAGAGACACACAGGGATGTACAGAGACACACAGAGACACACAGTGATGCACAGATAAACACAGAGACACCGAGACGCGCAGAGTAACACAGAGACACGCAGAGACACAGAGACACAGAGAATCATACAGAGCAACACACATAGATGCTCAGAGACAAGAGAGATGCACAGAGACACAGAGACACACAGAGAGACACAGAGATGCTCAGAGACACACAGAGATGCACAGAGATGCTCAGAGACACACAGAGACACAAAGAGTCACACACAGACACACAGAGATGCACGGAGACACATAGAGATGCACAGAGACACACACAGACACACACAGACACACAGAGACGCACAGAGAGACACAGGGATGCACAGAGACAGACAAAGACACACAGAGACACATAGAGACACACAGAGATGCACAGAGACACAGAGACACACAGAGAGACACAAGAGACACACAGATGCACAAAGACACACAGAGTTGCTCAGAGACACACAGAGACACACAGAGTAACACAGAGGCTCACAGAGACACACAGATACACGGAGACACACAGAGTAACGCACATAGATGCTCAGAGACACACAGAGATGCTGAGAGACACACAAGGATGTACAGAGATACACAGTTACACACAGAGATACACAGATAAACACAGAGACACCGAGACACGCAGAGTAAAACAGAGAAACGTAGAGACACAGAGACACAAAGAGACATCGAGAGTAACACACATAGATGCTCGGAGACAAGAGGGATGCACAGAGACACAGAGACACACAGAGAGACACAGAGAGACCCAAGAAACACACAGAGATGCACAAAGACACGCAGAAATGCTCTGAGACACACAGAGACGCACAGAGACACACAGAGAGACACACAGAGATGCACAGAGATGCTCAGAGACACACAGAGATGCACGGAGACACACAGAGATGCACAGAGATGCTCAGAGACACACAGAGACACACAGAGTCACACACATACACACAGAGACGCACAGAGACACATTGAGATGCACAGAGACACACATAGACACACACAGACACACACAGACACACAGACACACAGAGACACACAGAGACACACAGAGACACACAGAGATGCTCAGAGACACAGAGCGACACAAAGACACTCAGAGATGTTCAGAGACACACAGAGAAACACAGAGAGACACAGAAACACACAGAGACACACAGAGACACAGAGAAACACAGAGACATACAGAGTAACACACAGAGATGCTCAGAGACACACAGAGACACACAGAGTTGCTCAGAGACACACAGAGACACACAGAGATGCACAGAGTCATACAGAGACAAACAGTGATGCACAGAGACACAGAGACACACAGGGAGACAAAGGATACACGCAGAGATGCCCAGAGACACACAGAGATGCTCAGAGATGCTCAGATACACACTGAGACAGACAGAGACACTAAGGGACAGACAGAGACACACAGAGACGCACAGAGACACACAGAGAGACATACAGAGATGCACAGAGATGATCAGAGACACACAGAGATGCACAGAGACACACAGAGATGCTCAGAGACACACACAGACACACGGAGACGCACAGAGACACATAGAGATGCACAGAGACACAGACAGACACACACAGACACACAGAGATGCACAGAGACACACAGAGATGCACAGAGACAGACATAGACACACAGAGATACACAGAGAAACACAGAGATGCACAGAGACACACAGAGACACGGAGACACACAGAGTAACGCACATAGATACTCAGAGACACACAGAGATGCTGAGAGACACACAAGGATGTACAGAGATACACAGTTACACACAGAGATACACAGATAAACACAGAGACACCGAGACACGCAGAGTAACACAGAGATGCGCAGAGACACAGAGACACAAAGAGACATTGAGAGTAAAACACATAGATGCTCAGAGACAAGAGGGATGCACAAAGACACAGAGACACACAGAGAGACACAGAGAGACACAAGAGACACACAGAGATGCACAGAGACACACAGAGATGCACAGAGATGCTCAGAGACACGCAGAGACACACAGAGTCACAAACATACACACAGAGACGCACGGAGACACATAGAGATGCACAGAGACACACACAGACACACACAGACACAAAAAGACGCACAGCGAGACACAGAGATGCACAGAGACAGACATAGACTCACAGAGACACATAGAGACACACAGAGATGCACAGAGACACACACAGACACACACAGACACAAAAAGAAGCACAGCGAAACACAGAGACGCACAGAGACAGACATAGACATTCAGAGACACATAGAGACACACAGAGATGCACAAAGACACGCAGAGATGCTCTGAGACACACAGAGACACACAGAGACACACAGAGAGACAAACAGAGATGCACAGAGATGCTCAGAGACACACAGAGATGCACAGAGACACACACAGAGACACACAAAGATGCTCAGAGACACACACAGACACACAGAGACGCACAGAGACACATAGAGATGCACAGAGACACACACAGACACACACAGACACACAGAGATGCACAGGGACACACAGAGATGCACAGAGACAGACATAGACACACAGAGACACACAGAGAAACACAGAGATGCACAGAGACACACAGAGACACGGAGACACACAGAGTAACGCACATAGATGCTCAGAGACACACAGAGATGCTGAGAGACACACAAGAATGTACAGAGATACACAGTTACACACAGAGATACACAGATAAACACAGAGACACCGAGACACGCAGAGTAAAACAGAGACACGCAGAGACACAGAGACACACAGAGACATCAAGAGTAACACACATAGATGCTCAGAGACAAGATAGATGCACAGAGACACAGAGGCACACAGAGATACACAGAGAGACACAAGAGACACACAGAGATGCTCAGAGACACACAGAGACACACAGAGTCACACACATACACACAGAGATGCACGGAGACACATAGAGATGCACAGAGACACACACAGACACACACAGACACAAAAAGACACACAGCGAGACACAGAGATGCACAGAGACAGACATAGACTCACAGAGAAACATAGAGACACACAGAGATGCACAGAGACACACACAGACACACACAGACACAGAAAGAAGCACAGCGAGACACAGAGATGCACAGAGACAGACATAGACATTCAGAGACACATAGAGACACACAGAGATGCACAAAGACACGCAGAGATGCTCTGAGACACACAGAGACGCACAGAGACACACAGACAGACACACAGAGATGCACAGAGATGCTCAGAGACACACAGAGATGCACAGAGACACACACAGAGACACACAAAGATGCTCAGAGACACACACAGACACACAGAGACGCACAGAGACACATAGAGATGCACAGAGACACACACAGACACACACAGACACACAGAGATGCACAGGGACACACAGAGATGCACAGAGACAGACATAGACACACAGAGACACACAGAGAAACACAGAGATGCACAGAGACACACAGAGACACGGAGACACACAGAGGAACGCACATAGATGCTCAGAGACACACAGAGATGCTGAGAGACACACAAGGATGTACAGAGATACACAGTTACACACAGAGATACACAGATAAACACAGAGACACCGAGACACGCAGAGTAACACAGAGACACGCAGAGACACAGAGACACACAGAGACATCGAGAGTAACACACATAGATGCTCAGAGACAAGATAGATGCACAGAGACACAGAGACACACAGAGATACACAGAGAGACACAAGAGACACACAGAGATTCTCAGAGACACACAGAGACACACAGAGTCACACACATACACACAGAGATGCACGGAGACACATAGAGATGCACAGAAACACACACAGACACACACAGACACAAAAAGACGCACAGAGAGACACAGAGATGCACAGAGACAGACATAGACACACAGAGACACAGAGACACACAGAGATGCACAGAGACACAGAGACAGACAGAGAGACACAAGAGACACACAGATGCACAAAGACACACAGAGTTGCTCAGAGACACACAGAGACACACAGAGTAACACAGAGGCTCACAGAGACACACAGATATACGGAGACACACAGAGTAATGCACATAGATCTTCAGAGACACACAGAGATGCTGAGAGACACACAAGGATGTACAGAGATACACAGTTACACACAGAGATACACAGATAAACACAGAGACAACGAGACACGCAGAGTAACAAAGAGACACGCAGAGACACAGAGACACAGAGAGACATCGAGAGTAACACACATAGATGCTCAGAGACAAGAGGGATGCACAGAGACACAGAGACACACAGAGAGACACAGAGAGACACAAGAGACACACAGAGATGCACAAACTCACGCAGAGATGCTCTGAGACACACAGAGACGCACAGAGACACACAGAGAGACACACAGAGATGCACAGAGATGCTCAGAGACACACAGAGATGCTCAGAGACAAACACAGAGACACACAGAGACACAAAGAGTCACACACAGACACACAGAGACGCACAGAGACACATAGAGATGTACAGAGACACACACAGAAACACACAGACACACAGAGATGCACAGAGACACACAGAGTAACACAGAGACAGACATAGACATACAGAGACACACAGAGAAACACAGAGATGCACAGAGACACACAGAGTAACACAGAGACAGACATAGACATACAGAGACACACAGAGAAACACAGAGATGCACAGAGACACACAGAGACACGGAGACACACAGAGTAACGCACATAGATGCTCAGAGACACACAGAGATGCTGAGAGACACAAAGGGATGTACAGAGATACACATTTACACACAGAGATACACAGATAAACACAGAGACACCGAGACACGCAGAGTAACAGAGAGACACGCAGAGACACAGAGAGACACAAGAGACACACAGAGATGCACAGAGACACACAGAGACACACAGAGTCACACACATACACACAGAGACGCACGGAGACACATAGAGATGCACAGAGACACACATAGACACACACAGACACACACAGACACACAGACACGCAGAGACACACAAAGACAGACAGAGACACACAGAGATGCTCAGAGACACAGAGCGACACAAAGACACACAGAGATGTTCAGAGACACACAGAGAAACACAGAGAGACACAGAGACACACAGAGACACACAGAGACACAGAGAAACACAGAGACATACAGAGTAACACACAGAGATGCTCAGAGACACAAAGAGACACACAGAGTTGCTCAGAGACACACAGAGACACACAGAGATGCACAGAGACATACAGAGACAAACAGTGATGCACAGAGACACAGAGACACACAGGGAGACAAAGGATACACGCAGAGATGTTAAGAGACACACAGAGAAACACAGAGAGACACAGAGACACACAGAGACGCACAGAGACACACAGAGACGCACAGAGACACTCAGAGACACACAGAGATGCTCAGAGACACACAGAGACACACAGAGTCACACACAGACACAAAGAGACGCACAGAGACACATAGAGATGCACAGAGACACACACAGTTACACACAGACACACACAGACACACAGAGACGCACAGAGACACACAGAGATGCACAGAGAAAGACATAGACACACAGAGACACACAGAGATGCACAGAGATGTACAGAGACACACAGAAACACACAGAGTAACACAGAGGTTCACAGAGACACACAGATACACGGAGACACACAGAGTAACGCACATAGATGCTCAGAGACACACAGAGATGCTGAGAGACACACAGGGATGTACAGAGATACACAGTTACACACAGTGATGCACAGATAAACACAGAGACACCGAGACGCGCAGAGTAACACAGAGACACGCAGAGACACAGCGACCCACAGAATCATACAGAGCAACACACATAGATGCTCAGAGACAAGAGAGATGCACAGAGACACAGAGACACACAGAGAGACACAGAGATGCTCAGAGACACACAGAGACACACAGAGACACACACAGATACGGAGAGATGCTCAGAGACACACTGAGATGCACAGAGAAACACAGAGACACAAAGATGTTAAAAGACAAACAAAGATGCAATGAGACAAACAGAGACACACACAGATGTTCTGAGACACACAGAGACACAAAGAGATATGGAGAGATGCTCAAAGACACACAGAGACACACACAGATGCTGTGAGACACACAGAGATGCACAAAGACACACAGAGATGCACAGAGACACAGAGACAGACAGAGAGACACAAGAGACACACAGCTGCACAAAGACACACAGAGTTGCTCAGAGACACACAGAGACACACAGAGTAACACAGAGGCTCACGGAGACACACAGATATACGGAGACACACAGAGTAATGCACATAGATCTTCAGAGACACACAGAGATGCTGAGAGACACACAAGGATGTACAGAGATACACAGTTACACACAGAGATACACAGATAAACACAGAGACAACGAGACACGCAGAGTAACAAAGAGACACGCAGAGACACAGAGACACAGAGAGACATCGAGAGTAACACACATAGATGCTCAGAGACAAGAGGGATGCACAGAGACACAGAGACACACAGAGAGACACAGAGAGACACAAGAGACACACAGAGATGCACAAACTCACGCAGAGATGCTCTGAGACACACAGAGACGCACAGAGACACACAGAGAGACACACAGAGATGCACAGAGATGCTCAGAGACACACAGAGATGCTCAGAGACAAACACAGAGACACACAGAGACACAAAGAGTCACACACAGACACACAGAGACGCACAGAGACACATAGAGATGTACAGAGACACACACAGACACACACAGACTCACAGAGATGCACAGAGACACACAGAGTAACACAGAGACAGACATAGACATACAGAGACACACAGAGAAACACAGAGATGCACAGAGACACACAGAGTAACACAGAGACAGACATAGACATACAGAGACACACAGAGAAACACAGAGATGCACAGAGACACACAGAGACACGGAGACACACAGAGTAACGCACATAGATGCTCAGAGACACACAGAGATGCTGAGAGACACAAAGGGATGTACAGAGATACACATTTACACACAGAGATACACAGATAAACACAGAGACACTGAGACACGCAGAGTAACACAGAGACACGCAGAGACACAGAGAGACACAAGAGACACACAGAGATGCACAGAGACACACAGAGATGCACAGAGATGCTCAGAGACACACAGAGACACACAGAGTCACACACATACACACAGAGACGCACGGAGACACATAGAGATGCACAGAGACACACATAGACACACACAGACACACACAGACACACAGACACACAGAGACACACAAAGACAGACAGAGACACACAGAGATGCTCAGAGACACAGAGCGACACAAAGACACACAGAGATGTTCAGAGACACACAGAGAAACACAGAGAGACACAGAGACACACAGAGACACACAGAGACACAGAGAAACACAGAGACATACAGAGTAACACACAGAGATGCTCAGAGACACAAAGAGACACACAGAGTTGCTCAGAGACACACAGAGACACACAGAGATGCACAGAGACATACAGAGACAAACAGTGATGCACAGAGACACAGAGACACACAGGGAGACAAAGGATACACGCAGAGATGCTAGGAGACACACAGAGAAACACAGAGAGACACAGAGACACACAGAGACGCACAGAGACACACAGAGACGCACAGAGACACTCAGAGACACACAGAGATGCTCAGAGACACACAGAGACACACAGAGTCACACACAGACACAAAGAGACGCACAGAGACACATAGAGATGCACAGAGACACACACAGTTACACACAGACACACACAGACACACAGAGACGCACAGAGACACACAGAGATGCACAGAGAAAGACATAGACACACAGAGACACACAGAGATGCACAGAGATGTACAGAGACACACAGAAACACACAGAGTAACACAGAGGTTCACAGAGACACACAGATACACGGAGACACACAGAGTAACGCACATAGATGCTCAGAGACACACAGAGATGGTGAGAGACACACAGGGATGTACAGAGATACACAGTTACACACAGTGATGCACAGATAAACACAGAGACACCGAGACGCGCAGAGTAACACAGAGACACGCAGAGACACAGCGACCCACAGAATCATACAGAGCAACACACATAGATGCTCAGAGACAAGAGAGATGCACAGAGACACAGAGACACACAGAGAGACACAGAGATGCTCAGAGACACACAGAGCCACACAGAGACACACACAGATACGGAGAGATGCTCAGAGACACACTGAGATGCACAGAGAAACACAGAGACACAAAGATGCTAAAAGACAAACAAAGATGCAATGAGACAAACAGAGACACACACAGATGTTCTGAGACACACAGAGACACACAGAGATATGGAGAGATGCTCAAAGACACACAGAGACACACAGAGACACACACAGATGCTGTGAGACACACAGAGATGCACAGAGAAACTCAGAGACCATACAGAGTAACACACATAGATGCTCAGAGACACACAGAGACACACAGAGAGAGATGGAAATGCTCAGAGACACAAGGAGATACAGAGAGACTCACAGAGACACACAGAGACACACAGCGAAACACAGCAACACACAGAGATTCTCGGAGACACACAGAGACAGACAGAGACTCACAGAGACATACAGAGAGACACAGAGACACACAGATGCACAATAACACACAGAGAGACACAGAGAGACACAGAGACACGCAGCGACACACAGAGATTTTCGGAGACACACAGAGACAGACAGAGACTCACAGAGACATACAGAGAGACACAGAGCCACACAGATGCACAATAACACACAGAGATGCACAGAGACAGACAGAGATATGGAGAGATGCTCAGAGACACACAGAGATGCATAGAGACACACAGAGACTCACAGAGACACACAGAGAGACACAGAGACACACAGAGATGCTCAGAGACACACAGAGATACACAGAGACACACAGAGACACACAGAGATGCTCAGAGACACACAGAGACACACAGAGACACAGAGAGATACGGAGAGATGCTCAGAGACACACAGAGATGCACAAAGACACACAGAGAGACACAGAGATGCTCAGAGACAAACTGAGATACACAGAGAAGCTCAGAGACACACACAGACACACAGAGACGCACAGAGTCACACAAAGTTGCACAGAGACACACAGAGATACACAGAGATACACAGAGATGCTCAGAGACACACACAGACACACAGAGACAGACAGAGACACACAGAGACACACAGAGAACCACGGAGACACACAGAGACAGAGGCTCGCAGAGACACACAAGACACACAGAGATGCACAAAGAACACAGTGACGCACGGAGATGCACAAAGACACACAGAGACAGACAGAGACACACAGAGAGACACAGAGATGCTCAGAGACAAACTGAGATACACAGAGATGCTCAGAGACACACACAGACACACAGAGACACACAGAGAGACACAAGAGACACACAGATGCACAAAGACACACAGAGTTGCTCAGAGACACACAGAGACACACAGAGTAACACAGAGGCTCACAGAGACACACAGATACACGGAGACACACAGAGTAACGCACATAGATGCTCAGAGACACACAGAGATGCTGAGAGACACACAAGGATGTACAGAGATACACAGTTACACACAGAGATACACAGATAAACACAGAGACACCGAGACACGCAGAGTAAAACAGAGACACGCAGAGACACAGAGACACAAAGAGACATCGAGAGTAACACACATAGATGCTCAGAGACAAGAGGGATGCACAGAGACACAGAGACACACAGAGAGACACAGAGAGACCCAAGAAACACACAGAGATGCACAAAGACACGCAGAAATGCTCTGAGACACACAGAGACGCACAGAGACACACAGAGAGACACACAGAGATGCACAGAGATGCTCAGAGACACACAGAGATGCACAGAGACACACAGAGATGCTCAGAGACACACACAGACACACAGAGACGCACAGAGACACATAGAGATGCACAGACACACAGACAGACACACACAGACACACAGAGATGCACAGAGACACACAGAGATGCACAGAGATGCTCAGAGACACGCAGAGACACACAGAGTCACAAACATACACACACAGACGCACGGAGACACATAGAGATGCACAGAGACACACACAGACACACACAGACACAAAAAGACGCACAGCGAGACACAGAGATGCACAGAGACAGACATAGACTCACAGAGACACATAGAGACACACAGAGATGCACAGAGACACACACAGACACACACAGACACAAAAAGATGCACAGCGAGACACAGGGATGCACAGAGACAGACATAGACATTCAGAGACACATAGAGACACACAGAGATGCACAAAGACACGCAGAGATGCTCTGAGACACACAGAGACGCACAGAGACACACAGACAGACACACAGAGATGCACAGAGATGCTCAGAGACACACAGAGATGCACAGAGACACACACAGAGACACACAAAGATGCTCAGAGACACACACAGACACACAGAGACGCACAGAGACACATAGAGATGCACAGAGACACACATAGACACACACAGACACACACAGACACACAGACACACAGAGACACACAGAGACAGACAGAGACACACAGAGATGCTCAGAGACACAGAGCGACACAAAGACACACAGAGATGTTCAGAGACACACAGAGAAACACAGAGAGACACAGAGACACACAGAGACACACAGAGACACAGAGAAACACAGAGACATACAGAGTAACACACAGAGATGCTCATAGACACAAAAGACACACAGAGTTGCTCAGAGACACACAGAGACACACAGAGATGCACAGAGACATACAGAGACAAACAGTGATGCACAGAGACACAGAGACACACAGGGAGACAAAGGATACACGCAGAGATGCTCAGAGACACACAGAGAAACACAGAGAGACACAGAGACACACAGAGACGCACAGAGACACACAGAGACGCACAGAGATGCTCAGAGACACACAGAGACACAGAGAGTCACACACAGACACACAGAGACGCACAGAGACACTCAGAGACACACAGAGATGCTCAGAGACACACAGAGACACACAGAGTCACACACAGACACACAGAGACGCACAGAGACACATAGAGATGCACAGAGACACACACAGTTACACACAGACACACACAGACACACAGAGACGCACAGAGACACACAGAGATGCACAGAGAAAGACATAGACACACAGAGACACACAGAGACACACAGAGATGTACAGAGACACACAGAAACACACAGAGTAACACAGAGGTTCACAGAGACATACAGATACACGGAGACACACAGAGTAACGCACATAGATGCTCAGAGACACACAGAGATGCTGAGAGACACACAGGGATGTACAGAGATACACAGTTACACACAGTGATGCACAGATAAACACAGAGACACCGAGACGCGCAGAGTAACACAGAGACACGCAGAGACACAGCGACCCACAGAATCATACAGAGCAACACACATAGATGCTCAGAGACAAGAGAGATGCACAGAGACACAGAGACACACAGAGAGACACAGAGATGTTCAGAGACACACAGAGACACACAGAGACACACACAGATACGGAGAGATGCTCAGAGACACACTGAGATGCACAGAGAAAAACAGAGACACAAAGATGCTAAAAGACAAACAAAGATGCAATGAGAGAAACAGAGACACACACAGATGTTCTGAGACACACAGAGACACACAGAGATATGGAGAGATGCTCAAAGACACACAGAGACACACACAGATGCTGTGAGACACACAGAGATGCACAGAGAAACTCAGAGACCATACAGAGTAACACACATAGATGCTCAGAGACACACAGAGACAGACGGAAATGCTCAGAGACACAAGGAGATACAGAGAGACTCACAGAGACACACAGAGACACACAGCGAAACACAGCAACACACAGAGATTCTCGGAGACACACAGAGACAGACAGAGACTCACAGAGACATACAGAGAGACACAGAGACACACAGATGCACAATAACACACAGAGAGACACAGAGAGACACAGAGACACGCAGCGACACACAGAGATTCTCGGAGACACACAGAGACAGACAGAGACTCACAGAGACATACAGAGAGACACAGAGCCACACGGATGCACAATAACACACAGAGATGCACAGAGACAGACAGAGATATGGAGAGATGCTCAGAGACACGCAGAGATGCATAGAGACACACAGAGACTCACAGAGACACACAGAGAGACACAGAGACACACAGAGATGCTCAGAGACACACAGAGATACACAGAGACACACAGAGACACACAGAGATGCTCAGAGACACACAGAGACACACAGAGACACAGAGAGATACGGAGAGATGCTCAGAGACACACAGAGATGCACAAAGATACACAGAGAGACACAGAGATGCTCAGAGACAAACTGAGATACACAGAGATGCTCAGAGACACACACAGACACACAGAGACGCACAGAGTCACACAAAGTTGCACAGAGACACACAGAGATACACAGAGATACACAGAGATGCTCAGAGACACACACAGACACACAGAGACAGACAGAGACACACAGAGACACACAGAGAACCACGGAGACACACAGAGACAGAGGCTCGCAGAGACACACAGAGACACACAGAGATGCACAAAGAACACAGTGACGCACGGAGATGCACAAAGACACACAGAGACAGACAGAGACACACAGAGAGACACAGAGATGCTCAGAGACAAACTGAGATACACAGAGATGCTCAGAGACACACACAGACACACAGAGACAGACAGAGACTCACAGAGACACACAGAGATGCTCAGAGACAAACTGAGATACACAGAGATGCTCAGAGACACACACAGACACACAGAGACAGACAGAGACACACAGAGACACACACAGACACACAGAGACACACAGAGACACACAGAGACACACAGATGCAGAAAGAAACAAAGAGATGCTCAGAGACAAACAGAGATACACAGAGATGCTCAGAGACACACAGAGACACACAGAGATTCTCAGAGACACACAGAGACAGACAGAGGCTCAGAAATACAGAAAGACACAGAGACACACAGATGCACAATAACACACAGAGATGCTCAGAGACACACAGAGACACACAGAGAAAGACAGCGACACACAGAGACACACAGAGATGCACAGAGACACTCAGAGACAGATAGAGACACACAGAGACACACAGAGATGCTCGGAGACACAGAGAGACACACAGAGATGCACAGAGACACACAGAGACACACAGATTCTCGGAGACACACAGAGACAGACAGAGACTCAGACATACAGAAAGACACAGAGACACACAGAGACACACAGAGATGCATAGAGACACACAGAGACAGAAAGCGACACACAGAGACACACGGAGATGAACAGAGACAAACAGAGACAGACAGAGACACACAGAGACACACAGAGATGCTTGGAGACACACAGAGACACACGGAGATACACAGAGACACACAGAGACACACAGAGACACACAGAGACACATAGAGACACACAGAGATACGGAGAGATGCTCAGAGACACACAGAGATGCACAGAGACACAGAAAGACACACAGAGACACACACAGATGCTCAGAGACACTCAGAGACAGACAGAGACACTAAGGGACATGCAGAGACACACAGAGACGCACAGAGATGCTCAGAGATGCACAGAGACACACAGAGACACACAGAGATGCTCGGACACACACAGAGACACACAGAGATGCACAGAGACACACAGAGACACACAGAGATGCACGAAGACACGCAGAGATGCTCAGAGATGCACAGAAACACGCAGAGATGCACAAAGACATGCAGAGATGCTCAGAGACACACAGAGACAGACAGAGACACTAAGGGACAGGCAGAGACACACAGAGATGCTCAGAGACACACAGAGACGCACAGAGATTCTCGGAGACATACAGAGACTCACAGAGACACACAGAGAGACAGAAAGACACACAGAAAAACACAGAGATGCACAAAGACACGCAGAAATGTTCAGATACACACAGAGGTGCTCGGAGACACACAGAGACACACAGAGACAGACAGAGAAACTAAGGGACACGCAGAGACACAAAGAGATGCAGAGAGATGCTCAGAGATGCACAGAGATGCACAGAGATGCTCAGAGACACACAGAGACACACAGAGACGCCCAGAGACGCCCAGAGATGCTCGGACACACACAGAGACACACAGAGACACACAGAGTAACACAGAGATGCATAGAGACACAGAGACAAACAGAAAGACACAAGAGACACACAGAGTTAAACAAAGACACACAGAGTAACACACAGACACACAGAGACACCCACAGACACCCAGAGGCACACAAAAATACATAGAGACACACAGAGAAATACAGAGACGCACAGAGACACGCAGAGATGCTCAGAGACACACAGAGAAACACAGAGATGCTCAGAGACACACAGAGATGCACTGAGACATACAGAATGCACTGAAAAACACAGAGATACACAGAGACACAGAGACACACAGAGACAGACAGAGACACACAGAGATGCTCAGAGACACAGAGCGACACAAAGACACACAGAGATGCTCAGAGACACACAGAGAAACACAGAGACACACAGAGACACACAGAGACACACAGAGACACAGAGACACACAGAGACATACAGAGTAACACACATAGATGCTCAGAGACACACAGAGACACACAGAGATGCAAAGAGACACACACAGACACACAGAGACGCACGGAGACAGACACAGAGATACTCAGAGAAGCACAGAGACACTCAGAGACACACAGAGATGCTCAGAGACACACAGATATGCTCAGAGACACACACAGACACACAGAGATGCACAGAGACACAGACAGACACACACAGACACACTGAGATGCACAGAAACACACAGAGATGCACAGAGACAGACATAGACACACAGAGAAACAAAGAGACACACAGAGATGTACAGAGACACACAGAGACACACAGAGTAACACAGAGGCTCACAGAGACACACAGGTACACGGAGACACACAGAGTAATGCACATAGATGCTCAGAGACACACAGAGATGCTGAGAGACACACAGGGATGTACAGAGATACACAGTTAGACACAGAGATACACAGATAAACACAGAGACACCGAGACACGCAGAGTAACACAGAGACACGCAGAGATGCTGAGAGACACACAGAGATGCACAGAGACACACAGAGACAAACAGAGATGCTCAGAGAGACAGAGACACACGGAGAGAAAGAAGAGACACGCAGAGATGCCCAAAGACACACAGAGATGCTCAGAGATGCTCAGATACATGCTGAGACAGACAGAGACACTAAGGGACAGACAGAGACACACAGAGATGCACAGAGACACACAGGGATGTACAGAGACACACAGAGACACACAGTGATGCACAGATAAACACAGAGACACCGAGACGCGCAGAGTAACACAGAGACACGCAGAGACACAGAGACACAGAGAATCATACAGAGCAACACACATAGATGCTCAGAGACAAGAGAGATGCACAGAGACACAGAGACACACAGAGAGACACAGAGATGCTCAGAGACACACAGAGATGCACAGAGATGCTCAGAGACACACAGAGACACAAAGAGTCACACACATACACACAGAGATGCACAGAGACACATAGAGATGCACAGAGACACACACAGACACACACAGACACACAGAGACGCACAGAGAGACACAGAGATGCACAGAGACAAACATAGACACACAGAGACACATAGAGACACACAGAGATGCACAGACACACAGACACACAGAGAGACACAAGAGACACACAGATGCACAAAGACACACAGAGTTGCTCAGAGACACACAGAGACACACAGAGTAACACAGAGGCTCACAGAGACACGCAGATACACGGAGACACACAGAGTAACGCACATAGATGCTCAGAGACACACAGAGATGCTGAGAGACACACAAGGATGTATAGAGATACACAGTTACAAACAGAGATACACAGATAAACACAGAGACACCGAGACACGCAGAGTAACACAGTGACACGCAGAGACACAGAGACACACAGAGAGACACAGAGAGACACAAGAAACACACAGAGATGCACAAAGACACGCAGAGATGCTCTGAGACACACAGAGACGCACAGAGACACACACAGAGACACACAGAGATGCTCAGAGGCACACAGAGACGCACAGAGACACACACAGAGACACACAGAGATGCACAGAGTACCACAGAGAGAAACACAGAGATGCACAGAGATGCTCAGAGACACACACAGATACACAGAGACGCACAGAGACACACAGAGAGACACACAGAGATGCACAGAGATGCTCAGAGACACACAGAGATGCTCAGAGACACACACAGAGACACACAGAGATGCACAGAGATGCTCAGAGACACACACAGATACACAGAGACGCACAGAGACACATAGAGATGCACAGAGACACACACAGACACACACGGACACACAGAGACGCACAGAGACACACAGAGATGCACAGAGACAGACATAGACACACAGAGACACACAGAGAAACATGGAGATGCACAGAGACACACAGAGACACGGAGACACACAGAGTAACGCATAGATGCTCAGAGACACACAGAGATGCTGAGAGACACACAAGGATGTACAGAGATACCCAGTTACCCACAGAGATACACAGATAAACACAGAGACACCGAGACACGCAGAGACACAGAGACACACAGAGACATCGAGAGTAACACACATAGATGTTCAGAGACAAGATAGATGCACAGAGACACAGAGACACACGGAGAGACACAGAGAGACACAAGAGACACTCAGAGATGCACAGAGACACACAGAGATGCACAGAGATGCTCAGAGACACACAGAGACACACAGAGTCACACACATACACACAGAGACGCACGGAGACACATAGAGATGCACAGAGCCAAACACAGAGACACACAGACACACAAACACGCACAGAGAGACACAGAGATGCACAGAGACAGACATAGACACACAGAGACACATAGAGACACACAGAGATGCACAGACACACACAGACACACAGAGGGACACAAGAGACACACAGATGCACAAAGACACACAGAGTTGCTCAGAGACACACAGAGACACACAGAGTAACACAGAGGCTCACAGAGACACACAGATACACGGAGACACACAGAGTAACGCACATAGATGCTCAGAGACACACAGAGATGCTGAGAGACAAACAAGGATGTACAGAGATACACAGTTACACACAGAGGTGCACAGATAAACACAGAGACACCGAGACACGCAGAGTAACACAGAGACACGCAGAGACATAGAGACACAGAGAGACATTGAGAGTAACACACATAGATGCTCAGAGACAAGAGGGATGCACAGAGACACAGAGACACACAGAGAGACACAGAGAGACACAAGAAACACACAGAGATGCACAAACTCACGCAGAGATGCTCTGAGACACACAGAGACGCACAGAGACACACAGAGAGACACACAGAGATGCACAGAGATGCTCAGAGACACACAGAGATGCTCAGAGACACACACAGAGACACATAGAGATGCACAGAGATGCTCAGAGACACACACAGATACACAGAGACACTCAGAGACAGACAGAGACACTAAGGGACATGCAGAGACACACAGAGACGCACAGAGATGCTCAGAGATGCACAGAGACACACAGAGACACACAGAGATGCTCGGACACACACAGAGACACACAGAGATGCACAGAGACACACAGAGACACACAGAGATGCACGAAGACACGCAGAGATGCTCAGAGATGCATAGAAACACGCAGAGATGCACAAAGACATGCAGAGATGCTCAGAGACACACAGAGACAGACAGAGACACTAAGGGACAGGCAGAGACACACAGAGATGCTCAGAGACACACAGAGACGCACAGAGATTCTCGGAGACATACAGAGACTCACAGAGACACACAGAGAGACAGAAAGACACACAGAAAAACACAGAGATGCACAAAGACACGCAGAAATGTTCAGATACACACAGAGGTGCTCGGAGACACACAGAGACACACAGAGACAGACAGAGAAACTAAGGGACACGCAGAGACACAAAGAGATGCAGAGAGATGCTCAGAGATGCACAGAGATGCACAGAGATGCTCAGAGACACACAGAGACACACAGAGACGCCCAGAGACGCCCAGAGATGCTCGGACACACACAGAGACACACAGAGACACACAGAGTAACACAGAGATGCATAGAGACACAGAGACAAACAGAAAGACACAAGAGACACACAGAGTTAAACAAAGACACACAGAGTAACACACAGACACACAGAGACACCCACAGACACCCAGAGGCACACAAAAATACATAGAGACACACAGAGAAATACAGAGACGCACAGAGACACGCAGAGATGCTCAGAGACACACAGAGAAACACAGAGATGCTCAGAGACACACAGAGATGCACTGAGACATACAGAATGCACTGAAAAACACAGAGATACACAGAGACACAGAGACACACAGAGACAGACAGAGACACACAGAGATGCTCAGAGACACAGAGCGACACAAAGACACACATAGATGCTCAGAGACACACAGAGACACACAGAGATGCAAAGAGACACACACAGACACACAGAGACGCACGGAGACAGACACAGAGATACTCAGAGAAGCACAGAGACACTCAGAGACACACAGAGATGCTCAGAGACACACACAGACACACAGAGATGCACAGAGACACACACAGACACACACAGACACACTGAGATGCACAGAAACACACAGAGATGCACAGAGACAGACATAGACACACAGAGACACAAAGAGACACACAGAGATGTACAGAGACACACAGAGACACACAGAGTAACACAGAGGCTCACAGAGACACACAGGTACACGGAGACACACAGAGTAATGCACATAGATGCTCAGAGACACACAGAGATGCTGAGAGACACACAGGGATGTACAGAGATACACAGTTAGACACAGAGATACACAGATAAACACAGAGACACCGAGACACGCAGAGTAACACAGAGACACGCAGAGATGCTGAGAGACACACAGAGATGCACAGAGACACACAGAGACAAACAGAGATGCTCAGAGAGACAGAGACACACGGAGAGAAAGAAGAGACACGCAGAGATGCCCAAAGACACACAGAGATGCTCAGAGATGCTCAGATACATGCTGAGACAGACAGAGACACTAAGGGACAGACAGAGACACACAGAGATGCACAGAGACACACAGGGATGTACAGAGACACACAGAGACACACAGTGATGCACAGATAAACACAGAGACACCGAGACGCGCAGAGTAACACAGAGACACGCAGAGACACAGAGACACAGAGAATCATACAGAGCAACACACATAGATGCTCAGAGACAAGAGAGATGCACAGAGACACAGAGACACACAGAGAGACACAGAGATGCTCAGAGACACACAGAGATGCACAGAGATGCTCAGAGACACACAGAGACACAAAGAGTCACACACATACACACAGAGATGCACAGAGACACATAGAGATGCACAGAGACACACACAGACACACACAGACACACAGAGACGCACAGAGAGACACAGAGATGCACAGAGACAAACATAGACACACAGAGACACATAGAGACACACAGAGATGCACAGACACACAGACACACAGAGAGACACAAGAGACACACAGATGCACAAAGACACACAGAGTTGCTCAGAGACACACAGAGACACACAGAGTAACACAGAGGCTCACAGAGACACGCAGATACACGGAGACACACAGAGTAACGCACATAGATGCTCAGAGACACACAGAGATGCTGAGAGACACACAAGGATGTATAGAGATACACAGTTACAAACAGAGATACACAGATAAACACAGAGACACCGAGACACGCAGAGTAACACAGTGACACGCAGAGACACAGAGACACACAGAGAGACACAGAGAGACACAAGAAACACACAGAGATGCACAAAGACACGCAGAGATGCTCTGAGACACACAGAGACGCACAGAGACACACACAGAGACACACAGAGATGCTCAGAGGCACACAGAGACGCACAGAGACACACACAGAGACACACAGAGATGCACAGAGAACCACAGAGAGAAACACAGAGATGCACAGAGATGCTCAGAGACACACACAGATACACAGAGACGCACAGAGACACACAGAGAGACACACAGAGATGCACAGAGATGCTCAGAGACACACAGAGATGCTCAGAGACACACACAGAGACACACAGAGATGCACAGAGATGCTCAGAGACACACACAGATACACAGAGACGCACAGAGACACATAGAGATGCACAGAGACACACACAGACACACACGGACACACAGAGACGCACAGAGACACACAGAGATGCACAGAGACAGACATAGACACACAGAGACACACAGAGAAACATGGAGATGCACAGAGACACACAGAGACACGGAGACACACAGAGTAACGCATAGATGCTCAGAGACACACAGAGATGCTGAGAGACACACAAGGATTTACAGAGATACCCAGTTACCCACAGAGATACACAGATAAACACAGAGACACCGAGACACGCAGAGACACAGAGACACACAGAGACATCGAGAGTAACACACATAGATGTTCAGAGACAAGATAGATGCACAGAGACACAGAGACACACGGAGAGACACAGAGAGACACAAGAGACACTCAGAGATGCACAGAGACACACAGAGATGCACAGAGATGCTCAGAGACACACAGAGACACACAGAGTCACACACATACACACAGAGACGCACGGAGACACATAGAGATGCACAGAGCCAAACACAGAGACACACAGACACACAAACACGCACAGAGAGACACAGAGATGCACAGAGACAGACATAGACACACAGAGACACATAGAGACACACAGAGATGCACAGACACACACAGACACACAGAGGGACACAAGAGACACACAGATGCACAAAGACACACAGAGTTGCTCAGAGACACACAGAGACACACAGAGTAACACAGAGGCTCACAGAGACACACAGATACACGGAGACACACAGAGTAATGCACATAGATGCTCAGAGACACACAGAGATGCTGAGAGACAAACAAGGATGTACAGAGATACACAGTTACACACAGAGGTGCACAGATAAACACAGAGACACCGAGACACGCAGAGTAACACAGAGACACGCAGAGACATAGAGACACAGAGAGACATTGAGAGTAACACACATAGATGCTCAGAGACAAGAGGGATGCACAGAGACACAGAGACACACAGAGAGACACAGAGAGACACAAGAAACACACAGAGATGCACAAACTCACGCAGAGATGCTCTGAGACACACAGAGACGCACAGAGACACACAGAGAGACACACAGAGATGCTCAGAGACACACACAGAGACACATAGAGATGCACAGAGATGCTCAGAGACACACACAGATACACAGAGACGCCCAGAGACACATCGAGATGCACAGAGACACACACAGACACACACAGACACACAGAGATGCACAGAGACACACAGAGTGACACAGAGACAGGCATAGACACACAGAGACACACAGAGAAACACAGAGATGCACAGAGACACACAGAGACACGGAGACACACAGAGTAACGCACATAGATGCTCAGAGACACACAGAGATGCTGAGAGACACACAGGGATGTACAGAGATACACATTTACACTCAGAGATACACAGATAAACACAGAGACACCGAGACACGCAGAGTAACACAGAGACACGCAGAGACACAGAGACACACAGAGACATCGAGAGTAACACACATAGATGCTCAGAGACAAGAGAGATGCACAGAGACACAGAGACACACATAGAGACACAGAGAGACACAAGAGACACACTGAGATGCACAGAGAACACAGAGATGCACAGAGATGCTCAGAGACACACAGAGACACACAGAGTCACACACATACACACAGAGACGCACGGAGACACATAGAGATGCACAGAGACACACATAGACACACACAGACACACACAGACACACAGACACACAGAGACACACAGAGACAGACATAGACACACAGAGATGCTCAGAGACACAGAGCGACACAAAGACACACAGAGATGTTCAGAGACACACAGAGAAACACAGAGACACACAGAGACACAGAGACACACAGAGACACACAGAGACACAGAGAAACACAGAGACATACAGAGTAACACACAGAGATGCTCAGAGACACACAGAGACACACAGAGATGTACAGAGACATACAGAGACAAACAGTGATGCACAGAGACACAGAGACACACAGGGAGACAAAGGATACACGCAGAGATGCTCAGAGACACACAGAGAAACACAGAGATACACAGAGACACACAGAGACGCACAGAGACACACAGAGACGCACAGAGATGCTTAGAGACACACAGAGACACAGAGAGTCACACACAGACACACAGAGACGCACAGAGACACTCAGAGACACACAGAGATGCTCAGAGACACACAGAGACACACAGAGCCACACACAGACACACAGAGACAAACAGAGACACATAGAGATGCACAGAGACACACACAGATACACACAGACACACAGAGACACACAGAGACGCACAGAGACACACAGAGATGCACAAAGAAAGACATAGACACTCAGAGACACACAGAGACACACAGAGATGTACAGAGACACACAGAGACACACAGAGTAACACAGAGGCTCACAGAGACACACAGATACACGGAGACACACAGAGTAACGCACATAGATGCTCAGAGACACACTGAGATGCTGAGAGACACGCAGGGATGTACAGAGGTACACAGTTACACACAGTGATGCACAGATAAACACAGAGACACCGAGATGCGCAGAGTAACACAGAGACACGCAGAGACACAGAGACCCACAGAATCATACAGAGCAACACTCATAGATGCTCAGAGACAAGATAGATGCACAGAGACACAGAGACACACAGAGAGACACAGAGATGCTCAGAGACACACAGAGACACAAAGAGACACACACAGATACGGAGAGATGCTCAGAGACACACTGAGATGCACAGAGAAACACAGAGACACAAAGATGTTAAAAGACAAACAAAGATGCAATGAGACAAACAGAGACACACACAGATGTTCTGAGACACACAGACACACAGAGATATGGAGAGATGCTCAAAGACACACAGAGACACACACAGATGCTGTGAGACACACAGAGATGCACAAAGACACACAGAGATGCACAGAGACAAACAGAGAGACACAGAGATGCTCAGAGACACACAGAGACACACAGAGATTCTCGGAGACACACAGAGACAGACAGAGACTCAGACATACAGAAAGACACAGAGACACACAGATGCACAATAAGACACAGAGATGCACAGAGACACACAGAGACTCACAGAGATGCTCAGAGACACACAGAGACACACAGAGAAAGACAGCGACGCACAGAGACACACAGAGATGCACAGAGACACACAGAGACAGACAGAGACACACAGAGACACACAGAGACACACAGAGATTCTCGGAGACACACAGAGACAGACAGAGACTCAGACATACAGAAAGACACAGAGACACACAGAGATGCATAGAGACACACAGAGACAGACAGCGACACACAGAGACACACGGAGATGAACAGAGACAAACAGAGACAGACAGAGACACACAGAGATGCTTGGAGACACACAGAGACACATGGAGATGCACAGAGACACACAGAGACACATAGAGGCACACAGAGATACGGAGAGATGCTCAGAGACACACAGAGATGCACAGAGACTCACAGAGAAACACACAGAGACAGAAAGACACACAGAGACGCACAGAGATGCTCAGAGACACAGAAAGACACACAGAGACACACAGAGATGCTCAGAGACACACAGAGACACACAGAGATTCTCGGGGACACACAGAGACAGACAGAGACTCAGACATACAGAAAGACACATAGACACACAGATGCACAATAACACACAGAGATGCACAGAGACACACAGAGACTCACAGAGATGCTCAGAGACTCACAGAGACACACAGGGAAAGACAACGACACACAGAGACACACAGATATGCACAGAGACACACAGAGACAGACAGAGACACACAGAGACACACAGAGATGCTCGGAGACACACAGAGACACACAGAGATGCACAGAGACACACAGAGACAGAAAGAGATGCACAGAGACACAGAGAGACACACAGAGATTCTCGGAGACACACAGAGACAGACAGAGACTCAGACATACAGAAAGACACAGAGACACACAGAGACACACAGAGATGCATAGAGACACACAGAGACAGACAGCGACACACAGAGACACACGGAGATGAACAGAGACAAACAAAGACAGACAGAGACACACAGAGACACACAGGGATGCTTGGAGACACACAGAGACACATGGAGATGCACAGAGACACACAGAGACACACAGAGACACATAGAGACACACAGAGATACGGAGAGATGCTCAGAGACACACAGAGATGCACAGAGACTCACAGAGAAACACAGAGAGACAGAAAGACACACAGAGACGCACAGAGATGCTCAGAGACACAGAAAGACACACAGAGACACACACAGATGCTCAGAGACACTCAGAGACAGACAGAGACACTAAGGGACATGCAGAGACACACAGAGACGCACAGAGATGCTCAGAGATGCACAGAGACACACAGAGACACACAGAGATGCTCGGACACACACAGAGACACACAGAGATGCACAGAGACACACAGAGACACACAGAGATGCACGAAGACACGCAGAGATGCTCAGAGATGCACAGAGACACACAGAGACACACAGAGATGCACAAAGACATGCAGAGATGCTCAGAGACACACAGAGACAGACAGAGACACTAAGGGACACGCAGAGACACACAGAGATGCTCAGAGACACACAGAGACACACAGAGATTCTCGGAGACATACAGAGACTCACAGAGACACACAGAGAGACAGAAAGACACACAGAGACACACAGAGATGCACAAAGACACGCAGAAATGTTCAGATAAACATAGAGATGCTCAGAGACACACAGAGACACACAGAGACAGACAGAGAAACTAAGGGACACGCAGAGACACAAAGAGATGCAGAGAGATGCTCAGAGATGCACAGAGATGCACAGAGATGCTCAGAGACACACAGAGACAGACAGAGACTCAGACATACAGAAAGACACAGAGACACACAGATGCACAATAAGACACAGAGATGCACAGAGACACACAGAAACTCACAGAGATGCTCAGAGACACACAGAGACACACAGAGAAAGACAGCGACACACAGAGACACACAGAGATGCACAGAGACACACAGAGACACACAAAGACACACAGAGACCCACAGAGACACACAGTGTTTCTCGGAGACACACAGAGACAGACAGAGACTCAGACATACAGAAAGACACCGAGACACACAGAGACACACAGAGATGCATAGAGACACACAGAGACAGACAGCGACACACAGAGACACACGGAGATGAACAGAAACAAACAGAGACAGACAGAGACACACAGAGACACACAGAGATGCTTGGAGACACACAGAGACACATGGAGATGCACAGAGACACACAGAGACACACAGAGACACATAGAGACACACAGAGATACGGAGAGATGCTCAGAGACACACAGAGATGCACAGAGATGCTCAGAGACACAGAAAGACACACAGAGACACACAGAGATGCTCAGAGACAAACAGAGAGACACAGAGATGCTCAGAGACACACAGAGACACACAGAGATTCTCGGAGACACACAGAGACAGACAAGAATCAGACATACAGAAAGGCACATAGACACACAGATGCACAATAACACACAGAGATGCACAGAGACACACAGAGACTCACAGAGATGCTCAGAGACACACAGAGACACACAGGGAAAGACAGCGACACACAGAGACACACAGAGATGCACAGAGACACACAGAGACAGACAGAGACACACAGAGACACACAGAGATGCTCGGAGACACACAGAGACACTCAGAGATGCACAGAGACACACAGAGACACACAGAGATGCACAGAGACACACAGAGACACACAGAGATTCTCGGAGACACACAGAGACAGACAGAGACTCAGACATACAGAAAGACACAGAGACACACAGAGACACACAGAGATGCATAGAGACACACAGAGACAGACAGCGACACACAGAGACACACGGAGATGAACAGAGACAAACAGAGACAGACAGAGACACACAGAGACACACAGAGATGCTTGGAGACACACAGAGACAGATGGAGATGCACAGAGACACACACAGACAGACAGAGACTCACAGAGAAACACACAGAGACAGAAAGACACACAGAGACGCACAGAGATGCTCAGAGACACAGAAAGACACACAGAGACACACAGAGATGCTCAGAGACAAACAGAGAGACACAGAGATGCTCAGAGACACACAGAGACACACAGAGATTCTCGGAGACACACAGAGACAGACAGAGACTCAGACATACAGAAAGACACATAGACACACAGATGCACAATAACACACAGAGATGCACAGAGACACACAGAGACTCACAGAGATGCTCAGAGACACATAGAGACACACAGGGAAAGACAGCGACACACAGAGACACACAGAGATGCTCGGAGACACACAGAGAGACACAGAGATGCAAAGAGACACACAGAGACACACAGAGATTCTCGGAGACACACAGAGACAGACAGAGACTCAGACATACAGAAAGACACAGAGACACACAGAGATGCATAGAGACACACAGAGACAGACAGCGACACACAGAGACACACGGAGATGAACAGAGACAAACAGAGAGAGACAGAGACACACAGAGACACACAGAGATGCTTGGAGACACACAGAGACACATGGAGATGCACAGAGACACACAGAGACACATAGAGACACACAGAGATACGGAGAGATGCTCAGAGACACACAGAGATGCACAGAGACTCACAGAGAAACACAGAGAGACAGAAAGACACACAGAGACGCACAGAGATGCTCAGAGACACAGAAAGACACACAGAGACACACACAGATGCTCAGAGACACTCAGAGACAGACAGAGACACTAAGGGACATGCAGAGACACACAGAGACGCACAGAGATGCTCAGAGATGCACAGAGACACGCAGAGACACACAGAGATACTCGGACACACACAGAGACACACAGAGATGCACAGAGACACACAGAGACACACAGAGATGCACGAAGACACGCAGAGATGCTCAGAGATGCACAGAGACACACAGAGACACACAGAGATGCACAAAGACATGCAGAGATGCTCAGAGACACACAGAGACAGACAGAGACACTAAGGGACACGCAGAGACACACAGAGATGCTCAGAGACACACAGAGACACACAGAGATTCTCGGAGACATACAGAGACTCACAGAGACACACAGAGAGACAGAAAGACACACAGAGACACACAGAGATGCACAAAGACACGCAGAAATGTTCAGATACACACAGAGATGCTCAGAGACACAAAGAGACACACAGAGACAGACAGAGAAACTAAGGGACACGCAGAGACACAAAGAGATGCAGAGAGATGCTCAGAGATGCACAGAGATGCACAGAGATGCTCAGAGACACACAGAGACAGACAGAGACTCAGACATACAGAAAGACACAGAGACACAGAGATGCACAATAAGACACTGAGATGCACAGAGACACACAGAGACTCACAGAGATGCTCAGAGACACACAGAGACACACAGAGAAAGACAGCGACGCACAGAGACACACAGAGATGCACAGAGACACACAGAGACAGACAGAGACACACAGAGACACACAGAGACACACAGAGATTCTCGGAGACACACAGAGACAGACAGAGACTCAGACATACAGAAAGACACAGAGACACACAGAGACACACAGAGATGCATAGAGACACACAGAGACAGACAGCGACACACAGAGACACACGGAGATGAACAGAGACAAACAGAGACAGACAGAGACACACAGAGACACACAGAGATGCTTGGAGACACACAGAGACACATGGAGATGCACAGAGACACACAGAGACACATAGAGACACACAGAGATACGGAGAGATGCTCAGAGACACACAGAGATGCACAGAAACTCAAAGAGAAACACACAGAGACAGAAAGACACACAGAGACGCACAGAGATGCTCAGAGACACAGAAAGACACACAGAGACACACAGAGATGCTCAGAGACACACAGAGACACACAGAGATTCTCGGAGACACACAGAGACAGACAGAGACTCAGACATACAGAAAGACACATAGACACACAGATGCACAATAAGACACAGAGATGCACAGAGACACACAGAGACTCACAGAGATGCTCAGAGACACACAGAGACACACAGAGAAAGACAGCGACGCACAGAGACACACAGAGATGCACAGAGACACACAGAGACAGACAGAGACACACAGAGACACACAGAGACACACAGAGATGCTCGGAGACACACAGAGACAGACAGAGACTCAGACATACAGAAAGACACAGAGACACACAGAGACACACAGAGATGCATAGAGACACACAGAGACAGACAGCGACACACAGAGACACACGGAGATGAACAGAGACAAACAGAGACAGACAGAGACACACAGAGACACACAGAGATGCTTGGAGACACACAGAGACACATGGAGATGCACAGAGACACACAGAGACACACAGAGACACATAGAGACACACAGAGATACGGAGAGATGCTCAGAGACACACACAGACAGACAGAGACTCACAGAGAAACACACAGAGACAGAAAGACACACAGAGACGCACAGAGATGCTCAGAGACACAGAAAGACACACAGAGACACACAGAGATGCTCAGAGACAAACAGAGAGACACAGAGATGCTCAGAGACACACAGAGACACACAGAGATTCTCGGAGACACACAGAGACAGACAGAGACTCAGACATACAGAAAGACACATAGACACACAGATGCACAATAACACACAGAGATGCACAGAGAAAGACAGAGACTCACAGAGATGCTCAGAGCAAACAGAGAGACACAGAGATGCACAGAGACACACAGAGACTCACAGAGATGCACAGAGACACACAGAGACTCACAGAGATGCTCAGAGACAAACAGAGAGACACAGAGATGCACAGAGACACACAGAGACACACAGGGAAAGACAGCGACACACAGAGATACACAGAGATGCTCGGAGACACACAGAGACACACAGAGATGCACAGAGACACACAGAGACACACAGAGATTCTCGGAGACACACAGAGACAGACAGAGACTCAGACATACAGAAAGACACAGAGACACACAGAGACACACAGAGATGCATAGAGACACACAGAGACAGACAGCGACACACAGAGACACACGGAGATGAACAGAGACAAACAGAGACAGACAGAGACACACAGAGACACACAGAGATGCTTGGAGACACACAGAGACACATGGAGATGCACAGAGACACACAGAGACACATAGAGACACACAGAGATACGGAGAGATGCTCAGAGACACACAGAGATGCACAGAGACTCACAGAGAAACACAGAGAGACAGAAAGACACACAGAGACGCACAGAGATGCTCAGAGACACAGAAAGACACACAGAGACACACACAGATGCTCAGAGACACTCAGAGACAGACAGAGACACTAAGGGACATGCAGAGACACACAGAGACACACAGAGATGCTCGGACACACACAGAGACACACAGAGATGCACAGAGACACACAGAGACACACAGAGATGCACGAAGACACGCAGAGATGCTCAGAGATGCACAGAGACACACAGAGACACACAGAGATGCACAAAGACATGCAGAGATGCTCAGAGACACACAGAGACAGACAGAGACACTAAGGGACACGCAGAGACACACAGAGATTCTCGGAGACATACAGAGACTCACAGAGACACACAGAGAGACAGAAAGACACACAGAGACACACAGAGATGCACAAAGACACGCAGAAATGTTCAGATACACACAGAGATGCTCAGAGACACAAAGAGACACACAGAGACAGACAGAGAAACTAAGGGACACGCAGAGACACAAAGAGATGCAGAGAGATGCTCAGAGATGCACAGAGATGCACAGAGATGCTCAGAGACACACAGAGACAGACAGAGACTCAGACATACAGAAAGACACAGAGACACACAGATGCACAATAAGACACTGAGATGCACAGAGACACACAGAGACTCACAGAGATGCTCAGAGACACACAGAGACACACAGAGAAAGACAGAGACACACAGAGATTCTCGGAGACACAGAGAGACAGACAGAGACTCAGACATACAGAAAGACACCGAGACACACAGAGACACACAGAGATGCATAGAGACACACAGAGACAGACAGCGACACACAGAGACACACGGAGATGAACAGAGACAAACAGAGACAGACAGAGACACACAGAGACACACAGAGATGCTTGGAGACACACAGAGACACATGGAGATGCACAGAGACACACGGAGACACACAGAGACACATAGAGACACACAGAGATACGGAGAGATGCTCAGAGACACACAGAGATGCACAGAGACTCACAGAGAAACACACAGAGACAGAAAGACACACAGAGACGCACAGAGATGCTCAGAGACACAGAAAGACACACAGAGACACACAGAGATGCTCAGAGACAAACAGAGAGACACAGAGATGCTCAGAGACACACAGAGACACACAGAGATTCTCGGAGACACACAGAGACAGACAGAGACTCAGACATACAGAAAGACACATAGACACACAGATGCACAATAACACACAGAGATGCACAGAGACACACAGAGACTCACAGAGATGCTCAGAGACACATAGAGACACACAGGGAAAGACAGCGACACACAGAGACACACAGAGATGCACAGTGACACACAGAGATGCACAGAGACACACAGAGACACACAGAGATGCTCGGAGACACACAGAGACAGACAGAGACTCAGACATACAGAAAGACACAGAGACACACAGAGACACAGAGAGATGCATAGAGACACACAGAGACAGAGAGCGACACACAGAGACACACGGAGATGAACAGAGACAAACAGAGACAGACAGAGACACACAGAGACACACAGTGATGCTTGGAGACACACAGAGACACATGGAGATGCACAGAGACACACAGAGACACACAGAGACACATAGAGACACACAGAGATACGGAGAGATGCTCAGAGACACACAGAGATGCACAGAGACTCACAGAGAAACACAGAGAGACAGAAAGACACACAGAGACGCACAGAGATGCTCAGAGACACAGAAAGACACACAGAGACACACACAGATGCTCAGAGACACTCAGAGACAGACAGAGACACTAAGGGACATGCAGAGACACACAGAGACGCACAGAGATGCTCAGAGATGCACAGAGACACACAGAGACACACAGAGATGCTCGGACACACACAGAGACACACAGAGATGCACAGAGACACACAGAGACACACAGAGATGCACGAAGACACGCAGAGATGCTCAGAGATGCACAGAGACACACAGAGACACACAGAGATGCACAAAGACATGCAGAGATGCTCAGAGACACACAGAGACAGACAGAGACACTAAGGGACACGCAGAGACACACAGAGATGCTCAGAGACACACAGAGACACACAGAGACACACAGAGATGCTCGGACACACACAGAGACACACAGAGATGCACAGAGACACACAGAGACACACAGAGATGCACGAAGACACGCAGAGATGCTCAGAGATGCACAGAGACACACAGAGACACACAGAGATGCACAAAGACATGCAGAGATGCTCAGAGACACACAGAGACAGACAGAGACACTAAGGGACACGCAGAGACACACAGAGATGCTCAGAGACACACAGAGACACACAGAGAAACTAAGGGACACGCAGAGACACAAAGAGATGCAGAGAGATGCTCAGAGTTGCACAGAGATGCACAGAGATGCTCAGAGACACACAGAGACACACAGAGACACCCAGAGACGCCCAGAGATGCTCGGACACGCACAGAGATACACAGAGACACACAGAGTAACACAGAGATGCATAGAGACACAGAGACACACAGAAAGACACAAGAGACACACAGAGTTAAACAAAGACACACAGAGTAACACACAGACACACAGAGACACCCACAGACACCCAGAGGCACACAAAAATACATAGAGACACACAGAAAAATACAGAGACGCACAGAGACACGCAGAGATGCTCAGAGACACACAGAGACACACAGAGATGCTCAGAAACACACAGAGATGCACTGAGACATACAGAATGCACTGAAACACACAGAGATACACAGAGACACAGAGACACACAGAGACAGACAGAGACACACAGAGATGCTCAGAGACACACAGAGAAACACAGAGAGACACAGAGACACACAGAGACACACAGAGACACAGAGACACACAGAGACATACAGAGTAACACACATAGATGCTCAGAGACACACAGAGACACACAGAGATGCACAGAGACATACAGAGACACACAGAGATGCACAGAGACACACAAAGACACACAGAGATGCACAAAGAAACGCAGAGACGCACAGAGACACACAGAGACACACAGAGACACTCAGAGACACACAGAGATGCTCAGAGACACACAGAGATGCTCAGAGACACACACAGACACACAGAGACGCACAGAGACACATCGAGATGCAGAGAGACACACACAGACACACTGAGATGCACAGAGACACACAGAGATGCACAGAGACAGACATAGACAGACAGAGATACAAAGAGACACACAGAGATGTACAGAGACACACAGAGCCACACAGAGTAACACAGAGGCTCACAGAGACACACAGGTACACGGAGACACACAGAGTAATGCACATAGATGCTCAGAGACACACAGAGATGCTGAGAGACACACAGGGATGTACAGAGATACACAGTTAGACACAGAGATACACAGATAAACACAGAGACACTGAGACACGCAGAGTAACACAGAGACACGCAGAGACACAGAGACACACAGAGACATACAGAGATGCTGAGAGACACACAGAGATGCACAGAGACACACAGAGACAAACAGAGATGCTCAGAGAGACAGAGACACACGGAGAGAAACAAGAGACCCGCAGAGATGCACAGAGACACACAGAGATGCTCAGAGATGCTCGGATACACGCTGAGACAGACAGAGACACTAAGGGACAGACAGAGACACACAGAGATGCACAGAGACACCCAGGGACGTACAGAGACACACAGTGATGCACAGATAAACACAGAGACACCGAGACGCGCAGAGTAACACAGAGACACGCAGAGACACAGAGACACAGAGAATCATTCAGAGCAACACACATAGATGCTCAGAGACAAGAGAGATGCACAGAGACACAGAGACACACAGAGAGACACAGAGATGCTCAGAGACACACAGAGATGCACAGAGATGCTCAGAGACACACAGAGACACAAAGAGATGCACAGAGACACACAGAGATGCACAGAGACACACACAGACACACACAGACACACAGAGACGCACAGAGAGACACAGAGATGCACAGAGACAGACATAGACACACAGAGACACATAGAGACACACAGAGATGCACAGACACACAGAGACACACAGAGAGACACAAGAGACACACAGATGCACAAAGACACACAGAGTTGCTCAGAGACACACAGAGACACACAGAGTAACACATAGGCTCACAGAGACACACAGATACACGGAGACACACAGAGTAACGCACATAGATGCTCAGAGACACACAGAGATGCTGAGAGACACACAAGGATGTACAGAGATACACAGTTACACACAGAGATACACAGATAAACACAGAGACACCGAGACACGCAGAGTAACACAGAGACACGCAGAGACAAAAAGACACAAAGAGACATCGAGAGTAACACACATAGATGCTCAGAGACAAGAGGGATGCACAGAGACACAGAGACACACAGAGAGACACAGAGAGACACAAGAAACACACAGAGATGCACAAAGACACGCAGTGATGCTCTGAGACACACAGAGACGCACAGAGACACACAGAGAGACACACAGAGATGCACAGAGATTCTCAGAGACACACAGAGATGCACAGAGACACACACAGAGACACACAGAGATGCACAGAGATGCTCAGAGACACACACAGACACACAGAGACGCACAGAGACACATAGAGATGCACAGAGACACACACAGACACACACTGACACACAGAGACGCACAGAGACACACAGAGATGCACAGAGACAGACATAGACACACAGAGACACACAGAGAAACACAGAGATGCAGAGAGACACACAGAGACACGGAGACACACAGAGTAACGCACATAGATGCTCAGACACACACAGAGATGCCGAGAGACACACAAGGATGTACAGAGATACACAGTTACACACAGAGATACACAGATAAACACAGAGACACCGAGACACGCAGAGTAACACAGAGACACGCAGAGACACAGAGACACACAGAGACATCGAGAGTAACACACATAGATGCTCAGAGACAAGATAGATGCACAGAGACACAGAGACACACAGAGAGACACAGAGAGACACAAGAGACACACAGAGATGCACAGAGACACACAGAGATGCACAGAGATGCTCAGAGACACACAGAGTCACACACATACACACAGAGACGCACGGAGACACATAGAGATGCACAGAGACCCACACAGACACACACAGACACATAAAGACGCACAGAGAGACACAGAGATGCACAGAGACAGACATAGACACACAGAGACACATAGAGACACACAGAGATGCACAGACACACAGAGACACACAGAGAGACACAAGAGACACACAGATGCACAAAGACACACAGAGTTGCTCAGAGACACACAGAGACACACAGAGTAACACAGAGGCTCACAGAGACACACAGATACACGGAGACACACCGAGTAACGCACATAGATGCTCAGAGACACACAGAGATGCTGAGAGACACACAGAGACACACAGAGTCACACACAGATACACAGAGACAAACAGAGACACATAGAGATGCACAGAGACACACACAGATACACACAGACACACACAGACACACAGAGACGCACAGAGACACACAGAGATGCACAGAGATGCTCAGAGACACACAGAGATGCTCAGAGACACACACAGAGACACACAGAGATGCACAGAGATGCTCAGAGAGACACACAGATACACAGAGACGCACAGAGACACATAGAGATGCATCCAGACACACACAGACACACACAGACACACAGAGACGCACAGAGACACACAGAGTAACACAGAGACAGACATAGACACACAGAGACACACAGAGAAACACAGAGATGCACAGAGACACACAGAGACACGGAGACACACAGGGATGTACAGATATACACATTTACACACAGAGTAATACAGAGACACGCAGAGACACAGAGACACACAGAAACATCGAGAGTAACACACATAGATGCTCAGAGACAAGAGAGATGCACAGAGACACAGAGAGACACAGAGAGACACAGAGAGACACAAGAGACACACAGAGATGCACAGAGACACACAGAGATGCACAGAGACAGACATAGACACACAGAGACACATAGAGACACACAGAGATGCACAGACACACAGAGACACACAGAGAGACACAAGAGACACACAGATGCACAAAGACACACAGAGTTGCTCAGAGACACACAGAGACACACAGAGTAACACATAGGCTCACAGAGACACACAGATACACGGAGACACACAGAGTAATGCACATAGATGCTCAGAGACACACAGAGATGCTGAGAGACACACAAGGATGTACAGAGATACACAGTTACACACAGAGATACACAGATAAACACAGAGACACCGAGACACGCAGAGTAACACATAGGCTCACAGAGACACACAGATACACGGAGACACACAGAGTAACGCACATAGATGCTCAGAGACACACAGAGATGCTGAGAGACACACAAGGATGTACAGAGATACACAGTTACACACAGAGATACACAGATAAACACAGAGACACCGAGACACGCAGAGTAACACAGAGACACGCAGAGACAAAAAGACACAAAGAGACATCGAGAGTAACACACATAGATGCTCAGAGACAAGAGGGATGCACAGAGACACAGAGACACTCAGAGAGACACAGAGAGACACAAGAAACACACAGAGATGCACAAAGACACGCAGTGATGCTCTGAGACACACAGAGACGCACAGAGACACACAGAGAGACACACAGAGATGCACAGAGATGCTCAGAGACACACAGAGATGCTGAGAGACACACAAGGATGTACAGAGATACACAGATAAACACAGAGACACCGAGACATGCAGAGTAACACAGAGACACGCAGAGACACAGAGACACAGAGAGACATCGAGAGTAACACACATAGATGCTCAGAGACAAGAGGGCTGCACAGAGACACAGAGAAAAACAGAGAGACACAGAGAGACACAAGAGACACACAGAGATGCACAAACTCATGCAGAGATGCTCTGAGACACACAGAGACGCACAGAGACACACAGAGATGCACAGAGATGCTCAGAGACACACAGAGTCACACACATACACACAGAGACGCACGGAGACACATTGAGATGCACAGAGACCCACACAGACACACACAGACACATAAAGACGCACAGAGAGACACAGAGATGCACAGAGACAGACATAGACACACAGAGACACATAGAGACACACAGAGATGCACAGACACACAGAGACACACAGAGAGACACAAGAGACACACAGATGCACAAAGACACACAGAGTTGCTCAGAGACACACAGAGACACACAGAGTAACACAGAGGCTCACAGAGACACACAGATACACGGAGACACACAGAGTAACGCACATAGATGCTCAGAGACACACAGAGATGCTGAGAGACACACAAGGATGTACAGAGATACACAGTTACACACAGAGATACACAGATAAACACAGAGACACCGAGACATGCAGAGTAACACAGAGACACGCAGAGACACAGAGACACAGAGAGACATCGAGAGTAACACACATAGATGCTAAGAGACAAGAAGGCTGCACAGAGACACAGAGAAAAACAGAGAGACACAGAGAGACACAAGAGACACACAGAGATACACAAACTCATGCAGAGATGCTCTGAGACACACAGAGACGCACAGAGACACACAGAGATGCACAGAGATGCTCAGAGACACACAGAGATGCTCAGAGACACACACAGAGACACACAGAGATGCACAGAGAAGCTCAGAGAGACACACAGATACACAGAGACGCACAGAGACACATGGAGATGCACAGAGACACACACAGACACACACAGACACACAGAGACGCACAGAGACACACAGAGTAATACAGAGACAGGCATAGACACACAGAGACACACAGAGCAACACAGAGATGCACAGAGACACACAGAGACACGGAGACACACAGAGTAACGCACATAGATACTCAGAGACACACAGAGATGCTGAGAGACACACAGGGATGTACAGAGATACACTTTTACACACAGAGATACACAGATAATCACAGAGACACCGAGACACGCAGAGTAATACAGAGACACGCAGAGACACAGAGACACACAGAAACATCGAGAGTAACACACATAGATGCTCAGAGACAAGAAAGATGCACAGAGACACAGAGAGACACAGAGAGACACAGAGAGACACAAGAGACACACAGAGATGCACAGAGACATACAGAGATGCACAGAGATGCTCAGAGACACACAGAGACACACACAGACACACAGACACACAGAGACACACAGAGACAGACAGAGACACACAGAGATGCTCAGAGACACAGAGCGACACAAAGACACACAGAGATGTTCAGAGACACACAGAGAAACACAGAGAGACACAGAGACACACAGAGACACACAGAGACACAGAGAAACACAGAGACATACAGAGTAACACACAGAGATGCTCAGAGACACACAGAGACACACAGAGATGCACAAAGACATACAGAGACAAACAGTGATGCACAGAGACACAGAGACACACAGGGAGACAAAGGATACACGCAGAGATGCTCAGAGACACACAGAGAAACACAGAGAGACACAGAGACACACAGAGACGCACAGAGACACACAGAGACGCACAGAGATGCTTAGAGACACACAGAGACACAGAGAGTCACACACAGACACACAGAGACGCACAGAGACACACAGAGATGCACAGAGATGCTCAGAGACACACAGAGATGCTCAGAGACACACACAGAGACACACAGAGATGCACAGAGATGCTCAGAGAGACACACAGATACACAGAGACGCACAGAGACACATAGAGATGCACAGAGACACACAGAGACACACACAGACACACAGAGACGCACAGAGACACACAGAGTAACACAGAGACAGACATAGACACACAGAGACACACAGAGCAACACAGAGATGCACAGAGACACAGAGAGACACAGAGAGACACAGAAAGACACAAGAGACACACAGAGATGCACAGAGACACACAGAGATGCACAGAGATGCTCAGACACACAGAGAAACACACAGACACACACAGACACACAGACACACAGAGACACACAGAGACAGACAGAGACACACAGAGATGCTCAGAGACACAGAGCGACACAAAGACACGCAGAGATGTTCAGAGACACACAGAGAAACACACAGAGACACAGAGACACACAGAGACACACAGAGACACAGAGAAACACAGAGACATACAGAGTAACACACAGAGATGCTCAGAGACACACAGAGACACACAGAGATGCACAGAGACATACAGAGACAAACAGTGATGCACAGAGACACAGAGACACACAGGGAGACAAAGCATACATGCAGAGATGCTCAGAAACACACAGAGAAACACAGAGAGACACAGAGACACACAGAGACGCACAGAGACACACAGAGACGCACAGAGATGCTCAGAGACACACAGAGATGTTCAGAGACACACAGAGACACACAGAGTCACACACAGACACACAGAGACAAACAGAGACACATAGTGATGCACAGAGACACACACAGATACACACAGACACACACAGACACACAGAGACGCACAGAGACACACAGAGATGCACAGAAAAAGACATAGACACACAGAGACACACAGAGACACACAGAGATGTACAGAGACACACAGAGACACACAGAGTAACACAGAGGCTCCCAGAGACACACAGATACACGGAGACACACAGAGTAAAGCACATAAATGCTCAGAGACACACAGAGATGCTGAGAGACACACAGGGATGTACAGAGATACACAGTTACACACAGTGATGCACAGATAAACACAGAGACACCGAGATGCGCAGAGTAACACAGAGACACGCAGAGACACAGAGACCCACAGAATCATACAGAGCAACACACATAGATGCTCAGAGACAAGAGAGATGCACAGAGACACAGAGACACACAGAGAGACACAGAGATGCGCAGAGACACACAGAGACACAAAGAGTCACACACAGACACACAGAGATGCACAGAGACACATAGAGATGCACAGAGACACACACAGACACACGCAGACACAGAAAGACGCACAGAGAGACACAGAGATGCACAGAGACAGACCTAGACACACAGAGACACATAGAGACACACAGAGATGCACAGAGACACAGAGACACACAGAGAGACACAAGAGACACACAGATGCACAAAGACACACAGAGTTGCTCAGAGACACACAGAGACACACAGATACATGGAGACACACAGAGTAACGCACATAGATGCTCAGAGACACACAGAGATGCTGAGAGACACACAGGGATGTACAGAGATACACAGTTACACACAGAGATGCGCAGATAAACACAGAGACACCGAGACACGCAGAGTAACACAGAGACACGCAGAGACACAGAGACACGCAGAGAGACACAGAGAGACACAAGAGACACACAGAGATGCACAAAGACATGCAGAGATGCTCTGAGACACACAGAGACGCACAGAGACACACAGAGATGCACAGGGATGCTCAGAGACACACAGAGATGCTCAGAGACACACACAGACACACAGAGATGCACAGAGATGCTCAGAGACACACACAGACACACAGAGATGCACGGAGACACAGAGACACACAGGGAGACAAAGGATACACGCAGAGATGCTCAGAGACACACAGAGAAACACAGAGAGACACATAGACACACAGAGACGCACAGACATGCTCAAAGACACACACATACACACAGAGACGCTCAGAGACATATAGAGATTCACAGGGACACACAGAGACACACAGAGACACCCAGAGACACACAGAGATGCACATAGACACACAGAGATACACAGAGACACACAGAGAGACACAAGAGCACACAGAAATACACAAAGACACGCAGAGACTCACAGAGACACACAGAGGTGCTCGGAGAAACACAGAGACACACAGAGACTCACAGACACACAGAGAGACACAAAGACACACAGAGATGCTCAGAGACACACAGAGATGCACAGAGACACAAAGAGACAAACAGAGATGCTCAGAGACACACAGAGACACACAGAGACAAACAGAGATGCTCAGCGACACACAGAGACACACAGAGACACAAAGAGACAAACAGAGATGCTCAGAGACACACAGAGATACACAGAGAGACACAGAGACACAGAGAAACACAGAGAGACACAAGAGACACACAGAGATACACAAAGACACGCAGAGACACACAGAGACACCACAGAGGTGCTCAGAGACACACAGAGACAAACAGAGACTCACAGACACACAGAGTGACACAAAGACACACAGAGATGCTCAGAGACACACAGAGACACACAGAGGTGCATAGAGACACACAGAGGTGCATAGAGACACAGAGACACACAGAAAGACACAAGAGACTGACAGAGCTAAACAACGACACGCAGAGATGCACAGAGATGCACAGAGACACACAGAGATGCACAGAGACACACAGAGAAACACAGAGTAACACAGAGGCTCACAGAGACAGACATAGACACACAGAGACACACAGAGATGCACAGAGACACAGAGACGCACAGAGATGCACAAAGACATTCAGAGTTGCTCAGAGACACACAGAGACACACAGAGTAACACAGAGGCTCACAGAGACACACACATACACACAGAGACGCACAGAGACACATAGAGATGCACAGAGACACGCACAGACACACACAGACACACACATACACACAGAGACGCACGGAGACACATAGAGATGCACAGAGACAAACACAGACACACACAGACACACAAACACGCACAGAGAGACACAGAGATGCACAGAGACAGACATAGACACACAGAGACACACAGAGACACAGAGACACACAGAGATGCACAAAGACACACAGAGTTGCTCAGAGACACACAGAGTAACACAGAGATGCACAGAGACACACAGATACACGGAGACACACAGAGTAACGCACATAGATGCTCAGAGATACACAGAGATGCTGAGAGACACACAGGGATGTACAGAGATACACAGTTACACACAGTGATGCACAGATAAACACAGAGACACCGAGACACGCAGAGTAACACAGAGACATGCAGAGACACTGAGACACACAGAGACATCGAGAGTAACACACATAGATGCTCAGAGACAAGAGAGATGCACAGAGACACACAGAGACACACAGAGATGCTCAGGGACACACAGAGACATAGAGACACACAGAGACATACAGAGATGCATAGAGACACAGAGACACACTGAGAGACACAACAGACAAACAGATGCACAAAGACACACAGAGATACTCATAGACACACAGAGACTCACAGAGACACAGAGACACACAGAGACACACAGAGACACAGAGACACACAGAGAGACACAGAGATGCTCAGAGACACACAGAGACTCACAGAGACACAGAGACACACAGAGAGACACAAGAGACACACAGAGTTAAACAAAGACACGCAGAGATGCACAGAGACACACAGAGACACTAAGGGACACACCGAGACACACAGAGATGCACAGACACACTAAGGGACACACAGAGACGCACAGAGATGCCCAGAGACAGACATAGACACAGAGACAAACAGAGATGCTCAGAGACGCTCAGAGACACACAAGAGACACAAAAGATGCACAGATGCACAAAGACACGCAGAGATTCACAGAGACACACAGAGACACACAGAGATGCTCAGAGAAACACAGAGACACACAGAGATAGGCAGAGAATCTCAGAGACACACAGAGATGCACAAAGACACACAGAGACACACAGAGATGCTCAGAGACACACAGAGATGCACAGAGACGCACTGAGACACACGGATACACACAGAGTATCGCACAGAGATGATCAGAGACACACACAGATGCACAGAGACACACACAGACACACAGAGATGCTCAGAGACACACAGAGACACATAGGGACTGACAGAGACACACAGAGAGACACACAGAGACATTCAGGGATGCACAGAGACACACAGAGACACAGAGAGATGCACAAAGACTCAGAGGCACACAGAGAGACACAGGAGACACACAGATGCACAAAGACACACAGAGATGCTCAGAGACACACACAGACACACAGAGACACACAGAGACAGACAGAGACACAGAGAGATGCTCAGCGACAGACAGAGAGACACAGAGACCCACAGAGACACGGAAAGATGCTCGGACACACACAGAGACACTCAGAGATGCTCAGAGATTCACAGAGACACTCAGAGATGCTCAGAGACATAAGGAGATGAACAGAGACACAAAGAGACAAACAGAGATGCTCAGAGAAACAAAGAGACACACAGAGACAAACAGATGCTCAGAGACACACAGAGACACACAGAGACACACAGAGATGGTCAGAGACACACAAAGACGCTCAGAGACATACAGAGATTCACAGGGACACACAGAGACACACAGAGATGCACAGATAAACACAGAGAAACCGAGACACACAGAGACACGCAGAGACACAGAGACACACAGAGACATAGAGAGTAACACACATAGATGCTCAGAGACAAGAGAGGTGCACAGAGACACACAGAGACACACAGAGATGCTCAGAGACACACAGTGACTCACAGACACACAGACAGACACAAAGACACACAGAGATGCACAGAGACACACAGAGACAAACAGAGATGCACAGAGAGACAGAGACACGCAGAGAGAAACAAGAGACACGCAGAGATGCCCAGAAACACACAGAGATGCTCAGAGATGCTCAGATACATGCTGAGACAGACAGAGACACTAAGGGACACACAGATAAACTCAGAGATGCTCAGGGACACACAGAGATACATAGAGATACTCAGAGACACACACAGACTCACAGAGACGCCCAGAGACACACAGAGACACACAGGGAGACGCAACAGACAAACAGATGCACAAAGACACACAGAGATCCTCATAGACACACAGAGACTCACAGAGACACAGAGACACACAGAGAGACACAAGAGACACACAGAGTTAAACAAAGACACGCAGAGATGCACAGAGACACACAGAGACACTAAGGGACACAGTGAGACACACACAGATGCACAGACACACTAAGGGACACACAGAGACACACAGAGATGCCCAGAGACAGACATAGACACACAGAGGCACACAGAGATGCTCAGAGACACACAGAGAGACACAAAAGATGCACAGATGCACAAAGACACACAGAGACTCACAGAGACACAAAGAGACACACAGAGATGCTCAGAGAAAAACAGAGACACACAGAGACACACAGAGATAGGCAGAGAATCTCAGAGACACACAGAGATGCACAAAGACACACAGAGACACACAGAGATGCTCAGAGACACACAGAGATGCAGAGACACACAGGGACACACAGAGATGCACAGAGATGTACAGAGACACACAGAGACACAGAGACACACAGAGTAACACAGAGACGCACTGAGACACACGGATACACAGAAACACACAGAGTATCGCACATAGATGATCAGAGACACACACAGATGCACAGAGACACACACAGACACACAGAGATGCTCAGAGACACACAGAGACACATAGGGACTGACAGAGACACACAGAGAGACACACAGAGACATTCAGGGATGCACAGAGACACAGAGAGATGCACAAAGACTCAGAGGCACACAGAGAGACAAAGGAGACACTCAGATGCACAAAGACACACAGAGATGCTCAGAGACAAACAGAGACAGACAGAGATGCTCAGAGACGCACACAGACACACAGAGACACACAGAGACACAGAGAGATGCTCAGCGACAGACAGAGACACACAGAGACACACAGAGACAAACAGAGATGCTCAGAGACACACAGAGATAGACAGAGATGCTCGGACACACACAGAGAAACACAGAGATGCTCAGAGAGACACACATACACACACAGACACACAGAGACACAAAGAGACAAACAGAGATGCTCAGAGACACACAGAGACACACAGAGACACACAGAGACAAACAGAGATGCTCAGAGATACACAGAGATGCTCAAAGACATATAGGGATTCACAGCGACAAACAGAGACACACAGAGATGCCCAGAGACACACAGAGATGCTCAGAGACTCACAGAGACACTCAGAGATGCTCAGAGACACAAGGAGATGCTCAGAGACACAAAGACAAACAGAGATGCTCAGAGAAGCACAGAGACACACAGAGACAAACAGATGCTCAGAGACACACAGAGACACACAGAGACACACAGAGATTCTCAGAGACACACAGAGACACTCAGAGATGTTCAGAGACACAAGGAGATGAACAGAGACACAAAGAGACAAACAGAGATGCTCAGAGAAACACAGAGACACACAGAGACAAACAGAGATGCTCAGAGAAACACAGAGACACACAGATACAAACAGATGCTCAGAGACACGCAGAGACACACAAAGACGCCCAGAGACACACAGAGATGCTCAGAGACACACAGAGACACAACGAGACACACAGAGATTCTCAGAGACACACAGAGACACTCAGAGATGTTCAGAGACACAAGGAGATGAACAGAGACACAAAGAGACAAACAGAGATGCTCAGAGAAACACAGAGACACACAGAGACAAACAGAGATTCTCAGAGACACACAGAGACACTCAGAGATGTTCAGAGACACAAGGAGATGAACAGAGACACAAAGAGACAAACAGAGATGCTCAGAGAAACACAGAGACACACAGAGACAAACAGAGATGCTCAGAGAAACACAGAGACACACAGATACAAACAGATGCTCAGAGACACGCAGAGACACACAAAGACGCCCAGAGACACACAGAGATGCACAGAGACACACAGAGACACGGAGACACACAGAGTAACGCACATAGATACTCAGAGACACACAGAGATGCTGAGAGACACACAGGGATGTACAGATATACACATTTACACACAGAGATACACAGATAATCACAGAGACACCGAGACACGCAGAGTAATACAGAGACGCGCAGAGACACAGAGACACACAGAAACATCGAGAGTAACACACATAGATGCTCAGAGACAAGAGAGATGCACAGAGACACAGAGAGACACAGAGAGACACAGAGAGACACAAGAGACACACAGAGATGCACAGAGACACACAGAGATGCACAGAGACAGACATAGACACACAGAGACACATAGAGACACACAGAGATGCACAGACACACAGAGACACACAGAGAGACACAAGAGACACACAGATGCACAAAGACACACAGAGTTGCTCAGAGACACACAGAGACACACAGAGTAACACATAGGCTCACAGAGACACACAGAGACACGGAGACACACAGAGTAACGCACATAGATGCTCAGAGACACACAGAGATGCTGAGAGACACACAAGGATGTACAGAGATACACAGTTACACACAGAGATACACAGATAAACACAGAGACACCGAGACACGCAGAGTAACACAGAGACACGCAGAGACAAAAAGACACAAAGAGACATCGAGAGTAACACACATAGATGCTCAGAGACAAGAGGGATGCACAGAGACACAGAGACACACAGAGAGACACAGAGAGACACAAGAAACACACAGAGATGCACAAAGACACGCAGTGATGCTCTGAGACACACAGAGACGCACAGAGACACACAGAGAGACACACAGAGATGCACAGAGATTCTCAGAGACACACAGAGATGCACAGAGACACACACAGAGACACACAGAGATGCACAGAGATGCTCAGAGACACACACAGACACACAGAGACGCACAGAGACACATAGAGATGCACAGAGACACACACAGACACACACTGACACACAGAGACGCACAGAGACACACAGAGATGCACAGAGACAGACATAGACACACAGAGACACACAGAGAAACACAGAGATGCAGAGAGACACACAGAGACACGGAGACACACAGAGTAACGCACATAGATGCTCAGACACACACAGAGATGCCGAGAGACACACAAGGATGTACAGAGATACACAGTTACACACAGAGATACACAGATAAACACAGAGACACCGAGACACGCAGAGTAACACAGAGACACGCAGAGACACAGAGACACACAGAGACATCGAGAGTAACACACATAGATGCTCAGAGACAAGATAGATGCACAGAGACACAGAGACACACAGAGAGACACAGAGAGACACAAGAGACACACAGAGATGCACAGAGACACACAGAGATGCACAGAGATGCTCAGAGACACACAGAGTCACACACATACACACAGAGACGCACGGAGACACATAGAGATGCACAGAGACCCACACAGACACACACAGACACATAAAGACGCACAGAGAGACACAGAGATGCACAGAGACAGACATAGACACACAGAGACACATAGAGACACACAGAGATGCACAGACACACAGAGACACACAGAGAGACACAAGAGACACACAGATGCACAAAGACACACAGAGTTGCTCAGAGACACACAGAGACACACAGAGTAACACAGAGGCTCACAGAGACACATAGATACACGGAGACACACAGAGTAACGCACATAGATGCTCAGAGACACACAGAGATGCTGAGAGACACACAAGGATGTACAGAGATACACAGTTACACACAGAGATACACAGATAAACACAGAGACACCGAGACATGCAGAGTAACACAGAGACACGCAGAGACACAGAGACACAGAGAGACATCGAGAGTAACACACATAGATGCTCAGAGACAAGAGGGCTGCACAGAGACACAGAGAAAAACAGAGAGACACAGAGAGACACAAGAGACACACAGAGATACACAAACTCATGCAGAGATGCTCTGAGACACACAGAGACGCACAGAGACACACAGAGATGCACAGAGATGCTCAGAGACACACAGAGATGCTCAGAGACACACACAGAGACACACAGAGATGCACAGAGAAGCTCAGAGAGACACACAGATACACAGAGACGCACAGAGACACATGGAGATGCACAGAGACACACACAGACACACACAGACACACAGAGACGCACAGAGACACACAGAGTAATACAGAGACAGGCATAGACACACAGAGACACACAGAGCAACACAGAGATGCACAGAGACACACAGAGACACGGAGACACACAGAGTAACGCACATAGATACTCAGAGACACACAGAGATGCTGAGAGACACACAGGGATGTACAGAGATACACTTTTACACACAGAGATACACAGATAATCACAGAGACACCGAGACACGCAGAGTAATACAGAGACACGCAGAGCAACACAGAGATGCACAGAGACACACAGAGACACGGAGACACACAGAGTAACGCACATAGATACTCAGAGACACACAGAGATGCTGAGAGACACACAGGGATGTACAGAGATACACTTTTACACACAGAGATACACAGATAATCACAGAGACACCGAGACACGCAGAGTAATACAGAGACACGCAGAGACACAGAGACACACAGAAACATCGAGAGTAACACACATAGATGCTCAGAGACAAGAAAGATGCACAGAGACACAGAGAGACACAGAGAGACACAGAGAGACACAAGAGACACACAGAGATGCACAGAGACATACAGAGATGCACAGAGATGCTCAGAGACACACAGAGACACACACAGACACACACAGACACACAGACACACAGAGACACACAGAGACAGACAGAGACACACAGAGATGCTCAGAGACACAGAGCGACACAAAGACACACAGAGATGTTCAGAGACACACAGAGAAACACAGAGAGACACAGAGACACACAGAGACACACAGAGACACAGAGAAACACAGAGACATACAGAGTAACACACAGAGATGCTCAGAGACACACAGAGACACACAGAGATGCACAAAGACATACAGAGACAAACAGTGATGCACAGAGACACAGAGACACACAGGGAGACAAAGGATACACGCAGAGATGCTCAGAGACACACAGAGAAACACAGAGAGACACAGAGACACACAGAGACGCACAGAGACACACAGAGACGCACAGAGATGCTTAGAGACACACAGAGACACAGAGAGTCACACACAGACACACAGAGACGCACAGAGACACACAGAGATGCACAGAGATGCTCAGAGACACACAGAGATGCTCAGAGACACACACAGAGACACACAGAGATGCACAGAGATGCTCAGAGAGACACACAGATACACAGAGACGCACAGAGACACATAGAGATGCACAGAGACACACAGAGACACACACAGACACACAGAGACGCACAGAGACACACAGAGTAACACAGAGACAGACATAGACACACAGAGACACACAGAGCAACACAGAGATGCACAGAGACACAGAGAGACACAGAGAGACACAGAAAGACACAAGAGACACACAGAGATGCACAGAGACACACAGAGATGCACAGAGATGCTCAGACACACAGAGAAACACACAGACACACACAGACACACAGACACACAGAGACACACAGAGACAGACAGAGACACACAGAGATGCTCAGAGACACAGAGCGACACAAAGACACGCAGAGATGTTCAGAGACACACAGAGAAACACACAGAGACACAGAGACACACAGAGACACACAGAGACACAGAGAAACACAGAGACATACAGAGTAACACACAGAGATGCTCAGAGACACACAGAGACACACAGAGATGCACAGAGACATACAGAGACAAACAGTGATGCACAGAGACACAGAGACACACAGGGAGACAAAGCATACATGCAGAGATGCTCAGAAACACACAGAGAAACACAGAGAGACACAGAGACACACAGAGACGCACAGAGACACACAGAGACGCACAGAGATGCTCAGAGACACACAGAGATGTTCAGAGACACACAGAGACACACAGAGTCACACACAGACACACAGAGACAAACAGAGACACATAGTGATGCACAGAGACACACACAGATACACACAGACACACACAGACACACAGAGACGCACAGAGACACACAGAGATGCACAGAGACATACAGAGATGCACAGAGATGCTCAGAGACACACACAGACACACACAGACACACAGACACACAGAGACACACAGAGACAGACAGAGACACACAGAGATGCTCAGAGACACAGAGCGACACAAAGACACACAGAGATGTTCAGAGACACACAGAGAAACACAGAGAGACACAGAGACACACAGAGACACACAGAGACACAGAGAAACACAGAGACATACAGAGTAACACACAGAGATGCTCAGAGACACACAGAGACACACAGAGATGCACAAAGACATACAGAGACAAACAGTGATGCACAGAGACACAGAGACACACAGGGAGACAAAGGATACACGCAGAGATGCTCAGAGACACACAGAGAAACACAGAGAGACACAGAGACACACAGAGACGCACAGAGACACACAGAGACGCACAGAGATGCTTAGAGACACACAGAGACACAGAGAGTCACACACAGACACACAGAGACGCACAGAGACACACAGAGATGCACAGAGATGCTCAGAGACACACAGAGATGCTCAGAGACACACACAGAGACACACAGAGATGCACAGAGATGCTCAGAGAGACACACAGATACACAGAGACGCACAGAGACACATAGAGATGCACAGAGACACACAGAGACACACACAGACACACAGAGACGCACAGAGACACACAGAGTAACACAGAGACAGACATAGACACACAGAGACACACAGAGCAACACAGAGATGCACAGAGACACAGAGAGACACAGAGAGACACAGAAAGACACAAGAGACACACAGAGATGCACAGAGACACACAGAGATGCACAGAGATGCTCAGACACACAGAGAAACACACAGACACACACAGACACACAGACACACAGAGACACACAGAGACAGACAGAGACACACAGAGATGCTCAGAGACACAGAGCGACACAAAGACACGCAGAGATGTTCAGAGACACACAGAGAAACACACAGAGACACAGAGACACACAGAGACACACAGAGACACAGAGAAACACAGAGACATACAGAGTAACACACAGAGATGCTCAGAGACACACAGAGACACACAGAGATGCACAGAGACATACAGAGACAAACAGTGATGCACAGAGACACAGAGACACACAGGGAGACAAAGCATACATGCAGAGATGCTCAGAAACACACAGAGAAACACAGAGAGACACAGAGACACACAGAGACGCACAGAGACACACAGAGACGCACAGAGATGCTCAGAGACACACAGAGATGTTCAGAGACACACAGAGACACACAGAGTCACACACAGACACACAGAGACAAACAGAGACACATAGTGATGCACAGAGACACACACAGATACACACAGACACACACAGACACACAGAGACGCACAGAGACACACAGAGATGCACAGAAAAAGACATAGACACACAGAGACACACAGCGACACACAGAGATGTACAGAGACACACAGAGACACACAGAGTAACACAGAGGCTCCCAGAGACACACAGATACACGGAGACACACAGAGTAAAGCACATAAATGCTCAGAGACACACAGAGATGCTGAGAGACACACAGGGATGTACAGAGATACACAGTTACACACAGTGATGCACAGATAAACACAGAGACACCGAGATGCGCAGAGTAACACAGAGACACGCAGAGACACAGAGACCCACAGAATCATACAGAGCAACACACATAGATGCTCAGAGACAAGAGAGATGCACAGAGACACAGAGACACACAGAGAGACACAGAGATGCGCAGAGACACACAGAGACACAAAGAGTCACACACAGACACACAGAGATGCACAGAGACACATAGAGATGCACAGAGACACACACAGACACACGCAGACACAGAAAGACGCACAGAGAGACACAGAGATGCACAGAGACAGACTTAGACACACAGAGACACATAGAGACACACAGAGATGCACAGAGACACAGAGACACACAGAGAGACACAAGAGACACACAGATGCACAAAGACACACAGAGTTGCTCAGAGACACACAGAGACACACAGATACATGGAGACACACAGAGTAACGCACATAGATGCTCAGAGACACACAGAGATGCTGAGAGACACACAGGGATGTACAGAGATACACAGTTACACACAGAGATGCGCAGATAAACACAGAGACACCGAGACACGCAGAGTAACACAGAGACACACAGAGACACAGAGACACGCAGAGAGACACAGAGAGACACAAGAGACACACAGAGATGCACAAAGACATGCAGAGATGCTCTGAGACACACAGAGACGCACAGAGACACACAGAGATGCACAGGGATGCTCACAGACACACAGAGATGCACAGAGATGCTCAGAGACACACACAGACACACAGAGATGCACGGAGACACAGAGACACACAGGGAGACAAAGGATACACGCAGAGATGCTCAGAGACACACAGAGAAACACAGAGAGACACATAGACACACAGAGACGCACAGACATGCTCAAAGACACACACATACACACAGAGACGCTCAGAGACATATAGAGATTCACAGGGACACACAGAGACACACAGAGACACCCAGAGACACACAGAGATGCACATAGACACACAGAGATACACAGAGACACACAGAGAGACACAAGAGCACACAGAAATACACAAAGACACGCAGAGACTCACAGAGACACACAGAGGTGCTCGGAGAAACACAGAGACACACAGAGACTCACAGACACACAGAGAGACACAAAGACACACAGAGATGCTCAGAGACACACAGAGATGCACAGAGACACAAAGAGACAAACAGAGATGCTCAGAGACACACAGAGACACACAGAGACAAACAGAGATGCTCAGAGACACACAGAGACACACAGAGACACAAAGAGACAAACAGAGATGCTCAGAGACACACAGAGATACACAGAGAGACACAGAGACACAGAGAAACACAGAGAGACACAAGAGACACACAGAGATACACAAAGACACGCAGAGACACACAGAGACACCACAGAGGTGCTCAGAGACACACAGAGACAAACAGAGACTCACAGACACACAGAGTGACACAAAGACACACAGAGATGCTCAGAGACACACAGAGACACACAGAGGTGCATAGAGACACACAGAGGTGCATAGAGACACAGAGACACACAGAAAGACACAAGAGACTGACAGAGCTAAACAACGACACGCAGAGATGCACAGAGATGCACAGAGACACACAGAGATGCACAGAGACACACAGAGAAACACAGAGTAACACAGAGGCTCACAGAGACAGACATAGACACACAGAGACACACAGAGATGCACAGAGACACAGAGACGCACAGAGATGCACAAAGACATTCAGAGTTGCTCAGAGACACACAGAGACACACAGAGTAACACAGAGGCTCACAGAGACACACACATACACACAGAGACGCACAGAGACACATAGAGATGCACAGAGACACGCACAGACACACACAGACACACACATACACACAGAGACGCACGGAGACACATAGAGATGCACAGAGACAAACACAGACACACACAGACACACAAACACGCACAGAGAGACACAGAGATGCACAGAGACAGACATAGACACACAGAGACACACAGAGACACAGAGACACACAGAGATGCACAAAGACACACAGAGTTGCTCAGAGACACACAGAGTAACACAGAGATGCACAGAGACACACAGATACACGGAGACACACAGAGTAACGCACATAGATGCTCAGAGATACACAGAGATGCTGAGAGACACACAGGGATGTACAGAGATACACAGTTACACACAGTGATGCACAGATAAACACAGAGACACCGAGACACGCAGAGTAACACAGAGACATGCAGAGACACTGAGACACACAGAGACATCGAGAGTAACACACATAGATGCTCAGAGACAAGAGAGATGCACAGAGACACACAGAGACACACAGAGATGCTCAGGGACACACAGAGACATAGAGACACACAGAGACATACAGAGATGCATAGAGACACAGAGACACACTGAGAGACACAACAGACAAACAGATGCACAAAGACACACAGAGATACTCATAGACACACAGAGACTCACAGAGACACAGAGACACACAGAGACACACAGAGACACAGAGACACACAGAGAGACACAGAGATGCTCAGAGACACACAGAGACTCACAGAGACACAGAGACACACAGAGAGACACAAGAGACACACAGAGTTAAACAAAGACACGCAGAGATGCACAGAGACACACAGAGACACTAAGGGACACACCGAGACACACAGAGATGCACAGACACACTAAGGGACACACAGAGACGCACAGAGATGCCCAGAGACAGACATAGACACAGAGACAAACAGAGATGCTCAGAGACGCTCAGAGACACACAAGAGACACAAAAGATGCACAGATGCACAAAGACACGCAGAGATTCACAGAGACACACAGAGACACACAGAGATGCTCAGAGAAACACAGAGACACACAGAGATAGGCAGAGAATCTCAGAGACACACAGAGATGCACAAAGACACACAGAGACACACAGAGATGCTCAGAGACACACAGAGATGCACAGAGACGCACTGAGACACACGGATACACACAGAGTATCGCACAGAGATGATCAGAGACACACACAGATGCACAGAGACACACACAGACACACAGAGATGCTCAGAGACACACAGAGACACATAGGGACTGACAGAGACACACAGAGAGACACACAGAGACATTCAGGGATGCACAGAGACACACAGAGACACAGAGAGATGCACAAAGACTCAGAGGCACACAGAGAGACACAGGAGACACACAGATGCACAAAGACACACAGAGATGCTCAGAGACACACACAGACACACAGAGACACACAGAGACAGACAGAGACACAGAGAGATGCTCAGCGACAGACAGAGAGACACAGAGACCCACAGAGACACGGAAAGATGCTCGGACACACACAGAGACACTCAGAGATGCTCAGAGATTCACAGAGACACTCAGAGATGCTCAGAGACATAAGGAGATGAACAGAGACACAAAGAGACAAACAGAGATGCTCAGAGAAACAAAGAGACACACAGAGACAAACAGATGCTCAGAGACACACAGAGACACACAGAGACACACAGAGATGGTCAGAGACACACAAAGACGCTCAGAGACATACAGAGATTCACAGGGACACACAGAGACACACAGAGATGCACAGATAAACACAGAGAAACCGAGACACACAGAGACACGCAGAGACACAGAGACACACAGAGACATAGAGAGTAACACACATAGATGCTCAGAGACAAGAGAGGTGCACAGAGACACACAGAGACACACAGAGATGCTCAGAGACACACAGTGACTCACAGACACACAGACAGACACAAAGACACACAGAGATGCACAGAGACACACAGAGACAAACAGAGATGCACAGAGAGACAGAGACACGCAGAGAGAAACAAGAGACACGCAGAGATGCCCAGAAACACACAGAGATGCTCAGAGATGCTCAGATACATGCTGAGACAGACAGAGACACTAAGGGACACACAGATAAACTCAGAGATGCTCAGGGACACACAGAGATACATAGAGATACTCAGAGACGCACACAGACTCACAGAGACGCCCAGAGACACACAGAGACACACAGGGAGACGCAACAGACAAACAGATGCACAAAGACACACAGAGATCCTCATAGACACACAGAGACTCACAGAGACACAGAGACACACAGAGAGACACAAGAGACACACAGAGTTAAACAAAGACACGCAGAGATGCACAGAGACACACAGAGACACTAAGGGACACAGTGAGACACACACAGATGCACAGACACACTAAGGGACACACAGAGACACACAGAGATGCCCAGAGACAGACATAGACACACAGAGGCACACAGAGATGCTCAGAGACACACAGAGAGACACAAAAGATGCACAGATGCACAAAGACACACAGAGACTCACAGAGACACAAAGAGACACACAGAGATGCTCAGAGAAAAACAGAGACACACAGAGACACACAGAGATAGGCAGAGAATCTCAGAGACACACAGAGATGCACAAAGACACACAGAGACACACAGAGATGCTCAGAGACACACAGAGATGCAGAGACACACAGGGACACACAGAGATGCACAGAGATGTACAGAGACACACAGAGACACAGAGACACACAGAGTAACACAGAGACGCACTGAGACACACGGATACACAGAAACACACAGAGTATCGCACATAGATGATCAGAGACACACACAGATGCACAGAGACACACACAGACACACAGAGATGCTCAGAGACACACAGAGACACATAGGGACTGACAGAGACACACAGAGAGACACACAGAGACATTCAGGGATGCACAGAGACACAGAGAGATGCACAAAGACTCAGAGGCACACAGAGAGACAAAGGAGACACTCAGATGCACAAAGACACACAGAGATGCTCAGAGACAAACAGAGACAGACAGAGATGCTCAGAGACGCACACAGACACACAGAGACACACAGAGACACAGAGAGATGCTCAGCGACAGACAGAGACACACAGAGACACACAGAGACAAACAGAGATGCTCAGAGACACACAGAGATAGACAGAGATGCTCGGACACACACAGAGAAACACAGAGATGCTCAGAGAGACACACATACACACACAGACACACAGAGACACAAAGAGACAAACAGAGATGCTCAGAGACACACAGAGACACACAGAGACACACAGAGACAAACAGAGATGCTCAGAGATACACAGAGATGCTCAAAGACATATAGGGATTCACAGCGACAAACAGAGACACACAGAGATGCCCAGAGACACACAGAGATGCTCAGAGACTCACAGAGACACTCAGAGATGCTCAGAGACACAAGGAGATGCTCAGAGACACAAAGACAAACAGAGATGCTCAGAGAAGCACAGAGACACACAGAGACAAACAGATGCTCAGAGACACACAGAGACACACAGAGACACACAGAGATTCTCAGAGACACACAGAGACACTCAGAGATGTTCAGAGACACAAGGAGATGAACAGAGACACAAAGAGACAAACAGAGATGCTCAGAGAAACACAGAGACACACAGAGACAAACAGAGATGCTCAGAGAAACACAGAGACACACAGATACAAACAGATGCTCAGAGACACGCAGAGACACACAAAGACGCCCAGAGACACACAGAGATGCTCAGAGACACACAGAGACACAACGAGACACACAGAGATTCTCAGAGACACACAGAGACACTCAGAGATGTTCAGAGACACAAGGAGATGAACAGAGACACAAAGAGACAAACAGAGATGCTCAGAGAAACACAGAGACACACAGAGACAAACAGAGATTCTCAGAGACACACAGAGACACTCAGAGATGTTCAGAGACACAAGGAGATGAACAGAGACACAAAGAGACAAACAGAGATGCTCAGAGAAACACAGAGACACACAGAGACAAACAGAGATGCTCAGAGAAACACAGAGACACACAGATACAAACAGATGCTCAGAGACACGCAGAGACACACAAAGACGCCCAGAGACACACAGAGATGCACAGAGACACACAGAGACACGGAGACACACAGAGTAACGCACATAGATACTCAGAGACACACAGAGATGCTGAGAGACACACAGGGATGTACAGATATACACATTTACACACAGAGATACACAGATAATCACAGAGACACCGAGACACGCAGAGTAATACAGAGACGCGCAGAGACACAGAGACACACAGAAACATCGAGAGTAACACACATAGATGCTCAGAGACAAGAGAGATGCACAGAGACACAGAGAGACACAGAGAGACACAGAGAGACACAAGAGACACACAGAGATGCACAGAGACACACAGAGATGCACAGAGACAGACATAGACACACAGAGACACATAGAGACACACAGAGATGCACAGACACACAGAGACACACAGAGAGACACAAGAGACACACAGATGCACAAAGACACACAGAGTTGCTCAGAGACACACAGAGACACACAGAGTAACACATAGGCTCACAGAGACACACAGATACACGGAGACACACAGAGTAACGCACATAGATGCTCAGAGACACACAGAGATGCTGAGAGACACACAAGGATGTACAGAGATACACAGTTACACACAGAGATACACAGATAAACACAGAGACACCGAGACACGCAGAGTAACACAGAGACACGCAGAGACAAAAAGACACAAAGAGACATCGAGAGTAACACACATAGATGCTCAGAGACAAGAGGGATGCACAGAGACACAGAGACACACAGAGAGACACAGAGAGACACAAGAAACACACAGAGATGCACAAAGACACGCAGTGATGCTCTGAGACACACAGAGACGCACAGAGACACACAGAGAGACACACAGAGATGCACAGAGATGCTCAGAGACACACAGAGATGCACAGAGACACACACAGAGACACACAGAGATGCACAGAGATGCTCAGAGACACACACAGTCACACAGAGACGCACAGAGACACATAGAGATGCACAGAGACACACACAGACACACACTGACACACAGAGACGCACAGAGACACACAGAGATGCACAGAGACAGACATAGACACACAGAGACACACAGAGAAACACAGAGATGCAGAGAGACACACAGAGACACGGAGACACACAGAGTAACGCACATAGATGCTCAGACACACACAGAGATGCCGAGAGACACACAAGGATGTACAGAGATACACAGTTACACACAGAGATACACAGATAAACACAGAGACACCGAGACACGCAGAGTAACACAGAGACACGCAGAGACACAGAGACACACAGAGACATCGAGAGTAATACACATAGATGCTCAGAGACAAGATAGATGCACAGAGACACAGAGACACACAGAGAGACACAGAGAGACACAAGAGACACGCAGAGATGCACAGAGACACACAGAGATGCACAGAGATGCTCAGAGACACACAGAGTCACACACATACACACAGAGACGCACGGAGACACATAGAGATGCACAGAGACCCACACAGACACACACAGACACATAAAGACGCACAGAGAGACACAGAGATGCACAGAGACAGACATAGACACACAGAGACACATAGAGACACACAGAGATGCACAGACACACAGAGACACACAGAGAGACACAAGAGACACACAGATGCACAAAGACACACAGAGTTGCTCAGAGACACACAGAGACACACAGAGTAACACAGAGGCTCACAGAGACACACAGATACACGGAGACACACAGAGTAACGCACATAGATGCTCAGAGACACACAGAGATGCTGAGAGACACACAAGGATGTACAGAGATACACAGTTACACACAGAGATACACAGATAAACACAGAGACACCGAGACATGCAGAGTAACACAGAGACACGCAGAGACACAGAGACACAGAGAGACATCGAGAGTAACACACATAGATGCTCAGAGACAAGAGGGCTGCACAGAGACACAGAGAAAAACAGAGAAACACAGAGAGACACAAGAGACACACAGAGATACACAAACTCATGCAGAGATGCTCTGAGACACACAGAGACGCACAGAGACACACAGAGATGCACAGAGATGCTCAGAGACACACAGAGATGCTCAGAGACACACACAGAGACACACAGAGATGCACAGAGAAGCTCAGAGAGACACACAGACACACAGAGACGCACAGAGACACATGGAGATGCACAGAGACACACACAGACACACACAGACACACAGAGACGCACAGAGACACACAGAGTAATACAGAGACAGGCATAGACACACAGAGACACACAGAGCAACACAGAGATGCACAGAGACACACAGAGACACGGAGACACACAGAGTAACGCACATAGATACTCAGAGACACACAGAGATGCTGAGAGACACACAGGGATGTACAGAGATACACTTTTACACACAGAGATACACAGATAATCACAGAGACACCGAGACACGCAGAGTAATACAGAGACACGCAGAGACACAGAGACACACAGAAACATCGAGAGTAACACACATAGATGCTCAGAGACAAGAAAGATGCACAGAGACACAGAGAGACACAGAGAGACACAGAGAGACACAAGAGACACACAGAGATGCACAGAGACATACAGAGATGCACAGAGATGCTCAGAGACACACAGAGACACACACAGACACACAGACACACAGACACACAGAGACACACAGAGACAGACAGAGACACACAGAGATGCTCAGAGACACAGAGCGACACAAAGACACACAGAGATGTTCAGAGACACACAGAGAAACACAGAGAGACACAGAGACACACAGAGACACACAGAGACACAGAGAAACACAGAGACATACAGAGTAACACACAGAGATGCTCAGAGACACACAGAGACACACAGAGATGCACAAAGACATACAGAGACACACAGAGATGCACAGAGACACAGAGACGCACAGAGATGCACAAAGACATCAGAGTTGCTCAGAGACACACAGAGACACACAGAGTAACACAGAGGCTCACAGGAGACACACACATACACACAGAGACGCACAGAGACACATAGAGATGCACAGAGACACGCACAGACACACACAGACACACACATACACACAGAGACGCACGGAGACACATAGAGATGCACAGAGACAAACACAGACACACACAGACACACAAACACGCACAGAGAGACACAGAGATGCACAGAGACAGACATAGACACACAGAGACACACAGAGACACAGAGACACACAGAGATGCACAAAGACACACAGAGTTGCTCAGAGACACACAGAGTAACACAGAGATGCACAGAGACACACAGATACACGGAGACACACAGAGTAACGCACATAGATGCTCAGAGATACACAGAGATGCTGAGAGACACACAGGGATGTACAGAGATACACAGTTACACACAGTGATGCACAGATAAACACAGAGACACCGAGACACGCAGAGTAACACAGAGACATGCAGAGACACTGAGACACACAGAGACATCGAGAGTAACACACATAGATGCTCAGAGACAAGAGAGATGCACAGAGACACAGAGACACACAGAGAGACACAGAGAGACACAAGAGACACACAGAGACATCGAGAGTAACACACATAGATGCTCAGAGACAAGAGAGATGCACAGAGACACACAGAGACACACAGAGATGCTCAGGGACACACAGAGACATAGAGACACACAGAGACATACAGAGATGCATAGAGACACAGAGACACACTGAGAGACACAACAGACAAACAGATGCACAAAGACACACAGAGATACTCATAGACACACAGAGACTCACAGAGACACAGAGACACACAGAGACACACAGAGACACAGAGACACACAGAGAGACACAGAGATGCTCAGAGACACACAGAGACTCACAGGGACACAGAGACACACAGAGAGACACAAGAGACACACAGAGTTAAACAAAGACACGCAGAGATGCACAGAGACACACAGAGACACTAAGGGACACACCGAGACACACAGAGATGCACAGACACACTAAGGGACACACAGAGACACACAGAGATGCCCAGAGACAGACATAGACACAGAGACAAACAGAGATGCTCAGAGACGCTCAGAGACACACAAGAGACACAAAAGATGCACAGATGCACAAAGACACGCAGAGATTCACAGAGACACACAGAGACACACAGAGATGCTCAGAGAAACACAGAGACACACAGAGATAGGCAGAGAATCTCAGAGACACACAGAGATGCACAAAGACACACAGAGACACACAGAGATGCTCAGAGACACACAGAGATGCACAGAGACGCACTGAGACACACGGATACACACAGAGTATCGCACAGAGATGATCAGAGACACACACAGATGCACAGAGACACACACAGACACACAGAGATGCTCAGAGACACACAGAGACACATAGGGACTGACAGAGACACACAGAGAGACACACAGAGACATTCAGGGATGCACAGAGACACACAGAGACACAGAGAGATGCACAAAGACTCAGAGGCACACAGAGAGACACAGGAGACACACAGATGCACAAAGACACACAGAGATGCTCAGAGACACACACAGACACACAGAGACACACAGAGACAGACAGAGACACAGAGAGATGCTCAGCGACAGACAGAGAGACACAGAGACCCACAGAGACACGGAAAGATGCTCGGACACACACAGAGACACTCAGAGATGCTCAGAGATTCACAGAGACACTCAGAGATGCTCAGAGACATAAGGAGATGAACAGAGACACAAAGAGACAAACAGAGATGCTCAGAGAAACAAAGAGACACACAGAGACAAACAGATGCTCAGAGACACACAGAGACACACAGAGATGGTCAGAGACACACAAAGACGCTCAGAGACATACAGAGATTCACAGGGACACACAGAGACACACAGAGATGCACAGATAAACACAGAGAAACCGAGACACACAGAGACACGCAGAGACACAGAGACACACAGAGACATAGAGAGTAACACACATAGATGCTCAGAGACAAGAGAGGTGCACAGAGACACACAGAGACACACAGAGATGCTCAGAGACACACAGTGACTTACAGACACACAGACAGACACAAAGACACACAGAGATGCACAGAGACACACAGAGACAAACAGAGATGCACAGAGAGACAGAGACACGCAGAGAGAAACAAGAGACACGCAGAGATGCCCAGAAACACACAGAGATGCTCAGATACATGCTGAGACAGACAGAGACACTAAGGGACACACAGATAAACTCAGAGATGCTCAGGGACACACAGAGATACATAGAGATACTCAGAGACACACACAGACTCACAGAGACGCCCAGAGACACACAGAGACACACAGGGAGACGCAACAGACAAACAGATGCACAAAGACACACAGAGATCCTCATAGACACACAGAGACTCACAGAGACACAGAGACACACAGAGAGACACAAGAGACACACAGAGTTAAACAAAGACACGCAGAGATGCACAGAGACACACAGAGACACTAAGGGACACAGTGAGACACACACAGATGCACAGACACACTAAGGGACACACAGAGACACACAGAGATGCCCAGAGACAGACATAGACACACAGAGGCACACAGAAATAGGCAGAGAATCTCAGAGACACACAAAGATGCACAAAGACACACAGAGACACACGGAGATGCTCAGAGACACACAGAGATGCAGAGACACACAGGGAAACACAGAGATGCACAGAGATGCACAGAGACACACAGAGACACAGAGACACACAGAGTAACACAGAGACGCACTGAGACACACGGATTCACAGAGACACACAGAGTATTGCACATAGATGATCAGAGACACACACAGATGCACAGAGACACACACAGAGACACAGAGATGGTCAGAGATACACAGAGACACATAGGGACTGACAGAGACACACAGAGAGACACACAGAGACATTCAGGGATGCACAGAGACACACAGAGAGATTCACAAAGACTCAGAGGCACACAGAGAGACACAGGAGACACACAGATGCACAAAGACACACAGAGATGCTCAGAAACACACATAGACAGAGATGCTCAGAGACACACACAGACACACAGAGACACACAGAGACAGACAGAGACACACAGAGATGCTCAGCGACAGACAGAGAAACACAGAGACACACAGAGACACGGAGAGATGCTCAGAGACACACAGAGATAGACAGAGATGCTCGGACACACACAGAGACACTCAGAGATGCTCAGAGACACACAGAGACATTCAGAGATGCTCAGAGACACACAGAGATACACAGAGACACAAAGAGACAAACAGAGATGCTCAAAGACACACAGAGATACACATAGATGCTCAGAGACACACACAGACACACAGAGACACAGAGAGACACAAAGAGACAAACAGAGATGCTCAGAGACACACACAGACACACAGAGACACACAGAGATGCTCAGAGACACACACAGACACACAGAGACACACAGAGACAAACAGAGATGCTCAGAGACACATAGAGATGCTCAGAGACTCACACAGACACACAGAGACACAAAGAGACAAACAGAGATGCTCAGAGACACGCACAGACACACAGAGACACACAGAGACACACAGAGACAAACAGAGATGCTCAGAGACACATAGAGATGCTCAGAGACACACAGAGATACACAGAGATGCTCAAAGACATATAGAGATTCACAGGGACACACAGAGACACACAGAGACGCCCAGAGACACACAGAGATGCTCAGAGACACTCAGAGACACACAGAGACACACAGAGATGCTCAGAGACACTCAGAGACACTCAGAGATGCTCAGAGACACAAGGAGATGCACAGAGACACAAAGAGACAAACAGAGATGCTCAGAGACACACAGAGACACACAGAGACAAACAGATGCTCAGAGACACACAGAGACACAAAGAGACACACAGAGACGCTCAGAGACACACAGAGATTCACAGGGACACACAGAGACACACAGAGACGCCCAGAGACACTCAGAGATGCACAGAGACATACAGAGAAATAAAGAGATATACAGAGACATACAGAATGCAAAGAGAAACACAGAGATATACAGAGAGACACAGAGATGCTCAGGAACACCCAGCGATGCACAGAGACACACAGAGATGCTCGGACAACATACAGAGACCCAAATAGATGCTCAGAGACACACAGAGATAGACAGAGATGCACAGAGACACAGAGAAACACAGACAGACACAACAGACACACAGATGCACAAAGACACACAGAGATGCTCAGAGACACACAGAGACTCACAGACACACAGAGAGACACAAAGACACACAGAGATGCACAGAGACACACAGAGACAAACAGAGATGAACAGAGAGACAGAGACACACAGAGAGAAACAAGAGACACGCAGAGATGCCCAGAGACACACAGAGATGCTCAGGGATGGTCAGAGACACACAGAGATGCTCAGAGATGCTCAGGTACACGCTGAGACAGACAGAGACACTAAGGGACACACAGAGACACACAGAGATGCTCAGAGACAAACAGGGATGTACAGAGATACACAGTTACACACAGAGATGCACAGATAAACACAGAGAAACCGAGACACACAGAGATACGCAGAGACACAGAGATACACAGAGACATAGAGAGTAACACACATAGATGCTCAGAGACAAGAGAGATGCACAGAGACACACAGGGACACACAGAGATGCTCAGAGACACACAGAGACTCACAGACACACAGAGAGACACAAAGACACACAGAGATGCACAGAGACACACAGAGACAAACAGAGATGCACAGAGAGACAGAGACACACAGAGAGAAACAAGAGACACGCAGAGATGCCCAGAGACACACAGAGATGCTCAGGGATGGTCAGAGACACACAGAGATGCTCAGAGATGCTCAGGTACACGCTGAGACAGACAGAGACACTAAGGGACACACAGAGACACACAGAGATGCTCAGAGACAAACAGGGATGTACAGAGATACACAGTTACACACAGAGATGCACAGATAAACACAGAGAAACCGAGACACACAGAGATACGCAGAGACACAGAGACACACAGAGACATAGAGAGTAACACACATAGATGCTCAGAGACAAGAGAGATGCACAGAGACACACAGGGACACACAGAGATGCTCAGAGACACACAGAGACTCACAGACACACAGAGAGACACAAAGACACACAGAGATGCACAGAGACACACAGAGACAAACAGAGATGCACAGAGAGACAGAGACACACAGAGAGAAACACGAGACATGCAGAGATGCCCAGAGACACACAGAGATGCACAGAGACACAGAGAGATGCTCAGCGAAACACAGAGATACACAGAGACACACAGAGATGCTCAGAGACAAACAGAGATACATAGAGACACGCAGAGATACGGAGAGATGCTCCGAGACCCACAGAGATGCTCAGAGAAACACAGAGACACACAGACACACAGAGATAGGCAGAGAATCTCAGAGACACACAGAGATGCACAAAGACACACAGAGACACACGGAGATGCTCAGAGACACACAGAGATGCAGAGACACACAGGGACACACAGAGATGCACAGAGATACACAGAGACACAGAGACACGCAGAGTAACACAGAGACGCACTGAGACACACGGATACACAGAGACACACAGAGTATCGCACATAGATGTTCAGAGACACACACAGATGCACAGAGACACACACAGACACACAGAGATGCTCGGAGACAAACAGAGACACATAGGGACTGACAGAGACACACAGAGAGACACACAGAGACAGTCAGGGATGCACAGAGACACACAGAGACACAGAGAGATGCACAAAGACTCAGAGGCACACAGAGAGACACAAGAGACACACAGATGCACAAAGACACACAGAGATGCTCAGAGACAAACAGAGACAGACAGAGATGCTCAGAGATGCACACAGACACACAGAGACACACAGAGACACAGAGAGATGCTCAGCGACAGACAGAGACACACAGAGACACACAGAGACAAACAGAGATGCTCAGAGACACACAGAGATAGACAGAGATGCTCAGAGACACACAGAGACACACAGAGACACACAGAGACACACAGAGACACAGAGAGATGCTCAGAGACACACAGAGATAGACAGAGATGCTCGGACACACACAGAGACACTCAGAGATTCTCAGAGACACACAGAGATACACAGAGATGCTCAGAGACACACAGAGATACGCAGAGACACACAGAGATAGACAGAGATGCTCGGACACACACAGAGACACTCAGAGATGCTCAGAGACACACAGAGATACACAGAGACACAAAGAGACAAACAGAGATGCTCAGAGACACACAGAGATACACAGAGATGCTCAGAGACACACACAGACACACAGAGACACACAGAGACACACAGAGACAAACAGAGATGCTCAGAGACACACAGAGACACACAGAGACAAACAGAGATGCTCAGAGACACATAGAGATGCTCAGAGACACACAGAGATACACAGAGATGCTCAGAGACACACAGAGACACACAGAGACACGCAGAGACACACAGAGACACACAGAGATGCACAGAGAAAAACAGAGATAGACAGAGATGCTCAGAGACACACACAGACACACAGAGACACACAGAGAAACACAGAGATACACAGAGACATGGAGAGATGCTCAGAGACACACAGAGATAGACAGAGATGCTCAGAGACACAAACAGACAAACAGAGATGCTCAGAGACACACACAGACACACAGAAACACACAGAGACAAAAAGAGACAAACAGAGATGGTCAGAGACACACAGAGATACACAGAGACACACAGAGACAAACAGAGATGCTCAGAGACACATAGAGACTCACAGACACACAGAGAGACACAAAGACACACAGAGATGCACAGAGACACACAGAGACAAACAGAGATGCACAGAGAGACAGAGACACACAGAGAGAAACACGAGACATGCAGAGATGCCCAGAGACACACAGAGATGCACAGAGACACAGAGAGATGCTCAGCGAAACACAGAGATACACAGAGACACACAGAGATGCTCAGAGACAAACAGAGATACATAGAGACACGCAGAGATACGGAGAGATGCTCCGAGACCCACAGAGATGCTCAGAGAAACACAGAGACACACAGACACACAGAGATAGGCAGAGAATCTCAGAGACACACAGAGATGCACAAAGACACACAGAGACACACGGAGATGCTCAGAGACACACAGAGATGCAGAGACACACAGGGACACACAGAGATGCACAGAGATACACAGAGACACAGAGACACGCAGAGTAACACAGAGACGCACTGAGACACACGGATACACAGAGACACACAGAGTATCGCACATAGATGTTCAGAGACACACACAGATGCACAGAGACACACACAGACACACAGAGATGCTCGGAGACAAACAGAGACACATAGGGACTGACAGAGACACACAGAGAGACACACAGAGACAGTCAGGGATGCACAGAGACACACAGAGACACAGAGAGATGCACAAAGACTCAGAGGCACACAGAGAGACACAAGAGACACACAGATGCACAAAGACACACAGAGATGCTCAGAGACAAACAGAGACAGACAGAGATGCTCAGAGATGCACACAGACACACAGAGACACACAGAGACACAGAGAGATGCTCAGCGACAGACAGAGACACACAGAGACACACAGAGACAAACAGAGATGCTCAGAGACACACAGAGATAGACAGAGATGCTCAGAGACACACAGAGACACACAGAGACACACAGAGACACACAGAGACACAGAGAGATGCTCAGAGACACACAGAGATAGACAGAGATGCTCGGACACACACAGAGACACTCAGAGATTCTCAGAGACACACAGAGATACACAGAGATGCTCAGAGACACACAGAGATACGCAGAGACACACAGAGATAGACAGAGATGCTCGGACACACACAGAGACACTCAGAGATGCTCAGAGACACACAGAGATACACAGAGACACAAAGAGACAAACAGAGATGCTCAGAGACACACAGAGATACACAGAGATGCTCAGAGACACACACAGACACACAGAGACACACAGAGACACACAGAGACAAACAGAGATGCTCAGAGACACACAGAGACACACAGAGACAAACAGAGATGCTCAGAGACACATAGAGATGCTCAGAGACACACAGAGATACACAGAGATGCTCAGAGACACACAGAGACACACAGAGACACGCAGAGACACACAGAGACACACAGAGATGCACAGAGAAAAACAGAGATAGACAGAGATGCTCAGAGACACACACAGACACACAGAGACACACAGAGAAACACAGAGATACACAGAGACATGGAGAGATGCTCAGAGACACACAGAGATAGACAGAGATGCTCAGAGACACAAACAGACAAACAGAGATGCTCAGAGACACACACAGACACACAGAAACACACAGAGACAAAAAGAGACAAACAGAGATGGTCAGAGACACACAGAGATACACAGAGACACACAGAGACAAACAGAGATGCTCAGAGACACATAGAGACACACAGAGACAAGGAGAGATGCTCAGAGACACACAGAGACAGGCAGAGATGCTCAGAGACACAAAGAGACAAACAGAGATACTCAGAGACACACACAGACACACAGAGACACACAGAGACAAAAGGAGACAAACAGAGATGGTCAGAGACACACAGAGACACACAGAGACACACAGAGACACACAAAGATGCTCAAAGACATATAGAGATTCACAGGGACACACAGAGACACACAGAGATGCCCAGAGACACACAGAGATGCTCAGAGACACACAGAGACACACAGAGACACACAGAGATGCTCAGAGACACTCAGAGACACTCAGAGATGCTCAGAGACACAAGGAGATGCGCAGAGACACAAAGAGACAAACAGAGATGCTCAGAGACACACGGAGATGAACAGAGATGCTCAGACACCCACAGAGACACACAGAGACTCACAGAGATGCACAGAGACACACAGAGACACACAGAGATGCACAGAGACACACAGAGATGCACAGAGACGCAGAGACACACAGAGATGCTCAGAGACAGAAGAGACACATAGGGAGACACAAGAGACACACAGAGATACACAAAGACACGCAGAGATGCTCAGAGATGCTCAAAGACAGAAGAGACACACAGAGAGACACAAGAGACACACAGAGACACACAGAGATGCTCGGACATACACAGCGACACACAGAGATGCTCAGAGAAACACCGAGACACACAGAGACACACAGAGATACGCAGAGAATCTCAGAGACACACAGAGATGCACAAAGACACACAGAGACACACAGAGATGCACATCGACACTCAGAGACATACAGAGATGCACAGAGATGCACAGAGACATACAGACATGCACAGAGACACAAAGAGACACAGGGACACACAGATTAACACAGAGATGCACAGAGACACACAGAGACACACAGAGTAACACAGCGACGCACTGAGACACACGGATACACAGAGACACACAGAGTATCGCACCTAGATGATCAGAGACACACACAGATGCACAGAGACACACAGAGACACACAGAGATGCTCAGAGACACACAGAGGCACATAGGGACTGACAGAGACACACAGAGAGACACACAGAGACATTCAGGGATGCACAGAGACACACAGAGACACAGAGAGATGCACAGAGACACAGAGGCACACAGAGAGACACAAGAGACACACAGATGCACAAAGACACACAGAGATGCTCAGAGACAAACAGAGATAGACAGAGATGCTCAGAGACACACAGAGACACACAGAGACACACAGAGACACACACAGACACACAGAGACGCACACAGACACAAAGAGACACACAGTGATGCTCGGACACACACAGAGACACACAGAGATGCTCAGAGACACAAGAGACACACAGAGATGCTCAGACAGACACAGAGTCACACAGAGATACACAGCGACTCACAGAGACACACAGAGACACTCAGAGATGCTCAGAGACACACAGAGACCCACAGAGACTCACGGAGACACACAGAGATACACAGAGACACACAGAGACTCACAGAGACACACAGAGAGACACAAGAGACACACAGAGATGTTCAGAGACAAACAGAGATGCACAGAGACACAGAGGTAACAGAGAGACACAAGAAACACACAGAGATGCACAAAGACACGCAGTGATGCTCAGAGACACACAGAGACTCACACAGACACACAGAGACACACACAGACACAAAGAGACACACAGTGATGCTCGGACACACAAGGAGACACACAGAGATGCTCAGAGACACACAGAGACACACAGAGACACACAGAGATACACAGAGACACAAAGAGACACACAGAGATGCGCAGAGACACATAGAGATACACAGAGATGCTGAGAGACACACAGAGATACACAGAGACACAAAGAGACAAACAGATGCTCAGAGACACACAGAGATACACAGAGACAGACAGAGACAAACAGAGACACACAGAGATGCTCAGAGACACAAAGAGACACACAGACATGCGCAGACACACAGAGATACACAGAGATTCTCAGAGACACACAGAGATGCACAGAGACAGACATAGACTCACAGAGACACACAGAGATGCTCAGAGACATGCAGAGAATCACAGGGACACACAGAGACACACAGAGACGCCCAGAGACACACAGAGATGCACATAGACATACAGAGAAATAAAGAGATATACAGAGACATACAGAATGCAAAAAGAAACACAGAGACACACAGAGAGACACAGAGATGCTCAGGGACACCCAGCGATGCATAGAGACACACAGAGATGCTCAGAGACACAGAGGGACACACAGAGACATGCAGAGATTCTTGGACACACACAGAGACACACAGAGACACACAGAGATGCTCAGAGACAGACCGAGACACACAGAGACACACAGAGACATACAGAGATGCTCAGAGACAGACCGAGACACACAGAGATACGCAGCGACACTAAGGGACACACAGAGACACACAGAGATGTACAGAGACACACAGAGTAACACAGATACTCACAGAGACACACAGATACACGGAGACACACAGAGTAACGCACATAGATGCTCAGAGACACACAGAGATGCTCGGAGACACACAGGGATGTACAGAGATACACAGTTACACACAGAGATGCACAGATAAACACAGAGACAACGAGACACGCAGAGTAACACAGAGACACACAGAGACACAGAGACACACAGAGACATAGAGAGTAACACACACAGATACTCAGAGACACACAGAGATGCACAGAGACACACAGATACTCACAGACACACAGAGACACAGAGACACACAGAGATGCACAGAGACACACAGAGACTCACAGACACACAGACACACAGAGACACACAGAGATGCACAGAGACACACAGAGACTCACAGACACACAGAGACACAGAGACACACAGAGATGCACAGAGACAGACATAGACACACAGAGATGCTCAGAGACACACATAGACACACAGAGACACACAGAGATGCACAGAGACACACAGAGACACACAGAGGCATAGAGAGTAACACGCACAGATGCTCAGAGACATACAGAGAAACACAGAGATATACAGAGAGACACAGAGATGCTCACGGCCACCCAGCGATGCACAGAGACACAAAGAGACACAAAGAGTAACACAGATACTCACAGAGATACACGGGGACACACAGAGTAACACACATGGATGCTCAGAGACAAGAGCCATGCTCAGAGACACAGAGACACACAGAGAAGCTCAGGGACACACAGAGATACACAGTTACACACAGATATGCACAGATAAACACAGAGACACCGAGACACACAGAGATATGCAGAGACACAGAGACACACAGAGACATACAGAGTAACACACATAGATGCTCAGAGACAAGAGAGATGCACAGAGACACACAGAGACACACAGAGAGACACAGAGAGACACAGAGACACACAGAGATGCTCAGAGACACACAGAGACACACAGAGACACAGAGAGATACAAAGACACACAGAGATGCACAGAGACACAGAGAAACACAGAGAGACACAAGAGACACACAGAGATGCACAAAGACATGCAGAGATGCTCAGAGACACACAAAGACACACAGAGATGCACAGAGACACAGAGACACAGAGACACACAGAGAGACACAAAGACACACAGAGATGCACAGAGACAGGCATAGACACACAGAGACACTAAGGGACACACAGAGACACACAGAGATGCTCGGACACACATAGAGATGCACAGAGACACACAGAGACACACAGACATGCTCAGAGACATGCAGAGACACACAGAGACACTAAAGGACCACACAGAGACACACAGAGACACACAGAGACACACAGAAATACACAGAGACACACAGAGATAAACAGAGATGCACGGAGACATACAGAATGCACAGAGACACACAGAGGCACACAGAGACACACAGAGACACACAGAGACAAACAGAGATGCACAGAGTAACACAGAGATACAAAGAGACACACAGAGTAACACAGAGGCAAACAAAGATGCATAGAGACATACAGAGACACACAGAGACACACAGAGTAACACATAGACACACAGAGATGCACAGAGACACTCAGAGGCACACAGAGTAACACACAGACACACAGAGATGCACAGAGACACACAGAGCCACATAGAGACTCACAGAGATGCTCAGAAACACACAGAGAGACAAAGAAATGCATAGAGGTACCCACAGACACACAGAGACACACAGAGACACACAAAGACACGCAGAGATGCTGAAAGACACACAGAGATGCACAGACACACACAGAGACAAACAGAGATGCACGGAGAAATACAGAATGCACAGAGTCACACAGAGATGCACAGTGACATACAGAGATGCTCAGAGACACGCAAAGACACACAGAGACATACAGAGACACACAGAGATGCATGGAGAAATACAGAATGCACAGAGACACACAGAATTGCACAGAGACACACAGAGACACACTGACACACACAGAGACACACAGAATTGCACAGAGACACACAGAGACACACTGACACACACAGAGATGCACAGAGTCACACAGAGACACACAGGGACAAACAGAGAAACACAAAGATGCTCAGAGACACACAGAAACACACATAGACTCACAGAGACACACAGAGTAACACAGAGACACACGGAGACACACATAGACTCACAGAGACACACAGAGACACACAGTGTAACACACAGACACACAGATATGCTCAGAAACACCCAGAGACACATAGAACTGCACAGAGACACCCACAGACACCCAGAGGCACACAAAGATGCATAGAGACACACAGAGCAACACAGAGACACATAGAGACATGCAGAGATGCTGAGAGACACACAGAGATGCACAAAGACACACAGAGACACACAGAGATGTTCAGGGACACACAGAGACACACAGAGAAATAAAGAGACGCACAGAGAAACACATAAATGCTTGGAGCAACACATAGACACACAGAGACACACAGAGACACGTAGAGATGCTGAGAGACACACATAGATGCACAAAGACACACAGAGACACACAGAGATGCTCAGAGACACACAGAGATACACAGAGATGCACTGAGACATACAGAATGCACAGAGATGCACAGAGACATACAGAGACATACAGAGACATACAGAGATGCACAGAGACATACAGAGACACACAGAGACACGTAGAGATGCTGAGAGACACACAGAGATGCACATAGACACACAGAGACACACAGAGATGCTCAGAGACACACAGAGATACACAGAGATGCACTGAGACATACAGAATGCACAGAGATGCACAGAGACATACAGAGACATACAGAGACATACAGAGATGCACAGAGACATACAGAGACACACAGAGATGCACCGAGACATACAGAATGCACAGAGAAACACAGAGATGCACAGAGACATACAGAGAAACACAGAGATGCACAGAGACACACAGAGACACATAGAGTTGCACAGAGACATACAGAATGCACAGAGAAACACAGAGATGTATAGAGACACACAGAGATGCACCGAGACATACAGAATGCACAGAGAAACACAGAGATGCACAGAGACATACAGAGAAACACAGAGATGTACAGAGACACACAGAGACACACAGAGATGTACAGATGCACAGAGATGCACAGAGACACACAGAGATGTACAGAGACACACAGAAACACACAGAGATGTACAGAGATGTACAGAATGCACAGAGAAACACAGAGATGCACAGAGACATACAGAGAAACACAGAGATGTACAGAGACACACAGAGACACACAGAGATGTACAGATGCACAGAGATGCACAGAGACACACAGAGATGTACAGAGACACACAGAAACACACAGAGATGTACAGAGATGTACAGAGACACACAGAGATGTACTGAGACGCACAGAGACACACAGAGATTTACAGAGATGCACAGAGACACCCAGAGATGTACCGAGAAACAGGGAGATTTACAGAGATGCACAGAGACACACAGACACACGGACACACAGATGTACAGAGACACACAGAGACACACTGAGATGTACAGAGACACACAGAGACACACAGAGACACACAGAGAAATACAGAGATGTAAAGAGACACACTGAGGTACACCGAGATGCACAGACACGCACAGATCACACAGAGATTAACAGACACACACAGAGACACAGAGAGATGTAAAGAGACACACAGAGACACACAGAGATGTACAGAGACGCACAGAGACACAAAGAGACACACTGAGAAACACAGAGACACACTGAGATGTACAGAGACAAACAGAGACACACAGAGACACACAGAGACACACACAGATGTACAGAGACACACAGAGACACAAAGAGACACACTGTGAAACACAGAGACGCACCGAGATGTGCAGAGACACACAGAGACACACAGAGATGTACAGAGATGCACGCACAGAGATGTACAGAGATGTACAGAGATGCACAGAGATGTACAGAGATGTACAGAGACACACTGAGATACACACAGACACACACAGAGACACACAGAGATGTAAAGAGACACACAGAGACACAAAGAGATGTACAGAGACACACAGAGACACACAGAGATGTACAGAGATGTACAGAGACACACAGAGTTGTATAGAGACACAAAGCGACACACAGAGATGTACAGATATGTACAGTGACACACAGAGATGCACAGAGATGTACAGAGACACACAGACACATAGAGACACACAGAGATGCACAGAGATGTACAGAGACACACAGAGACACACAGAGACACACAGAGACACACAGAGGTGTACAGAGACACACAGACACACAGAGACACACAGAGATGTACAGAGACACATAAAGCTGATTCTGGGAGCTGAAGAATTTAAGATTTAAAATGAAACATTTTTAAATTGTTAAAACATCTTGTCCCCTCGGGTGACTCAGTCACATGAACAGGGACATGTTCCTAATGAAATGCTAACATTTTTATTTAATTTAATCTGCTGTTAGAAACCTCACCACCTTTAACGTGCAGAGTCTGCTTGTCCGTTCTGTCTGCTCGTTAACTGTGGGATTGGACAGACAGTGAAAAATAACATTTAATTGGGAGTTTAATGGCCTTAATAGGCCTGTTATTTGTCATTTACCCAATGTCATTGTGCATCATTTTGCCCTCGAGTGGGTCAGGCACCCGCTTAGTGAATAATCCTGCCCATTGCTTCCAAAACCCTCCCCGATTTGGACGACAGCTTGTTCACTGAAACCTGACAGATCTCCAGCTGATCACTGCCTGTCTGAGGCTTAGATCCATTGGAACAAAAAACGACCATTGTCCAAGTGAAGCATCAGAAACATACAACACAGAATGAGGCCATTCAGCCTATTGTGTCTGTGCTGGATGGAAACAGGGAGTCCCATTTAATCTCATATCCCACCTCCTGGCCCAGAGTCATGTGGGTGAGAATCTTACAGCGGGATCTTGCTCTGCTCTCAGGAGGGGACAGTGGGTGGGGTTTGGGGACAGTGGGCGGGGTTTGGGGACAGTGGGCGGGGTTTGGGGACAGTGGGTGGGATTTGAGGACAGTGGGTGGGGTTTGGGGACAGTGGGTGGGGTTTGGGGACAGTGGGCGGGGTTTGGGGACAGTGGGTGGGATTTGAGGACAGTGGGTGGGGTTTGGGGACAGTGGGTGGGGTTTGGGGACAGTGGGTGGGATTTGAGGACAGTGGGTGGGGTTTGGGGACAGTGGGTGGGGTTTGAGGACAGTGGGCGGGGTTTGGGGAGAGTGGGTGGGGTTTGGGGACAGTGGGCGGGGTTTGGGGAAAGTAGGCGGTATTTGGGACAGTGGGTGGGGTTTGGGGACAGTGGGCGGGGTTTGGGGAGAGTGGGTGGGGTTTGGGGACAATGGGCGGGGTTTGGGGAGAGTGGGCGGGGTTTGGGGACAGTGGGTGGTGTTTGGGGAGAGTGGGTGGGGTTTGGGGACAGTGGGTGGGGTTTGGGGACAGTGGGCGGGATTTGGGGACAGTGGGCGGGGTTTGGTGAAAGTGGGCGGGGTTTGGGGAAAGTAGGCGGTATTTGGGACAGTGGGTGGGGTTTGGGGACAGTGGGCGGGTTTTGAGGACAGTGGGCGGGGTTTGGGGACAGTGGGTGGGGTTTGGGGACAGTGGGTGGGGTTTGGGGACAGTGGGCGGGGTTTGGGGACAGTGGGCGGGGTTTGGGGACAGTGGGTGGGGTTTGGGGACAGTGGGCGGGGTTTGGGGACAGTGGGCGGGGTTTGGGGACAGTGGGTGGGGTTTGGGGAAAGTAGGCGGTATTTGGGAAAGTGGGTGGGGTTTGGGGACAGTGGGCGGGGTTTGGGGACAGTGGGTGGGGTTTGGGGAAAGTAGGCGGTATTTGGGACAGTGGGTGGGGTTTGGGGACAGTGGGCGGGGTTTGGGGACAGTGGATGGGGTTTGGGGACAGTGGGCGGGGTTTGGGGACAGTGGGTGGGATTTGAGGACAGTGGGTGTGGTTTGGGGACAGTGGGTGGGGTTTGGGGACAGTGGGTGTGGTTTGGGGACAGTGGGTGGGGTTTGGGGACAGTGGGCGGGGTTTGGGGACAGTGGGCGGGGTTTGGGGACAGTGGGTGGAGTTTGGGGACAGTGGGCGGGGTTTGGGGACAGTGGGCGGGTTTTGGGGACAGTGGGCGGGGTTTGGGGACAGTGGGCGGGGTTTGGGGACAGTGGGTGGGATTTGAGGACAGTGGGTGGGGTTTGGGGACAGTGGGTGGGATTTGAGGACAGTAGGTGGGGTTTGGGGACATTGGGCAGGGTTTGGGGAGAGTGGGTGGAGTTTGGGGACAGTGGGTGGGCTTTGGGGACAGTGGGTGGGGTTTGAGGACAGTGGGTGGGGTTTGGGGACAGTGGGTGGGATTTGAGGACAGTGGGTGGGGTTTGGGGACATTGGGCAGGGTTTGGGGAGAGTGGGTGGAGTTTGGGGACAGTGGGTGGGCTTTGGGGACAGTGGGTGGGGTTTGGGGACAGTGGGTGGGATTTGAGGACAGTGGGTGGGGTTTGGGGACAGTGGGCAGGGTTGGGGGAGAGTGGGTGGAGTTTGGGGACAGTGGGTGGGGTTTGGGGACAGTGGGTGGGGTTTGGGGACAGTGGGTGGGGTTTGAGGACAGTGGGTGGGATTTGAGGACAGTGGGTGTGGTTTGGGGACAGTGGGTGGGGTTTGGGGACAGTGGGCGGGTTTTGAGGACAGTGGGCGGGTTTTGAGGACAGTGGGCGGGGTTTGAGGACAGTGGGTGGGATTTGAGGACAGTGGGTGTGGTTTGGGGACAGTGGGTGTGGTTTGGGGACAGTGGGCGGGGTTTGGGGAAAGTAGGCGGTATTTGGGACAGTGGGTGGGGTTTGGGGACAGTGGGTGGGGTTTTGAGGACAGTGGGCGGGGTTTGGGGACAGTGGGTGGGCTTTGGGGAAAGTAGGCGGTATTTGGGACAGTGGGTGGGGTTTGGGGACAGTGGGCGGGGTTTGGGACATTGGGTGGGGTTTGGGGACAGTGGGCGGGGTTTGGTGAAAGTGGGCGGGGTTTGGGGAAAGTGGGCAGTGTTTGGGACATTGGGTGGGGTTTGGGGAAAGTAGGCAGTATTTGGGACAGTGGGTGGGGTTTGGGGACATTGGGTGGGGTTTGGGGACAGTGGGCGGGATTTGCGACAGTGGGTGTGGTTTGGGGACAGTGGGTGTGGTTTGGGGACAGTGGGCGGGGTTTGGGGACAGTGGGCGGGGTTTGAGGACAGTGGGCGGGGTTTGGGGACAGTGGGCGGGTCTCGTGCTGCTCCCAGGAACAGACTGGGAAACCTAATTGAGCACGAGGCCAAAAATCAGCTTCCCAATGGCCGGATGAAAGTAAAGTATTAAATGCCTGGAAGTTTGAAGATGGGTAGATCATCCTGACAACAACCTTCAGGAAGCTCATTGAAAGGCCACCTCACCAGGACTAAGCGCACCTTTCAAATTAAATTATTGGTTAGGGAGCAATAAATATCTTCGGATTCACAGCTTCATAGACACATTGCGCCTGTTGTATGTTGTATGTTGTATGTTGTATGTTCACTCGGTCTCTCTGACCCCAGTGTCATTGCAAGTGTTTACTGGTAACATGTAACTTTGCCCGTATGTACTGGATATAGCCCAAGCTATACTTGGAACTAACTCCATGCTGGCTTCGACACAGGTCTCCATCCAGTCCACAGCTGACCCTAGTCTCAGGTGATGTGTCTCTTTACATCACACTGTGTGTGGTACTGTGCCCAGTCCTGTATTAACCCTTGCTTGGCCAGTTACCCTTATACTACAGCTCCCACTAAGTCTGCACCCAATTTATTTACATTACAATCCTGCTCCCGCTTCTCCCCACCTCAATTCTCTGACTTTATAAATTCAGATGGGGCCTGGAGGCTTGACAATTCTGCCAGGTTTTGTTCTGGACATATTCGGAGCAGTAGTAGACTGCTTTTCAAAAATTCATTCACAGGGTGTGGGCTTCACTGGCTGGGCCAGCATTTCTTGCCCATCCCTAGTTGCCCTTGAGAAGGTGGTGGTGAGCTGCCTTCTTGAGCCGCTGCAGTCCATGTGGTGTAGGTACACCCAAAGTGCTGTTAGGGAGGGAGTTCCAGGATTTTGACCCGGCGACAGTGAAGGAACCGTGATATATTTCCAAATCAGGGTGGTGAGCGACTTGGAGGGGAACTTCCAGGTGTTGGTGTTCCCATGTGTCTGCTGCCCTCGTCCTTCTAGATGGTAGTTATATCTGAAATTCCTTGATTCGTTTGGAGTTGGTACAGGGATAAGCCAGGGCAATGACCCGAGGTCATAATGCTCATGTGGAGAGCCGGTGCATTCACAATGGGCTGAATGGCCTCTTTTTGTGCCATTAAGTTTCTGTGATTCTGGTGAATCTTAAGATTACGAGTATGAGACGTTCTTTGAATTCAGGAGTTGGTATGAGAGTTTTTTGTAGGGGTGAGACTGTAATGTGGCTTTGGCAGTTGCTCAGACTTGTCTGGGAGTTGAAGTTATAACTTTGGCTGGTTTTTAAAAGGTAACTAAAGTTAAGTTACTGGAATTGGCGGATAAATTACAATTGGTGTTATGTGCAGTAAAATAGCTAAGAAAGCAGATATAATAGAAGGTATAGCACCTCATTTAAATTTGGAAGGGATACCTGACACCAGTGAGTCACAGCTGGAGGGAGTGAGACTTCAGTCAGAAATGAAGAGGCTTGAATTTGAACAAGCAAAGGAAGTGAGAAAACTTGAATTGGAGGCAAACAAAAAGGAAAAAGAATTGGAATTAAAACTGGAAATAGAGGCAGCAGAAAAAGAAAGGGAAAAAGAGAGATTATTTGAAAAAGAAATGGAAATGCGAAGACTTGATCTCCAGAGAGAAAAGTTAGCAATGGAAGAGAGAATGAAGGAAAGAGACAGAGAGTATCAGCTTAAAAAGCTGGATTTTAAAATGGAGACATCAGATTCTGGGGAAAGCTCTGATGATGAAAAAACCTTTAGATTAAAACCCAGTGGGAAATGTTTACATTTGTACAAGCTCTTCCAACGTTTGAGAAAAGAGATGTGGAAGCATTCTTTATTTCATTTGAGAAGATAGCTAAACAAATGAAATGGCCACAGGAACACTGGACATTATTGTTCCAATCCAGGTTGGTGGGTAGAGCACATGAGGTATACGCTTCACTGTCAGAAGAAATGTTGGTGAATTATGACGTGGTGAAAAAGGCTATTTTGAGTGCATATGAGTTGGTTCCTGAGGCACACAGGCAGAAATGTAAGAATATGGAAAAACAGCCTGGGCAAACTTATATAAATAAAATCAAAAAGCAAACAGCTGTGGATGCTGGAAATCCAAAACAAAAACAAAAATACCTGGAAAAACTCAGCAGGTCTGGCAGCATCTGCGGAGAGGAACACAGTTAACGTTTTGAGTCTGTATGACTTTTCATCAGAAGTAAGGAAAAACAGAAGAGAGGTGAAATATAAACTGGTTTAAGGTGGGGGGGGGGGTGGGACAGGTAGAGCTGGATAGAGGACCAGTGATAGGTGGAGGTAACCAAAATATGTCATAGACAAAAGGACAAAGAGGTGTTGACAATATGAGTTTGAAACAAAGTAATTTTGACTGGTAGATACAGCGTTAAAGTTAGAAACAACATGTATAGCTCATAGAGAAGTAATTCTTTTGGAAGAATTTAAAGATTCAATCCCTTTGGTAGTGAGAACGCATGTGCAGGATGGAGGGTTCAAACAGTAACACAAGCAGCAGAGACAGCTGTTGCTTATGCACAGAAATAAAAACTGCGGATGCTGGAAATCCAAAACAAAAACAGAAACAGAAATACCTGGAAAAACTCAGCAGGTCTGACAGCATCGGCGGAGGAGAGCACAGTTAACGTTTCAAGTCCTCATGACCTTTCAACAGAACTAAGTAAAAATAGGAAAGGGGTGAAATATAAGCTGCTTTAAGGAGGGGGTGGTAGTTGTTGGGACAAGCAGCCAGTGATAGGTGGAGATAATCAAAAGATGTCACAGACAAAAGGACAAAGAGGTGTTAAAGGTGGTGATATTATCTAAGGAATGTGCTAATTAAGAGTAGAAAGCAGGACGAGCAAGGTACAGATAGCCCTAGTGGGGGTTAGGGAATAGTAAAAGGTAGAGATAAACAATGGGTGCAAATACATTTAAAAATAATGGAAATAGGTGGGAAAAGAAAAATCTATATAAATTATTGGAAAAAACAAAAAGGAGGGAAAAAAAAACAGAAAGGGGGTGGGAATGGAGGAGGGAGTTCATGATCTAAAATTGTTGAACTCAATATTCAGTCCGGAAGGCTGTAAAGTACCTAGTCGGAAGATGAGGTGCTGTTCCTCCAGTTTGCGTTGAGCTTCACTGGAATATTGCAGCAGGCCAAGGACGGACATGTGGGCAAGAGAGCAGGGTGGAGTGTTGAAATGGCAAGCGACAGGGAGATCTGGGTCAGGCTTGCGGACAGACACTAGGGCTATCTGTACCTTGCTCATCCTGCTTTCTGCACTTAATTAGCACATTCCTTAGATAATATCACCACCTTCAACACCTCTTTGTCCTTTTGTCTGTGATATCTTTTGGTTATCTCCACCTATTACTGGTTGCTTCTCCCAACAACCACACCCCCTCCCCAAGAGAAGGATAGAAAGTGAGAAGGTGAAAGGAAGGTGGGTAGTCAGGGGAGAGAAGGAGTAGGTAGAAATTCACAGGAAGTTTTTTCCCAGAATAAAGAAGGAAGTTGCTGAGGTAAGAGTGACTTTCGAAAATTGAGGTCCTTTCATTGTAAGAAAGTTGGACTTGCAAAATCTGTGTGCTGGAAATTGCAGGGAAAATCTGCTGAAATTATAGGGATGCAGAAAAGCTCTGGAAGTAAAAGTGCTGTGGGTTCTGAGATTCAGGCACAGGAGGAACCAATGGTTTGTGTACAGGTGAAACAGGGAGAATCGGTGAAAGGTGAAGAAGTGGGATTGTGTTCACAGTTTACCAAGAAAATTTGGAGGAGCAGATTGCAGGAATGTTTAAAGACTTTTTGTATGAAGGGAAAGTCTTTCCATGTGTACAGGGTGGAGTAGGTAAAGATGTTAAAATCTTAAGAGATACAGGGCTAGTCAATCCTTAATGCTGTGGGATAGCGATATTTGTTGTTCAGAGGGAGTATTGCAGGAGCAGGTGATAATAAATGGGGTTCATGGAGATGCTAAACCTATTCCATTGTGGAAGGTACATTTAAAGAGTAAGTGCAAAACAGGTGAGGTGATTGTTGGAGTGATAGAAAATTACCCATTGTTGGGGTTCAATTTATTCTGGGTAATGATATAGCTGGATCACAAATATGGGTGATGCCTATGGTAGTTGAGCAGCCCATAGAAGTGTTTTCATCAGAATTGTTACAGAGAGATTGTTTACAGATTGTGTGATAACAAGATCACAGGCTCATAGGTTGAAACAAGAAGAACAGGAAGTTCAAAGGAAGGGAGAAGGTGTGGCAATCCAATTAGCCGTCACTGTTTGATAATGTTGTTAGGAAGAAAGACTAGATGTCAATCCAGCTGAAGTGTTTAACTCGAGGTATTTGGTGGAGTTACACAAAAAGGATTTGCAAATAAAACATTTATAGCAGAAAGCTTACTCAGAAACAGAGGCAAAATGTATTCCTGGATTTTATTATCTTAAGGGTAATGGTTTAATAAGAAAATGAGGGCCATATCATGTTTCAACACATGAAAGCTGAAGGGAGGTGCATCAGATTGTAATACCATTTGGATATAGAAATGAGATTCTGAGGATTGCTCATGAAATTTCAATGGGGGGACATTTATGAATTAGGAAAACACAAATGAAGATATAAAAACATTTTTATTGGCCTGGATTGCATAGGGATATAGTCAAATTTTGTACAACATGTCACACATGTCAGGTGATAGGGAAACCACAAGCAGTGATTACGCTGGCTTCTTTAATTCCAATTCCTGCATTTACTATGGTCATGGTTGATTGTGTAGGATCCCTCCCTAAGACTAAAAGTGGAAATCAGTACTTACTGACAATAATGGATGTGCCTACTAGGTTTCCTAAAGTGATACCTTTGAGATAATATTATAACAAAGAAAATTGTGGACAAATTAACAAAGTATTTTACAAGATATGTTTACCTAAAGAAATACAATCAGATCAGGGCTCAAATTTCATGTCACAGCTGTTTAAGGAAGTAATGAACGGTTTGGGAATAAAACAGTTTAAATCAACAGCTTATCATTCAGAGTCACAAGGAGCTTTGGAAAGATAGCATCAAACTTTAAAACCTATGATGAGAGCACACTGTCAGGATTATCCACAGGATAGGGATATGGGAATTCCATTCTTGTTATTTGTGATTAGAGATGCTCCTAATGCATCGACTGGTATTAGCCCTTTTGAACTAGTTTATGGTCATGAGGTAAGGGGACCACTGAAATTAATTCATGAGAAATTGGTGGGTCAAAATGCAAAAGCTGCAATCCTGGATTATGTATCAAACTTCAGACAGAGATTGGACAGAGCATGTGAGCTGGCTAGGGAACATTTAAAGATCTCACAGCAAATGATGAAAGTGAAAGCAGAGAGGAAAGCTACAGCTCATAGTTTTGTTGCTGGAGAGAAAGTACTAGTTCTGTTACCAGTATTAGGTGATTCATTAAATGCAAGATTTAGTGGGCCTTACAGGATTGAAATGAAATTGAGTGAAGTAAATTATTTAATAAATACTCCAGATAGAAGAAAGAAACAGAGGGTGTGTCATGTAAATAGGCTTAAAAAGTACTTTGACAGGGAAGGGGAACAAAAAGAGGTGTTAGTGATGGTGGATGATGAGAAAGAGGCAGAAGTGCAGGATTCTGAAATTGATTTTTCTCTAATCAAATTGCATAAGGAGGAGCTGCTTGGAAATTTAAATGAAATATTGAGTTACCTTCCAAGCAAGTGTCAAAGTGATTTGGAAAAGCTTTTGCAGTCACGCAAACCTATTTGTGAAAATAATCTGTGAAGGACGAATTTAGTTTACATGATGTATGTGTGGAAGTTTCATCTTCAATAAGGTAACATCCTTATAGATTAAATCTGGCAAAGTTATCACAAGTACAAAAAGAAATTGATATCATGTTTCAAAATGATATCATCGAGTCTAGTTGCAGTAACTGGAGTTCACCTGTTGTACTGGTCCTGAAACTGGATGGAACACAGACTGTGTGTGGACTATCGAACGGTGAATGTGGTGACAAGAGCAGATTCACATAACTTGCCTCGGTTGGAAGATTCTATTGAGAAAGTGGGGCAATCGACATTTATAAAAAAGATTGACTTGCTAAAAGCATTTAGGTAGGTACCGTTATCAGAAAGAGCAAAGGAGATAGCGAGAAGAATGGACTATATCAGTTTAAAGTCATGCCGTTTGGTATGGAAAATGCACTTGTGACATTTTTTAAAATTCATTCACAGGATGTGGGCTTCACTGGCTGGGCCAGCATTTATTGCCCATATCTGGGTGCCCTTGAGAAGGTGGTGGTGAGCTGCCTACTTGAGCCGCTGCAGTCCATGTGGTGTAGGTACACCCACAGTGTTGTTAGGGAGGGAGTTCCAGGATTTTGACCCAGCAACAGTGAAGGATATATTTCCAAGTCAGGATGGTGAGTGGCTTGAAGGGGGAATTCCAGGTGGTGGTGTTCCCATCTATCTGCTGCCCTTGTCCTTCTAAATGGTAGTGATTGTGGGTTTGGAAGGTGCTATCACAGGAGCCTTGGTGAATTCCTGCAGTGCATCTTGTAGATGGTACACACACTGCTGCTACTGTGTGTTGGTGCTGGAGAGAGCGAATGTTTGTGGATGTGGTGCCAGTCAAGCGGGGCTCCTTTGTCCTGGATGCTGTTAAGCTTCTTGAGTATTGTGGGAGCATCAATCATCAAGGCAAGTGGGGAGTATTCCATCACACTCCTTGACTTGTGCCTTGTAGATGATGGACAGGCATTGGGGAGTCAGGAGGTGAGTTACTCACTGCAGGATTCCTAACCTCTGAGCTGCTCTTGTAGTTCATGATATTTATATGGCTGGTTCAGTTCAGTTTCTGGTCAATGGTAACCCCCAGGATGTTGATAGTGGGGAATTCAGTGATGGTAATGCCATTGAATATCAAGGGGTGATGGTTAGATTCTCTCTTGTTGGACATGGTCATTGCCTGACACTTGTGTGGTGTGAATGTTACTTGCCGCTTGTCAGCCCAAGTCTGGATATTGTCCAGGTCTTGCTGCATTTGGACATGGACTACTTCAGTATCTGAAGAGTTGTGAATGGTGCTGAACATTGTGCAATCATCAGCGAACATCCCCACTTCTGACCTTATGATGGAAGGAAGGTCATTGATGAAGCAGCTGAAGATGGTTGGGCCGAGGACACTACCCTGAGGAACTCCTGCAGTGATGTCCTGGAGCTGAGATGACTGACCTCCAACAACCACAACCATCTTCCTTTGTGCTGGGTATCACTCCAACCAGCGGAGAGTTTCCCCCCTGATTCCCATTGAGTCCAGTTTTGCTGGGGATCCTTGATGCTTGGTCAAGGCCAGTCACTCTCACCTCACCTCTGATTCCATGTAAGTTAAAATCTGCCATAAGGCCTCATTACAAAACACAAGAGGATAATTCCCTTAGTCTTTCATCCCATAGATTCTACAGACACTCTGACTTCAACTTTAATTACTTCATCATTCATAGCTTTTTCTTCGTTGACCTCTTGCCTGACTAAGGTATTGACTGCACAGCCACGCATCATGTACTGACCTGCTCACCATCAGGACTGATGCAGTGCTGTACCTGGGACATATTTCACGCCAATTCAGCCGCATTTCTGCCTGGTTAAAGCCTGTGACCTGCTTGTAGCTTTCTGGTATTGGCAGAGTCATTTCCAAGCTTGCTCCTTCATTCGCTGCCACCATATAATATTCTTGGTCTTGCTGTGCTAACACTGAATATTTACAGAGTTCATAGATATAAAGAAAACATTAAGCTTCTGATGAAACAACTTACTCTGCTTTCCTTGCCATGGGGTCTATAAGAAAGAGCAAGATCATGAGACATTGCATCACTCCCTATGATAATATATACTGTGTTTCATTAGCATATCACACAGTTAAAATTAACACTTTATGCTACATCAACAAGCCAGGATACTAGGGGTGGAAATCCCAACCAACGAGCTGCTGGCCAATCGCCAGTGCCACTGGGCTGGGGTGGTGCCAGTGCCACTGGGCTGGGGTGGTGCCAATGCCACTGGGCTGGGGTGGTGCCAGTGCCACTGGGCTGGGGTGGGGGCAGTGCCACTGGACTGGGGTGGTGTCAGTGCCACTGGGCTGGGGTGGGGGCAGTGCCTGTGGGCTGGGGTGGTAGCAGTGGCACTCAGCTGGAGTGGGGGCAGTGCCAGTGGGCTAGGTATGACTCCATCCAGTGGAGAGTTTCCCCCTGATTCCCATTGACTCCAGTTTTGCTAGGGATCCTTGATGCCACACTCGGTCAAGTGCAGCTTTGATGTCAAGGACAGTCACTCTCACCTCACCTCAGGAGTTCAGCTCTTTTGTCCATGTTTGAACCAAGGCTGTAATGAGGTCAGGAGCTGAGTGACCCTGGCAGAGCCCAACCTGGGTGTCAGTGAGCAGGTTATTGCTAAGCAAGTGCCGCTTGATAGCACTGTTGATGACCCCTTCCATTACTTTACTGATGATGGAGAGTAGACTGATGGGACAGTAACTGGCCGGGTTGGATTTATCCTGCTTTTTGTGTACAGGACATACCTGGGCAATTTTCCACATAGCTGGGTAGATGCCAGTGTTGTAGCTGTACTGGAACAGCTTGGCTAGGGGCGCAGCAAGTTCTGGAGCACAAGTCTTCAGTATTATTGCCAGAATATTGTCAGGGCCCATAGACTTTGCTGTATCCAGTGCCATCAGCCATTTCTTGATATCAAGTGGAATGAATCGAATTGGCCGAAGACTGGCATCTGTGATGCTGGGGACCTCCGGAGGAGGCTGAGACGGATCATCTACTTAGCACTTCTGAAGATTGCAGCAAATGCTTCAGCCTTATCTTTTGCACTGATGTGCTGGGCTCCTCCATCATTCAGGATGGGGATATTTGTGGAGCCTCCTCCTCCAGTGAGTTGTTTAATTGTCCACCACCATTCACAACTGGATGTGGCAGGACTGCAGAGCTTAGATCTGATCAGTTGGTTGTGTGATTGCTTAGCCCTGTCTATCACTTGCTGCTTATGCTGCTTGGCACACAAGTACCCTGTGTTATAGCTTCACCAGGTTGAAACCTCATGTTTAGGTATGTCTGGTGCTGCTCCTGGCATGTCCCCCTGCACTCTTCATTGAACCAGGGTTGATCCCCTGGCTTGATGGTAGTGGTAGAGTGGGGGATATGCTGGGCCATGAGAACCACAGAATCACACAGTGCAGAAGAGGCCCTTCAGCCCATCGAGTCTGCACTGACACGTGAGAAACACCTGACCTACCCACCTAATCCCATTTACCAGCACTTGGCCCATAGCCTTGAATGTTATGATGTGCCAAGTGCTCATCCAGGAACTTTTTAAAGGATGTGAGGCAACCTGCCTCCTCCACCCTCCCAGGCAGCGCATTCCAGACCGTCACCACCCTCTGGGTAAAAAAGTTTTTCCTCACATCCCCCCTAAACCTCCTGCCCCTCACCTTGAACTTATGTCCCCTTGTGACTGACCCTTCAACTAAGGGGAACAGCTGCTCCCTATCCACCCTGTCCATGCCCCTCATAATCTTGTACACCTCGATCAGGTCGCCCATCAGTCTTCTCTGCTCCAACGAAAACACCCCAAGTCTATCCAACCTCTCTTCATATCTTAAATGTTTCATCCCAGGCAACATCCTAGTGAATCTCCTCTGCACCCCCTCCAGTGCAATCACATCCTTCCTATAATGTGGCGACCAGAACTGCACACAGTACTCCAGCTGTGGCCTCACCAAGGTTCTATACAACTCCAACATGACCTCCCTACTTTTGTAATCTATGCCTTGATTGATAAAGGCAAGTGTCCCATATGCCTTTTTCACCACCCCACTAACGTGCCCCTCCACCTTCAGAGATCTATGGACACACACGCCAAGGTCTCTTTGTTCCTCAGAACTTCCTAGTGTCATGCCGTTCATTGAATACTTCCTTGTCAAATTACTCCTTCCAAAGTGTATCACCTCACACTTTTCAGGGTTAAATTCCATCTGCCACTTATCTGCCCATTTGACCATCCCGTCTATATCTTCCTGTAGCCCAAGACACTCAACCTCACTGTTATCCACCCGGCCAATCTTTGTGTCATCCACAAACTTACTAATGCTACCCCCCACATAGTCATCTATGTCGTTTATATAAATGACAAATAAAAGGGGACCAAGCACAGATCCCTGTGGTACGCCACTGGACACTGGCTTCCAGTCACTAAAGCATCCTTCTGTCATCACCCTCTGTCTCCTACAACTAAGCCAATTTTGAATCTACCTTATTAAATTACCCTGTATCCCATGTGACTTTGCCTTCTTTATAAGTCTCCCATGTGGGACCTTGTCAAAGGCTTTGCTGAAATCCATATAAACTACATCAACTACACTCCCCTCATCTACACACCTGGTCACCCCCTCAACACATTCAATCACATTTGTTAGGCATGACCTCCCTCTGACAAAGCCATGCTGACTATCCCTGATCAAACCTTGCCTCTCCAAGTGAACATAGATTCTCTCCTTCAGAATTTTCTCCAATAGTTTCCCTACCACTGACGTGAGACTCACTGGTCTGTAGTTCCCTGGCTTATCTCTACAACAATTCTTAAATAGCAGAAACACATTAGCTGTTCTCCAGTCCTCTGGCACCTCCCCCGTGGCCAGAGAGGAATTAAAAATTTGGGTTAGACCCCCTGCGATCTCCTCCCTTGCCTCCCTCAGCTGTCTGGGACACAAATCATCCGGACCTAGAGATTTATCCACTTTTAAGCCTGCCAACATCTCCAATACCTTGTCACTCCCTATATCAATTTGCTTAAGAACCTCACAGTCTCTCTCCCTGAGGTCGATACCTTCATCCTCATTCTCTTGGGTGAAGTCGGATGTGAAGTATTCATTCAACACTCTAACGATGTCCTCTGGATCCACCCATAGATTGCCCCCTTGGTCCCTTTTGGGCCCTACTCTTTCCCTGGTTATCCTCTTCATAATGATATGCTTATAGAATTTCTTGGGATTTTCCCTACTTTTACCAGCTAGAGCTTTCTCATATCCCCTCTTTGCTCTCCTAATTGCTTTCTTAAGCTTCACCCTGCACTGTCTGTACTCCACTAATGCCTCTGCTGATTTGCTTCCCTTGTACCTGCTAAAAGCCCATCTTTTCCTTCTCATCATTTCCTGAATATCTCTGGTCATCCATGGTTCTCTGGGCTTGTTACTGTTTCCTACCACCCTAGAGGGAACATGATGAGCCTGTACCCTCCCCATTTCCTTTTTGAACACCCCCCACTGTTCCTCTGTAGATTTCCCCACAAGTAACTGTGCCCAGTCTATCTTGGCCAGATCCTGCCTTATTTTACTAAAATCCACTCTCCCCCAATCCAAAACATTTTTTTGCAACTTGTCAATTTCTTTGTCCATAACAAACTTAAACTGTACCATGTTGTGGTCGCTGTCACTAAAATGCTCCCCCACCACCACCTCAGCCACCTGTCCAGCTTCATTCCCCAGAATTAGGTCCAGCAATGCACCTTCCCTTGTTGGACCCTCTACACATTGACCTAAAAAGTTCTCCTGTACACATTTCAAGAAATCCACTCCATCCAAGCCCTTAACACTACGTCTATCCCAATTAATGTTGGGAAAGTGGATATCACCTAATATAATTACCCTATTATTGTTTTTGCACACCTCCACAAATTGTGCACATATTTGCTCCACAATTTCCTGCTGACTATCTGGGGATCTCTAATAAACACATAACAATGTGGCTGCCCCTTTTTTATTCCTAAGCTCTACCCACAAAGCTTCACTTGATGCCCCCTCCAAGATATCATCTCTCCTTGCTGCAGTAACTGATTCCTTAACTAATAATTCAATGTCTCCCCCTCTTTTACCCCCTCCCCTGTCTCGCATGAAGATTCTATATCCCAGAATGTTGAGCTGCCAATCCTGCCCTTCCCTCAACCACATCTCAGTGATGGCTACTATATCACAATTCCACATGTCAATCCTCACCCTTAACTCATCTTCTCTGGAGATCTTCCCTCCACTGCTTCCAACCTCATAGTCCCCAACCTTGGATGACCCGCTTCTACCTCCTTCCCAAAATCCACAAACAGGACTGTCCCAGCAGACCAATCGTGTCAGCTTGTTCCTACCCCACGGAACTAATTTCTTGCTATCTATTCGTTCTCTCTCCCCTTGTCCAGTCTCTTCCCACCTACATCCGCAATTCCTCTCATGCCCTACATCATATCAACAATTTCCAGTTCCCTGGCCCCAACCGCTTCCTCTTCACCATGGACGCCCAATCCCTCTACACCTCCATCCCCCACCAGGATGGTCTAAGGGCCTTAGCTTCTCCCTCGAACAGAGGCCCGAACAATCCCCATCCACCACTACTCTCCTCCGTCTGGCTGAACTTGTTCTCATGCTGAACAATTTCTCCTTCAACTCCTCTCACTTCCTCCAAATAAAACGTGTGGCTATGGGTACTCGCATGGGCCCCAGCTATGCCTGTCTCTTTATGGGGTATGTGGAACACTCCTTGTTCCAGTCCTACTTCAGGCCCCTTCCACAACTCTTTCTCCGGTACATTGATGATTACTTCGGTGCTGCTTCATGCTCTCGTCGGGATGTGGAAAAATTTATTAATTTTGCTTCCTATCTCCACCCCTCCATCATTTTCACATGGTCCATCTCTGACACTTCCCTTCCCTTCCTTGACCTCTCTGTCTCAATCTCTGGTGATAGACTGTCCACCAATATCCATTACAAACCCACCGACTCCCACAGCTACCTCGACTACAGCTCCTCACACCCCGCTTCCTGTAAGGACTCCATCTCACTCTTTCAGTTCCTTCGCCTCCGTCGCATCTGTTCCGATGATGCTACCTTCAAAAACAGTTCCTCTGGCATGTCCTCCTTCTTCCTTAACCAAGATTTTCCACCCACGGTCGTTGACAGGGCCCTCAACCGTGTCCGGCCCATCTCCCGCGCATCCGCCCTCACGCCTTCTCCTCCCTCCCAGAAACATGATAGGGTCCCCCTTGTCCTCACTTATCACCCCACCAGCCTCCACATTCAAAAGATCATCCTCCGCCATTTCCGCCAACTCCAGCATGATGCCATCACCAAACACATCTTCCCTTCACCCCCCCTATCGGCATTCCGTAGGGATCGCTCCCACCGGGACACCCTGGTCCACTCCTCCATCAACCCCTACTCCTCGACCCCCTCCTATGGCACCACTCCATGCCCACGCAAAAGATGCAACACCTGCCCCTTCACTTCCTCTCTCCTCACCGTCCAAGGACCCAAACACTCCTTTCAAGTGAAGCAACATTTCACTTGCATTTCCCCCAACTTAGTCTACTGCATTCGTTGCTCCCAATGCCGTCTCCTCTACATTGGAGAGACCAAACGTAAACTGGGCAACCGCTTTGCAGAACGCCTGCGGTCTGTCCGCAAGAATGACCCAAACCTCCCTGTCGCTTGCCATTTTAACACTCCACCCTGCTCTCTTGCCCACATGTCTGTCCTTGGCTTGCTGCATTGTTCCAGTGAAGCCCAACGCAAACTGGAGGAACAACACCTCATCTTCCGACTAGGCACTTTACAGCCATCCGGACTGAATATTAAATTCAACAACTTTAGATCATGAACTCTCTCCTCCTTCCCCACCCCCTTTCCGATTCCCCCCCAACCCTTTTTTTCCAATAATTTATATAGATTTTTCTTTTCCCATCTATTTCCATAATTTTTAAATGTATTTCCATCCATTGTTTTATCTCTACCTTTTAGCCTATTTCAATTCCTTCCCCCCACCCCACCCCCGCTAGGGCTATCTGTACCTTGCTCGTCCTGCTTTCTACCCTTAATTAGCACATTCCTTAGATAATATCACCACCTTCAACACCTCTTTGTCCTTTTGGTTATCTCCACCTATCACTGGCCCTCTATCCAGTTCTACCTGTCCCCACCCCCCTTTAAACCAGCTTATATTTCACCTCTCTTCTATTTTTCCTTAGTTCTGATGAAGAGTCATACGGACTCAAAACGTTAACTGTGTTCCTCTCTGCAGATACTGTCAGACCTGCTGAGTTTTTCCAGGTATTTTTGTTTTTGCTCACTCTTAACTCGTCCGTTTTACCTGTAATACTCCTGACATTAAAGTAGAGGCCATCCAGCCTTGCCTTACTCCCTTGAAGCTTATTGCAGCTGTACTCCCTCTGACTTGATTGTTTTACTGTATTAGGATGTGTCCCTATTCTGCTAACATTCTGTGTCCCCCTCCCCCTGCTGAATTAGTCTAAACTCCTCCCAACACCACAAGCAAACACTCCGGCAAGGATGTTAGTCCCACTCTGGTTCAGATGTAGACCGTCCCGCTTGTACAGGTCCCACCTTCCCCAGAAACGGTCCCAGTGATCCAGGAATCTAAAACCCTCCCTCCTGCACCAACTCTTAAGCCACATATTCATCTGCGCTATTCTTCTATTTCTGAGCTCGCTAGCACATGGCACTGGGAGTAATACAGAGATTACAACCCGAGAGGTCCTGCTTTTTAGTCTACTGCCTAACTCCCTGAATTCTTGATGCAAGACCTCATCCCTCTTTCTACCTATGTCATTGGTACCAACCTGTACCATGACCTCTGCCTTATCACCCTCCCGCTTCAGGATACCCTACAGCCGTTCAGTGACATCCCGGAACCTGGCACCAGGGAGGCAACATACCATCCTGGAGTCACGTTGATGGCCACAGTAGTGTCTATCTGTTCCTCTGACAATAGATCCCCTATTACTATTGCTCTTCCTCCCCTCCTGTACAGACAGGCTGCTTGTGGTGTCAGAAGCTTGATTCTGTCCGCACTCCCTGGAGGAACCAGTGCCCTCATCAGCCTCCAAAATGGAATACCGAATTGTGAGTGGGACCCCAGGGGACTCCTGAACTATCTGCCTGTTTCTCTTGGACTGCCTGGTGGTCACCCATTCTCTTCCTTCCTCAGGTCCCTTCAGCTGCGGTGTGACCACCTCTCTAAACGTGCTGCCCACAATGCTCTCAGACTCACGGATGCTCCACAGTGTCCCCAGAAAGGACATGATTGCCTTTCATGAAGCTATTAATGTATGTAATATTTTGGAAAATATTTTTCTTTTAAACCAGCGGTTTAGTCTTTGGGTGTGTCTTAATTAGATTGAAGCAGCCAGTCTGCATACTTTGATATGCACAAGTTTTGATATATAAGAGAGTCGGCTGTATTTGCATATTTGAATAGAGCATTCAAGAAGCGGGGTGAAAAATAATACTTATCTGGCAGATACCAAGCCATATGTTTATGTTATTAATAAAATTGGTATTATGAAAGTGGTTTTAATGTCAGAGAGGTTTAATTCAGAGGTTGATGATTCAATGAGAATTTACATTCAATGGGCAGTGGTAGCTATAACTTTAGCAGTTTTCAGGTGTACAGAGCAGAGGCAATGTAAAATCAAAAGGCAGCTGGAAGCCTCCAACTGGCTTCACAGGAACCAAAGTGAAAAAAACCTCATTTTGAATTCATAGCGTGAAAATGCTTTGCCTGGTGTTTGATTAAGTCTATGGGTTGCTGTTACTTTTATTGAGGATAGTTTGGGAATTTGTTAAAAGTTATGATAGGAGTAATTTGTAGCCATGTGTAGATATTCTAACCTGTGTAAATTAATAAAATGTTTCACTTAATTTTATGTAAAACCTTGAGAACTGGTGGTCTGAATCCTGAATTTAGAGTCACATCACAAATATAACACTTAAAACTATAGGTTATGACAGTTGTTTAAAGTTTCCCTCTGGATTTTTAAATAACTCAGCTTTACCAACTGCATCAGTCATAACAATTGGGGTATGTGCCAGGATAAATTAAATTTCTAATTCCTTGATTGGTTAGGAATTGGTGAATCTTAAGCTTATGAGTACGAGAGGCTCTTTGAATTCAGGAGTTAGTGAAGTATTTTAGAAGTATTGAGACTGAAAGATGGCTTTGGCAATTAAGACTTGTCTGGGAGTAGAAGCGATAACTCTGAATGGGTTGGAGAGAATAACCCAAAGTAAGTTAACAGAGTTGGTGGATCAGTTACAGTTGGGATTACCTGTGGGAGTTAGGAAATCAGATATAATTAAAAGTACAGCACAGCATCTACAGTTGGAAGTGAAACCTGACACTAGTAAGTCACAGCTGGAGGTCGTGAGACTTCAGTTATAAGTGAAGAATCTTGAATTTGAACAAACAAAGGAACTGAAAAAAATCTTGAATTAGAAGCAAAAGAAAGAGAAAGGGTTTTTAAAAAGGATTTAGAAATTGTGAAGCTGGGGAAGAAGGAAAGAGAAAGAGGGGGAGAAAGAGAATTCCAAATGAAAATGTTGGCAGTTAGAAATGAGATGTTAGTCGGTGAGGAAGGATTTATTTCCAGAGTAGAAGCCAGTGGGGATTTTTAAAAAATTGTACAAACTCTTCCAAAATTTGAGGAAAAAGATATTGAAGCATTCTTCAGTAAAATAAAAGCAAAAAACTGCGGACGCTGGAAATCTGAAACAAAACAAAAATTTCTGGAAAAACTCAGCAGATCTGACAGCCTCTGTGGAGAGAAGGACAGAGTTAACGTTTTGAGTCTGTATGACTCTTCTTCAGAACTAAAGAGAAGTAGAAATGTGGTGAAATATAAACTGTTTAAGGGGGGTGGGACTGATGAAGCTGGATAGAAGGCCACTGATAGGCGGAGACATTATTACAATCTAACTTATTAGGTAGGGAGCTTGAGATATATGCTTCACTTTCAAAAGAAATGTTGGTGAACTATGATGTGGTGAAAAAGGCTATTTTGAGTGTGTATGAGTTGTTCCTGAATCATACAGGCAGAAATTTAGGAATATGAGAAAACAGCCTGGGCAAACTTAGTTCTACTCTTTCAAAATCAATATAAGTAATTTTGACTGGTGCATACAGGCATTAAAATAAAGACAACCTATACAGCTCTTAGGGAAGCCATTCTTGTGTAAAAATTTAAAGATTCAATCCCTTCAGTAGTGAGAACTCTTGTAGGGGAACAGAGGGTTGATTCTGTAAGATGAGCAGCAGAGATAGCTGATGATTATGAGTTAGATCAGAGAGCTGAACCTTTTTTTCATCACCCTTTCAAATTGGAAAAGGATAAAAAGTGGGAAGGTGAAATGAAGGTAGGAAGTCAGGGAAGAGAAGGAGCAGCTGGAAGTTCCCAGGAAGCTTTTTTTCAGAATAAAAAGGAAGGTGCTGAGGTAGAAGTGACATTTGAAAATTGAGGTGTTTTCATTGTAATAAAGTGGGGCACACAAAGTCAGTGTGTTGGAAATTGCAGGAAAAATCTGTAAGAATTATTGGGGCACAGAAAAGCTCTGGAAGTAAATGTGCTGTGGGTTCTGAGGTTCAGGCACAGGAGAAACCAGTGGTTTGTGTACAGGTGAAACAGGGAGAGTCAGTGAAAAGTATAGAAATGGAATTGTGTTCACAGTTTACTCAAGATAATTCTGAGGAGCAGGTTGCAGAAATGTTTAAAGACTTTTTGTGTGTGAAGGGAAAGTCTTTCCATGTGTAGGTAAAGATGTTAAAATTTTAAGAGACATGGGAGCTAGTCAATCCTTAATGTTGTGGGATCGCAATATTTGTTGTTCAGAGGGAGTGTTGCAGGAGCAGGTAATAATAAGTGGAGTTTATGGAGATGTTAATTCTACTCCATTGTGGAAGGTAAATTTAAAGAGCAAATAGAAGATGGATGAATTTATAGTTGGAGTGGTAGAAAAACTGCCCATTGCAGGGGTTCAATTTATTCTGGGTAATGATATAGCGGGATCAAAAATGTAGGTGATGCCTATGGCAGTTGAGCAGCCTGTAATAGTGTTTTCAACAGAAGTGTTACAGAAAGAACATCCTGGATTGTTTCCTGATTGTGTTGTAATGAGATCAAAGGCTCATAGGGAAGAACAAGATAAACAAGAAAGGCAGGCAGTTCAAAGGCAAGAAGAAGGTGTTGAAATCCAATTAGCTGGCACTGTGTCTGATAACATTGTTCAGGAGGAAAGAATACAGGACAGTTCAGCTAAAATGTTTAACTCAAGGAGGTTAGTGGAGTTACAGAAAAATGATTTGCAATTAAAGCAGTTATACCAGAAAGCTGATTCAGAAACAGGAGCAAAATGTATTCCAGTATGTTATTATCTTGGGGGAGATAAGAAAATGGAAGTTGGATCATGTCTCAGCAAATGAAAGCTGGAGGGAGGTACATCAGATTCTTATCCCATTAGGGTATAGAAATGAGATTCTGATGATTGTTCATGAAGTTCCAATGGGGGGAACATTTAGGAATTAGGAAAACTCAGGAAAAGATACAGAGGATTTTTTTTTGCCCAGGATTGCATAAGGATGCAGTCAAATTCTGTAGAACCTGTCATACATGTCAAATAACAGGAAAACCACAAGCAGTGATTAAGCCAGCGCCTTTAATCCCAATACCAGCATTTGAAGAATCTTTTACCAGGGTCATGATTGATTGCGTAGGACCCCTCCCTAAGACTAAAAGTGGAAATCAGTATTTACTGACAATGGATGTGTCTACCAGGTTTCCTGAAGTAATACCTTTAAGATATATTACAACAAAGAAGATTGTGGAGGAGTTAATTAAATTTTTTACAAGATATGGTTTACCTAAGGAAATACAATCAGATCATGGGTCAAATTTCATGTCACAGCTATTTAAGGAAGTAATGAACGGTTTGGGAATAAAACAGTTTAAATCAACAGCTTATCATCCAGAGTCACAAGGAGCTTTGGAAAGATAGCATCAAACTTTAAAACCTATGATGAGAGCGTACTGTCAGGATTATCCACAGGATTTGGATACAGGAATTTCATTCTTGTTATTTGCTATTAGAGATGCTCCTCATGCATCGACTGGTTTTAGCCCTTTTGAATTGGTTTATGGTCATGAGGTATGGGGACCACTGGAATTAAATCATGAGAAATTTGTGGGTCAAAATTCAGAAACTACTCTCCTGGATTAAATATCAAATTTCAGGGAAAGATTGAACAGAACATGTGAGCTGGCTAGGGAACATTTAAAGATATCACAGCAAGTGATGAAAGTGAAGCAGATAAGAAAACTAAAACTCACAGTTTTGTTTCTGAAGAGAAAGTACTAGTTCTGTTACCAGTACTAGGAGATTCATTAAATGTAAGATTTAGTGGCCTTACAGGATTGAAAAGAAATTGAATGAAGTAAATTATTTTAGTAAATTATTTCCAGATAGAAGAAAGAAGCAGAGGGTATGTCATGTAAATATGCTTAAAAAGTACTTTGACAGGGAAGGGGAACAAAAAGGTGTTAGTGATGGTGGATGATGAGAAAGAGGTAGAAGTGCAGGATTCTGAAATTGATTTTCCTCTAATCAAATTGGATAATGAAAAGGTGCTTGGAAATTTAAATGCAATATTGAGTTACCTTCCAAACAAATGTCAAAGTGATTTGGAAAATCTGTTGCAGTCACCCAAACCTATTTGTGAAAATAAGTTGGGAACGACACATTTATCTTTACATGATGTATGTATAGAAATATCATCTTCAATAAGGTAATATCCTTATAGATTAAATCTGGCAAAGTTACCACAATTACAAGGAATAAATTGATTTCATGCTTCAAAATGATATCATTGAGTCTAGTTGCAGTAACTGGAGTTCACCTGTTGTACTGGTACTGAAACTGGATGGAACACAGACTGTGTGTGGACTATCGAAAAGTCAATGTGGTGACAAAAGCGGATTCATATCCTATACCATAGTTGGAGGATTGCATTGAGAAATGGGACAATTGAAATTTATCACAAAGATTGACTTGCTAAAAGGATATTGGCAGGTACCATTGTCGGAGAGGGCAAAGGAGATATCAGCTTCTGTAACACCAAGTAGACTATATTAGTTTAAAGTCATGCCATTTCGTATGAATAATGCACCTGCGACATTTCAAAGACTGACAGACAAAGTAATTGTGGGTCTCAGAAATTGTGCTGTTTATATTGATGATCTAATCATTTTCAGCCAGACGTGGGAGGAGCATTTACAGCATCTGGAAGAATTATTTTTCTCGATTACAAGAAATTAATTTAGTGATGAACTTGGCCAAAAGTGAATTTGCAAAAGCGCAAGTTACATATCTAGATCATATCACTGGACATGGTGAGGTGGCTCCGAGAGATGTGAAAGTCAAGACTATCGTGGATTTCCCAGTGTCTACAGCAAAATGAGAAGTTTTGAGATTTCTGGGCATGAGTGGGTTTTACTGGAAATTTGTACCAAACTTTAGCCAAGTGGTTGCTCCACTGACTGAACTATTAAAAAGGAACAGGAAGTTTCAATGGACACTGGAGTGTCAGGAAGAATTTGATAGTTTGAAAACTGTATTAACTACGACACCAGTGTTGGCAGTACCCAATTATACCGAGCAGTTCAAGTTGGCCATTGACGCAAGCGATATAAGCATTGGGGCTGTACTGTTACAAGATGATAACACTGGAATTGAAAAACCAATAGGGTATTTTTCATGGAAGCTGAATGTACAACAGAGAGGATCATCAATGATTGAAAAGGAGATGTTGGGTTTGGTGTTATCATTGTAGCATTTTGATATCTGTGGCAAACAATTCATCAGAAACAATTGTTTATACAGAGCACAATCCTTTGAAGTTTTTGGACAAATTTCAAGAATAAAGTGCAAGGGGTGAGTTTTCCCTATGGTGGGTGGGCTGTTCGGGAGCAGGGGCACAGGCAGGCTCGGGTGGGCTTGGGTGGGCTTGGGTGGGCACAGAGCTGATCACCGCCTGTGATCAGCTCTGCACCGCCATTTTACACAGGGGGACCAGTTAAGGCCTGGCCCAGTGTGAATGGCGGCTCCTGAGAGCAGTGGGAATGGGGATGGGCGGTGGCTGCAGCCCAATGACGGCCATGTCCAATGGTGACCTGGTGACTCAGGCAGCCTTCCAAAGGTTGGTACCGATGTGGCACAGGAGGATGAGGGACAGGAGGATGAGGGACAGGAGGATGAGGGACAGGAGGATGAGGGACAGTGCTCTCAGAGAACAGGCCAGGCTGGAGGGCAGCTCAGCAGGGCAGACAGACCCCAGGTTTTTGGATGAGAGCCTCAGTGCTCTCCTCGAGGAGGTGGCAGCACAGCGCGACATCATCATCATGCCAATCCCAAACCTGTCTGGGAGGAGCTGGCAGAAAGGGTCAGTTCCTACAATGTGGTGAGATGCACCTGGGTGCAGCGCCCAGGGTTTAATGACCTCTTGCGCTCAGGAAGAGTGAGCACCATGTTGACATGGGTCACTTAGTGCCGTGGTTAGACTGACCCCCACCCCCACACACCTCGCCCCTCCGCCCCCCACCAAACTCCCCCCGCCCCCCACCCCCCCAAGCCCTTCATCCCCCCAATTCAGAATTCTGTTATTGCATCTGTTCTTTCACGGATGTGACCTTCACTGTCCGGGTCAGCATTTATTGCCCATCCCTAGTTGCCCCTGAGAGGGTGGTGCTGAGCTGGGTTCTGTGTTCGCTGCATGTGGTACACGTACACCCACAGGACGGTTTTGGGAGCATGCTCCAGGGTCTGGAATGAGGCGCAGTGCTGGAACACCGAAACATTGGGATGCTGACTGACTGGGAGGGAAACTTCCATCCACCTGCTGCCCTTGTCCTCCTGGCTGGTAGTGCTCATGTGTTTGGAAGCTCTTAGAGAGTGAGTGGCAAATGTCAATGAGGCAGCATCTGGGCGAGGGGGTGAGTTCCGGCCGCTTGGAATGAGTGTCTTGTGGCTCCAGGGTCACGAATGGGCTGTGTCCTGTGAGCTGTTCCTCAGGTGGGGTTGGCCAGGCTGCAATGGGGCTGCAGGTAGAGAGGGGACTCATCAATGCTCCTCTCTCCTTTCAGGAGAAGACATCCCATAATAATGCTGAGAGGTTGCGGACTGGCCACACCTACTCATCCTCACTCGATATGAGCAGGAGGCCCTGGACCATGTGCCCAGATCAAGTGGCCGTGGTGAGGTTGGGGTAACCAACGTGGGATCCCCATTGACACCGGAAGGAGCAGCACATCCTGATCTGGGTGCCCGGCCTGCACATTAACAGTGTAACTGCTTCAACTCATCAACTGTCCTTGTTCTTCCTTTCAGCCTGATGGGAGCACGCCTGGTCTCAGGAGGCAGAGGGACCGCCGCTGACCCCTGAGGGCACAGAAGATATAAACGCACCAGCGCCACACCCTCTCAACCAGGCAGGCACCAGCGCAGATACCAGCACCTTGGTGGGAACTAGATCATTGGCTAGTGTCCCCGGGCACAGTGGTGAGGGCACTTCACACTCGCTTGAGGTTTAGGTGGAGGCAGAGAGTTGCCCTGGGTGCCGGCAGCCGGAGGAGGCTGATAATGAGCCTCTGGAGTTGTCCCTGAGGCAGCAGATGCTGGGAGTCCAGCAGGGTGTGCAGGAGGATCTGGCAGAGATACACAAGGGTCTGTGAGTCATGGTCTCCGTGATGGAGGAGTCCGTGTGGAGAATGAGCAATGCAATCAACCTCATGGGCGAGCGTACTGCCTCCTCCATGGAGAGAGTGGTGACTCTCATGGAGAGGCAGCTCCCGGGACAGAATCAGGGCTTCCTGGGATTGCGCTCAGATCTGCGGCCCTCACACTGAGCTCAGGTGGTCAGAGCCAGTGTGGGAGATGGATGGGGCATCCAGTATCTCAGCTCGGTGCCCGTCCTTCAGTGGTGAGCAGGGAGGTCTGAAGCAACCTCACGTTGGCGCAAGAGCTTCCTGTTGTCTCTGGGGCTCCTCAGGGTGCTCTGGATGACAGCAGCAGCTCCTCCACCCCTCTGCCAGTGACTGTAGCATCTCATGAGGCTGTGATGACAGGGGAGACACATCTTCTTCCTCTGTTGCATCCCCCCTTTCCAGTGCCAGATTGTGGAGAGTGCAGCATGCAACCACTATCAGTGACACCCGCTCTGAGAGTGCGACCCCTGAGCGGTCCAGGCAATGGAAGCGCATCTTGAGAAGACCAATGGCTCTCTCCACCACAGCCCTTGTGGAGGCTCCTATTGTCCCGCTGCTCTGCCTCTGTTCTTGGATGGTGGAGAGGCATCATGAGCCACCTTCTGAGGGGATAGTCCTTGTCACCCAGCAGCCATCCATCCAGCCGGGCTGGAGCACTGAAGAGCCCCAGCACCTGGGAGTGTCTGAGGATGTAGGCATCGTGGGAGCTGCCTGGGTACCTTGCACAGACTTGTAGAATCAGCATCCTGTGGTCACACACTATCTGCACATTCATGGAGTGGAAGCCCTTCCTGTTGACGAAGGCACCGGGCTCACCCGCTGGCGCCTTGATGGCCACATGTGTACAGTCTATAGCACCCTGGACACGGGGGAAGCCAGCAATGGCCGTGAAGCCTCTGGCTCACTGTGTCTGACTGGCCTGGTCCCAATGATAGTGATGAAGGTCAATGTGAGTCTGAACAGAGCGTCTGGAACCTGCTTGACACAAGTGTGGACAGCTGATTGGGAGACACCACAAAGACCACCCACCGAGCCAGAGGCATAGAAGCTGAGGGCAGCTGTGACCTTCAGAGCCACTGGCATGGGGTGTCACCCACACAGTTAGGGGAGATCTCAGGGCCAATCATCTGACAGATGGAGGTGACTGTCTCCCTTGACAGTCGGAGCCTCCTTCGGCACTGCACCTCAGTCATACTGAGGTAGCTGCTTCACCCCCTGTAAACCCTGGCAGCAGGATAGTGACGTCTTCTGCAGCTCCTTACGCCTTGGAATACCTCTTGGCCCTGTACCCATTGTGCCTGCGCCTGTCCTCCCAAAGGTGGCTCCCCTGGAGGCTGAATGTGTACTCCTGACCTCCTCCCCCTTCTAGACCTCCCTTCCTCCTCAGAGGAGCTGCGTCCAGTGGAGAGTTCAGCTCCCATTCTCAGGCTAAGGGAAGGCTTCCTGAAACCTGGAATGCCCCAGAAAAGATGTTTGCTCCAGAGCCAGACCCTGAAGGCTTTTACTCCTGTCCAAGCGGCTGTGAAGAGCTTTGAAATTCTCCTGTTCACACAGACAGGTAGCAGGAAGTTTAAAAAGTAAATGACTAGCAACTCGCATTCGCCAGCCCACTCATCTTATCCCGCCCATGGATGAGGTTTTTAAAAATGTGGCCTACCCACCTGCCTGTTGTGCCTGTGGGACACTCTGAAGATCACACCAGCCCCGAAAATCGCTGTGTGTTACTGCGTCAAGGACCTTAAGTGGCTCGTTAATTAATAGCAGGCTCTCCTCGGAAGTCATAGCACCTGAAATATTGCACTGGCGCTGAGTGATGCAGGGACCCATGCCCAACATCATCATCGTGCATCATTTTACACGTGGGCAAGTCAGACCCAACCAGGCACCAACAGAAAGCTTCTGCCCCAAGGCTTTTCAGGTGGTGTCTGTTACTACAGCCATTGAATCTATATATTACATATATTGCTGGAAGAGAGAGTCTATTCACAGATACATTATCAGGAGTTTGAAGCTTAAAGGAAAATGGGACATTTAGAAAAAAACCTGGACACTGAACTGGAGTGATCTCTGTTGATACCAAGGACTTGTGTGTATATTATTATGTTAATGCATGCATCTGGTAATGTAATAGTGTAATGAGTATAAGAGATAGTATGAGATGGGTTATTAAAATGAAGTCGACTTTTAGAATTATGATGGTTCATTTTCTGATAAGGAGGGGATGTCAGGAATGTATTAATGTATATAATATTTTGGAAAATATTTTTCTTTTAAAACAGAGGTTTAGTCTGTGAGTGTGTCTTAATTAGATTGAAGCAGCCAGTCTGGGTGCTTTGTTATGTACTAGTTTTGATATGTAAGAGATTTGGCTGCATTTGCATTTATTTGAACAGAGGATTCAAGAAGTGGGGTGAAAACTGACACCTTTCTAGCAGTCACCAAGCAATATGTTTATATTACTAATAAAATTGGTACTATGAAAGGGGTTTCATTGTTAAAAGGCAAAGTTCAAAGAGGCTGGTGAGACAATGAGAATTTGAATTCAATCAGTGGTGGTAGGTATAACTTCAGTAGTTTTCGGGTGTACAGAGCAGAGACAATGAGAGATCAAAAGGCAGCTGGAAGCCTCCAATTGACTCCACAGTGAAAGGAACCTCATTTTGAGTTTGTCAGGTGAAAATGCTTTGCCTGGTGTCTGGTTAAGTCTATGGGTAGCTGCTGCCTTAATGGAGATTAGTTTGGGAATTTGTTAAAAGTTATGATAGTAGTAATTTGTAGCCATGTGTATGTGTATATATATATATATTTTAACCTGTGTAAATTGATAAAATGTTTCATTTAGTTTTAATGTAAAACCTCGAGAACTGGTGGTCTGAATCCTGAATATAGAGTCACATCTCAAACATAACACTTAAAATTATAGGTTATGACAGTTGTTTAAAGTTTCCCTCTGGGATTTTTAAATAACTCCACTTTACCAACTGCATCAGTCGGAACATTGCCATAGAGAGAGTGCAATGAAGCTTCATCAGACTTTTTCTGGGGATAGTGAGACTGTCCTAAGAAGAGGGATTGGGGAAATTGGGCCTACATTCTCTAGAGTTTCTTCGAAACTCCTTGAAACCTACAAAATATTTAAAGGAATGGACAGGGTAGCTGCAGATGAGATGTTTCCCCTGGTTGGGGAGTCTAGAACCAGGGGACACAATTTCAAAATAAGGGGGAAGCCACTTAGGACCGAGATGAAGAGAAATTTCTTCACTCAGAGGGTTGTGACTCTTTAGAATTCTCTAGCCCAGGAGGTTGTGGAAGCTCAGTCATTGGGAATGTGTAGGGGATATGGTGATAGTGTGGGGAACAGCCATGATTGTATAGAATGGCAGGGCAGGCTCAATGGGCTGAATGGTCTATTCCTGCTCCTATGTTCCTATGTTGCTCTGTTCCTGTATAGTGATGCAGTGAAAATATCTATGGCTTCCTCGAGTGGTACATTGATGAATAGGTAACAAAGTTGAATAAACACATGGGCACAGCATTGCTAGCGATATATGAGTCCTGTCCAACCTTCGCAAATGTGAAGGATTCCTCCACTGTGTCTGGAAAATTTGGTCAAAACCGATTGTAACAATTCGCCCAACAGTTTAACCAATTTATGTTGTGCAGAGCTGGTCACGGATAAGAGAGGGCGTAGAGGGAGATTACTTCTGTGTGCCTCGGGCAGCCCATACATGTGCAGTCACAGTGAGACACGGGAGTATATATCACATATCTTACACAGTGCAACAAGCATTTTTGTAACCTGCTTTCGAGCAAGTTGCGTGGGTCTGGCTGAGAGCTGAGACATACACCCATTGGATACGAGTTTAAACCCATCATTAAAAATGGCATGCGACAGTCACACTTGTTGAGGATGACTAGTCCAACTATTTAGTTAGCTTTACAGATATGTAAGTCTGGGTTTGCCTTGAAGACTCACATTCGCGCTGAATGTGAAATCAGCCAAGCCGTTGGATATCCCACAATATGCAGGCGCTGGATCAGCTCGGCACACTTTCGAAGACTCAGTCTCTTCATTGCTCACAGGTTTGTGGTGCGATAGCTGGAGGAGAAGAGTTTGAATTCAGCCAATACCTTTCCCAGTTTTAAGTGGGAAGAGGGTACACCAGAATTGAAAGCGTGCTCAAGAGCAAACACCTCTCTATCTGACAGTACACGGTAAGAGGTATTTACTATGTGTGACATTTACTATGTGCTGCCAAACCATTTCCACTTAAGTAAGTTTACAGTGTGGACATGTTCCAATCATTTACTGTTTATTGAAGCAATATAGCAGCATAAATAGATCAAATCAAAAATGAAAGAAGTTTATGTATCTCAGACCAAGCGCCGTGTAGGGCACAGCATAAATTAGTAACTCTATTATCAATCTGTTCAATCTCATCTCACATAAACACCCACTCAATCGTGGAACTGTGTCTCACTTAAGCATTATCGGTACTTTTGAAAATGAAAACTGGTGCAATCTCGGGTTTAACACACGCTTGGAGAAATCCGATAGATAGTTTACCTGTTCTTAACTTACCTGTAAACCCAGCTATGTTGTTGATATCCTGAATTTGGTCTTTGCTGTTCCTCCATCTCAGGTATACAAATAATCATTTGAGACTATGACTTGAGGATCGCTGAAAAAGAGACATACTGTTGAAACTTTTCATCTTGAACTCATCAGGACAGGTTTGCAAGAATACCAAATCTCAAAGGGAACAACAATTTCTGCTGTTTGAGAAGGGGGTGCTGTTAGCAATTGGACTCTCATTGGTAGAGGCATTGCCATGGAGAATGTACCAGAGGAACAGTTCCTTTTATTTGCAGAGGCCGGGTCCCTGTGTATAAATGTATGTTCCTCCTAGCAAGTAAAAATGAGTCACATTATGAGAGGAACTGATTGTCTTAAATTGGCCATTAGTGCAGCTATTAGCACACTCAGGATTACTCAGCAAGTGCTGCCAATCACAGGATCACATTGAACAGGGGTTATTTTGTTTTTTTTTCCCTCAGAGGTTTGTGAAGCTTTGGAACTCTCTGCCTCAGAAGGAGGTGGAGGCGGGGTCATTGAATATTTTTAAGGCAGAGGTAGATTGCTCCTTAACAAAAGCAAAAATACCTGGAAAAACTCAGCAGGTTTGGCAGCATCTGCGGAGAAGAACACAGTTAACGTTTCGAGTCTGTATAGCTTTTCATCAGAACTAAGGATAAACAGAAGAGAGGTGAAATATAAGCTGGTTTAAGGGGGTGTGGGACAGGTAGAGCTGGATAGAGGGCCAGTGATAGGTGGAGATAACCAAAAGATGTCACAGACAAAAGGACAAAGAGGTGTTGAAGGTGGTGAAATAGAAAAGAGGTCTATGACATCTTTTGGTTATCTCCATTTATCAGTGGCCCTCTATCGAGCTCTACCTGTCCCACCCCCCTTAAACCAGCTTATATCTCACCCCTTTTCTATTCTTACTTAGTTCTGATGAAGAGTCATATGGACTCGAAACGTTAACTGTGTCCCTCTCCGCAGAGGCTGACAGACCTGCTGAGTTTTTCCAGGTATTTTTATTTTTGTTTCAGATTTCCAGCATCCACAGTATTTTGCTTTTATCTATAGAGATAGATTCTTGTTAGGCAAGGGAATCAAAGGTTATCGGGGGTAGATGAGAATGTGGAAATCGAAACACAAACAGATCAACCATGATCGTATTGAATGGAGGAGCAGGCTCGAGGGGCCGAATGGCCTCCTCCTGTTCCTATTTCATTTGTTTGTATGTTAAGAACTTGCCAACCCTTTTCTCCTGTAGTATTAATTGTTGTGATTGTTTGAAATTTGGTATTCTTGTGTTTGTCCTCCTGAGTGTAAGCTGAGAAACTTCGGCAATATGTCTCTCTTTTCAGTGATAGATTTCCCTATTGTTTGTTGCTAATGTTACATGGATCCTGTGTTGTCCCTGCCAAACTGCCTGACACATTTCTCTAAATTAAATGCCAATGGTGTAATATGGCCAAGAATCAACTGACTTTATATAAATGTGGTTAATTGCTGCCAGCAACTACTGAAAGCCGGCAGGAATGGAGTTCCAGCTGGGAAAGTTTGTGCTGTACCAGGGGAGTTGGAGAGAGCTGCAGGGCCAGTGAGTATCAGCAGAGCCAAACCACATCCACCCCAGCAATGTGGAGCGAGAGTCAATTCAAACTACAGGCACAGAGATAAGCACGCAGCAACACTCTCACTAACACTCACACTCTCACTAACACACACACTAACACACACTCTGTCTAACACACTCACTAACACACACACACTCACTAACACACTCACTAACACACACTCTCACTAACACACACACTAACACACAGTCTCACTAACACACATACTAACACACACTCTCACTAACACACTCACTAACATGCACACTCTCACTAACACACACACTAACACACACTCTCAGTAACACACTCACTAACACACACTCTCACTAACACACTCACTAACACACACTCTCACCAACACACACACTAACATGCACAATCTCTCCAACACACACACTAACACACACTCTCAGTAACACACTCACTAACACACACTCTCACTAACACACACACTAACACACAGTCTCACTAACACACACACTAACACACACTCTCACTAACACACTCACTAACATGCACACTCTCACTACACACACACTAACACACACTCTCAGTAACACACCCACTAATACACACTCTCAGTAACACACTCACTAACACACACACACTCACTAACACACTCACTAACATGCACACTCTCACTAACGCACACTAACACACACTCTCACTAACACACTCACTAACACACACTCTCACTAACACACTCACTAACACACACACTCTCACTAACACACACACTAACATGCACACTCTCACTAACGCACACTAACACACACTCTCACTAACACACTCACTAACACACACTCTCACTAACACACTCACTAACACACACACTCTCACTAACACACACACTAACACACACTCTCTCTAACACACTCACACTCACTAACACACACACTAACACACACTCTCACTAACACACACACTAACACACACTCTCACTAACACACTCACTAACACACACTCTCACTAACACACTCACTAACACACACACACTCACTAACACACACACTAACACACACTCTCACTAACACACACACTAACACACTCACTAACACACACTCTCTCTAACACACACTAACACAGACTCTCAGTAACACACTCACTAACACACACTCTCACTAACACACTCACTAACACACATTCTCACTAACACACACACTCACTAACACACACACTCTCACTAACACACACACTAACACACACTCTCTCTAACACGCTCACTAACACACACACACACTCATTAACACACACACTAACATGCACACTCTCACTAACACACATACTAACACACACTCTCTAACACACTCACTAACACACACTCTCACTAACACACTCACTAACACACACACACACTCACTAACGCACTCACAAACACACTCTCACTAACACACTCACTAACAAACACTCTCACTAACACACTCACTAACACACACACTCAATAACACACACTCTCACTAACACACACACTCTCACTAACACACACTCCCACTAACACACACACTAACAGACACTCTCACTAACACACACGCTAACACACACTCTCACTAACACACTCACTAACACACACACACACTCACTAACACACACTCTCACTAACACACTCACTGACACACTGTCTCACTAACACAGTCAATAACACGCACACTCTCACTAACACACTCACTAACACACACACTCTCACTAACACACTCACTAACGCACACTCTCACTAACACACACACTAACACACACTCTCACTAACACACTCACTAACACACACACACTCACTAACACACTCACTAACACACTCTCACTAACATACACTAACACACACTCTCACTAACACACTCGCTAACACATGCTCTCACTAACACACTCACTAACACACACTCTCACTAACACACTCACTAACACACACACACTCACTGACACACACTCTCACTAACACACTCACTCACTAACACACACTCTCACTAACACACTCACTAACACACACACTTACTAACACACACACACACACTAACACATACTCTCACTAACACACACACTATCACACACTCTCACTAACACACTCACTAACACATACACACTCACTAACACACACTCTCACTAATACACTCACTAACACACTCTCTCACTAACACAGTCAATAACACGCACACTCTCACTAACACACTCACTAACACACACACTCTCACTAACACACTCAGTAACACACACTCTCACTAACACACTCACTAACACATACACACTCACTAACAAACTCACTAATACACACACTCTCACTAACACACTCACTAACACACACTCTCACTAACACACACTAACACACAATCTCACTAACACACTCACTAACACACACACACACTCACTAACACACACTCTTACTAACACACTCACTAACACACACACTCTCACTAACACACTCACTAACACACACTCTTACTAACACACACTAACACACAATCTCACTAACACACTCACTAACACACACACACACTCACTAACACACACTCTTACTAACACACTCACTAACACACACACTCTCACTAACACACTCACTAACACACACACTCTCACTAATACACACACACACACTTACTAACACACACTCTCACAAACACACATGCATACTCTGACTGCTACACTCTCACGAACACATGAACACATACTCTCAGTAATACACACAAACACACTCACTAACACATTCTTTAACACAGGCACACTCTCGCTAACACACAGACTATCGCTAACACACTCTCACTCGCACACACTAACACATACACACTCACAAACACACTCACTAACACACAATCTCACTAACACACACACTAAGACATGAACACACACACTCACTAACACACTCACTAACACATACACTCTCCCTAACACACACTAACACACACACACTCACTAACACACTCGCTAACACACACTCTTACTAACACACTCACTAACACACACACACACTCACTAATACGAACACACACACTCTCACTAATGCACTCACGCACACACACACTCACGAACATAATCACTAACACACACTCTCACTAACACACACTCTTACTAACACACACACTCACTAACACACTCATGCACACACTCTCACTAACACACTCACTAACACACACACTCTCACTAACACACTCTAACACACACTCTCACTAACACACTCTTTAACAGATAAAGACACAATGGCACTGTCACTAGCACACTCACTATCACACACAGGCACACACAGACACACACATTCTCACTAACACAATCACTAACACACAGACACACACATGCTCTCACTAACATGCACACGCATACTTACTAACACACACTCTCACAAACACACATGCACACACTGACTGCTGCACTCTCTCACTAACACACAAACACATACTCTCAGTAATACACACAAACACACTCACTAACACATTCTTTAACACAGGCACAATCGCTAACACGCAGACTATCGCTAACACACACACACACACACACACACACAGTAATGCACACACACCACCTCCCCCACACACACACTAACATACACTAACATACACACTCTCACTGGCAAACACACTCGTTGTAACACGCACACACACACCCATGTGCATAGACTCACTAATACACATGCAGATACTCACCAACACACTCACGCACACACACTCATATATACGCATGCACACTAACACACAAACAGCCTCAATAACACACTCATTAATACAGATACTCTCACTAGCATCTACACATAGGGAGGCGATGGTGTAGTAGTATTGTCACTAGACCGGTAATCCAGAGACCCAGGGTAATGGTCTGGAGACTCAGGTTTGAATCTCCACTAAGGCAGATGGTAGAATTTGAATTCAATAAAAATCTGGAATTAAAATTCTAACGATGACCATGAAACCATTGTGGATTGTTGTAAAAACCCATCTTGTTCACTGATGTCCTTTAGGGAAGGAACCTACCTGGTCTGGCATGTGACTCCAGACCCACAGCAATGTGGGTGACTCTTAACGTCCCTCTGAAGAAAGGGCAATAAAGTCTGGCCCAGCCAGTGGCAACTACATCCCATGAATAAAAACAGATCCTCACTAACAAACAGACATGCTCACACACACACTCTGACTAACAGACTCAATGCAAGAGGAGGGAGCAGATAAAACAGCTGGTGCTCCTGCAGAGTGGGATGGGGAGACAGTGGGACTGGGAGACAGTGGGACTGGGAGACAGTGGGACTGGGAGACAGTGCGAGAGGAGCAGCAGCCTTGGTAAGAGTGGAGATTTCAAAAGAGCTGGATCCTGACTCGGGACTGAAAGAGGCGTGAGGACATCATGTCTGAAGACGTGACACAGGGGAGGCAGCTTATTGGTAAGTAGGGTCAGGTGAGTACTTCTACTTCTCTTACTAATTAAACTGCTGCAGTCCATTAGATTAAGCAAAATAAGGTGAGGACTTTGGACTGTCGTGGGAGTGTTTAGTGTGGAATAAGGCCCTTAGCGTAATTAATATTCTTTAAAGGGAGTAAATAACGAGCTTAATCTAAAGGGAAGTCATGGCAGCAGAGCTCGCACCCGTGATATGCCCATCCTGTGCTATGTGGGAAGTCATTGACACTTCCAGTGTCCCTGGCAACCGTGTGTGCACAAAGTATGTCCAGTTACAGCTACTGGCTAACTGCATTTCGGAGCTGGAGCTGCAGGTGGATTCACTGTAGAACATCCGCAATGCTGAGATTATCGTGGACAGCTCATTCAGTGATGTGGTCACACTGCAGGTAAAAATCTACAGGCAGAAAGAGGATGGGTGACCACCAGGCAAAGTAGATGAAGGCAGGTAGTACAGGAGTCCCCTGTGGCCGTCCCCCCTGTCTAACAGATTTACCGTTTTGGATACTGTTGGGGGGAGACGACTTCTCAGGGGAAAGCCAAGTCCATGGTACCAGGGGTGGATCTGCTGCACAAGAGGGGAGGAAGAAGAATGGTAGGGCTATAGTGATAGGGAATTCAATAGTAAGGGGAACACACAGGCGTTTCTGCAGCCACAAAGGAGACTCCAGGATGGTATGTTGCCTCCCTGGTGCCAGGTCAAGGATGTCTTGGAGGGGCTGTGGGGCACTCCGACGGGGAGGGTGAACAGCCAGTGATCGTGGTACATATTGGTACCAATGGCATAGGTGAAAAGAAGGATGAGGTCCTACAAGCTGAATATAGGGAGTTTGGACGTTAATTAAAAAGTAGAACCTCAGAGACAGTAATCTCAGGATTACTACCAGTGCCATGTGCCAGCGAGAGTAGAATTAACAGGATATATCAGATGAATGCATGGCTGAATAAATGGTGTAGTGGGGAGGGATTCAGATTCCTGGGACATTGGGACCGGTTCTGGGGAAGGTGGGACCAATACAAACTGGACGGGTTGTATCTCGGCAAGACCGGAACCAATGTCCTCGGGGTGGCTGTTTGCTAGTGCAGTTGGGGAGGGTTTAAACTGGAATGGCAGGGGGATGGGAACCTGAGCAGAGAGACAGAGGAAACAAGGATAGAAACAAAGGACAGAAAAGTAAGAAGCAAAAATGAAAGACAGAAAAAACAAGGGTGAAAAACAAATAGGGTCATAGTGCAAAACAAAGCTAAGATGACTAACAAGGTTAAAAAGGTAAGTCTAAAGGCATCGTATCTTAATGCGCACGCAGAGCATTCGTAATAAGATGAATTAACAGCGCAAATAGATATCAACGGTTATGATAAAGTTGCAATTACAGAGACATGGCTATAGGGTGACCAAGGATGAGAACTGAACATCCAGGGGTATTCAATATTTAGGAAGGACAGATAAATAGGGAAAGGAGGTGGGGTAGCACTGTTAGTAAAAGAAGAAATCAATGCAATAGTGAGGAAGGATATTGGCTCAGAAAATCATGATGTGGAATCTGTTTGGGGGGAGATAAGAAACACCAAGGGGCAGAAAACGTTGGTGGGGGTTGTCTATAAGTCCCCAAACATAATGGAGATGTAAGGTTAGGCATTAAGCAGGAAGTTAGAGACGCATGCAATAAGGGTACAACTGTAATCATGGGAGGCTTTAATCTACATATAGATTGGACAAACCAAACTAGCAATAATACTGTGGAGGAGGATTTCCTGGAGTGTGTGTGTGATGGTTTTTCTAGACCAATACGTTGAGGAACCAACTAGAGAGCAGGCTATCCTAGACTGGGTATTGTGCAATGAGAAAGGATTGATGATCAATCTTGTTGTCCCTTGGGGAAGAGCGACCATAAAATGATAGAATTGTCCATTGGGATGGAGAGTGAAGTAATTGAATCTGAAACTAGGGTCCTGAGTCTAAATAAAGGGAACTACGAGGGTATGAGGCGCGAATTAGCAATGATGGACTGGGGAACCTTACTAAAAGGGTTGACAGTGGATAAGCAATGACTGATATTTAAAGAATGTATGCATGAATTACAACAATTATTCATTCCTGTCTGGTACAAAAATAAAACAGGAAAGGTGGCTCAACCATGGCTTACAAAAGGAATTAGGGACAGGATTAGATCCAAAGAGATGACATAAAATTGTCAGAATAAAACAGCAAGCCTGAGGATTGGGAGCAGATTAGAATTCAGCAAAAGTGGACAAAATGATTGATCAAGAAGGGGAAAATGGAACATGAGAGTAAACTTGCAAGGAACATAAAAACAGATTGTAAAAGCTTCTATAAATAAGATAAACATAGGTCCCTTACATTCAGAAACGGGGGAAATTATAATGGGGAACAAAGAAATAGCAGAAGAATTGAACACATATTTTGGTTCTGTCTTCACAAAAGAGGACACGGATAATTTCCCAGGATTGTTCGGGAACCAAGGGCTTAGTGAGAGGGAAGAATTGAAGAAAATCAGTAATAGTAAAAAAAATGGTGCTCAAGAAATTAATGGGGTTAAAGACGGAAAAACCACCAGGGCCTGATAATCTACACCCCAGAGCACTAAAGGAAGTGGCCCTGGAAATATTGGATGTATTGGTGGTCATCTTCCCAAATTCTATAGACTCTGGAGCAGTTCCTACAGATTGGAGGGTGGCAAATGTAACCACACTATTTAAAAAAAGGAGGGAGAGAAAAAACAGAGAATTACAGACCAGTTAGCCTAACATCAGTAGTGGGGAAAATGCTAGAGTCTGTTATAAAAGACATGGTAAGAGAACACTTGGAAAGCAATAATGGGATTAGACAAAGTCAACCTTGGTGAGGCCACAGCTGGAGTACTGTGTGCAGTTCTGGTCACCACATTATGGAAAGGATGTGATTGCACTGGAGGGGGTGCAGACTCAATGGGCTGAAGAGCCTTTTCTGCACTGTGTTATTCTGTGATTCTGTGTAACTGGAATCTTGTGTGTTTAAGTTTTTCCCTCTTTTGTTAATAAATGTTTTAATTTAATCTTAAAAACTCTGAAGGTGGCTGCGGACTCATTACTTCTGACTTCAGTGCACAAGACTTCTTGTAATTAATACAAATTGCAAAATCGTTGTGATAGCTTGGCCAAGTTTCCCTTTGGGGTTTGATCAGCCTGACAAATACCACCTGCCATATCATAACACTATCTTCCTCTCATAACCTTTGATTCCCTTGCCTAACAAGAATCTATCTACCTCCGCCTTAAAAATATTCAGTCACCCCGCCTCCACCGCCTTCTGAGGCAGAGAATTCCAAAGTCACACAATCCTCTGAGAGAAAAAAATCTCCTTGTCTCTGTCCTAAAAGGATGATCCCTAATGTTAAACCAGTGCCCCCTAGTTCTAGACTCACCCACAAGAGGAAACATCCTTTCCATGTCCCCCTTGTCAAGGTCGTTCAGGGTCTTGTATACTTCAGTCAAATCACCCCTCACTCTTGTGATTGCACTGGAGGGGGTGCAGAGGAGATTCACCATGATGTTGCCTGGGATGAAACATTTAAGTTATGAAGAGAGGTTGGATAGACTTGGGTTGTTTTTGTTGGAGCAGAGAAGACTGAGGGGCGACCTGATCGAGGTGTACAGGATTATGAGGGGCATGGACAGGGTGGATAGGGAGCAGCTGTTCCCCTTAGTTGAAGGGTCAGTCACAAGGTGGCATAAGTTCAAGGTGAGGGGCAGGAGGTTTAGGGGGGATGTGAGGAAAAACTTTTTTACCCAGAGGGTGGTGATGGTCTGGAATGTGCTGCCTGGGAGGGTGGTGGAGGCGATTGCCTCACATCCTTTAAAAAGTACCTGGATGAGCACTTGGCACATCATAACATTCAAGGCTATGGGCCAAGTGCAGGTAAATGGGATTAGGTAGGTAGGTTAGGTGTTTCTCACGTGTCGGTGCAGACTCGTTGGGCCAAAGGGCCTCTTCTGCACTGTGAGATTCTGTGATTGCAGCAGTGCCTTTTTGATTAACAGCGCTACCCCTCCACCTTTACTCAGCTTCCTATTCTTCTTGAATGTCATGTACCCTTCAATATTAAGGACCCAATCATTGTTGTCTTGCAGCCACGTCTCTGTAATTACTATCGGATCATATTTATTTACTTCAATGTGGGCCATCAATTCATTTACTTTTTTATGAATGCTACGTATATTCAGATAGAGAGCCTTCAGTTCTGTTTTTTTGTTCCCTTTGTAACATCTAGTCTTGATTGGTGATGTATTCTTAGGTCTTTTCTCTCTGTCCCTTCCTGCCATTCTCTGACCCTCATTTCTCATTTAACTATTTTGCTCTCCTGTCCTGACTCTACACTTTGAATTACTACCTCTACCCAAAACCTGATCCATTACCCCTCTTGTTTAGTTTAAAGCCCTCTCTACTTCCCCAGTTATGTGATTTGTGAGGACATTGGTCCCAGCACAGTTCAGGTGTGAACCATCCCAACAGTACAGCCCCCACTTGCCCCAGTACTGATGCCAGTGCCCCACAAACCAGAGCCCACTTCTCCCTCACCAGTGGTTGAGCCACACACACTCACCAATACACACATTATCACTAACACACACACCCACACACTAATGTGCACACCCACACACTCACATGCTCACTAACAAACACACACACACAGCCAACACACGCACAAAGTCTCACTAACATGCTCATTAACTCAACACTCTCACTAACATGCGCACACACACGCATACACACACAAACACTCACTAACACACTCTCACTGACACACTCATGAATAAACACAGGCATGCTCGTACATACACAAACATCCACACACTCACTAACACACACTCAGAGACACGTTCACTAACACACACAGGCATTCAATAACACACTTTCAGTAACACACACACAAACACACGCACACATGCACACAGTCTCACTAACACACTCATTAACACACACTCTCACTAACACTCACACACACAAACACATATACACTCTCACTGAAGCTCACACTCACCTACACACTCACTAACACACACACACATGCTCTCACTAACACACTGATTAACACACACTCTCACTAACACACTCATTAACACACACACGCGGACATTACTAACACACACACACTCACATACACACACACACACAGTCACTCAGATACACACACATACACTCACTCAGATACACACACACTCACTCAGATACACGCGCACATACAGACACACACACACACACGCACACAGTTGCTCAGGTACACACACACACATACTCACACACACATGCACTCATGCACACACACAAACTGACACACACTCAAGCACACACACACACATGCACACGTACACACATGTACACACACACACATAAATTCACACACACAGTTGCTCAGATACACACACACATACTCACACACATACACACATGCTCAAGCATACACACACACACACACACGCACACACACACGCACTCACGCACACACACACACTCATGCACACACACATTCAAGCACACACACACACATACGCACTCACACACACACACGCGCACTCATGCACACACACTCAAGCACACAGATGCACACACACACATACGCACTCACGCACATGCACACACTAGGAAGTTCTGAGGAACAAAGGGACCTTGGTGTGTGTGCCCATAGATCTCTGAAGGCGGAGGGGCATGTTAGTGGGGTGGTGAAAAAGACATATGGGACACTTGCCTTTATCAATCGAGGCATAGATTACAAAAGTAGGAAGGTCATGTTGGAGTTGTATAGAACCTTGGTGAGGCCACAGCTGGAGTACTGTGTGCAGTTCTGGTCACCACATTATGGAAAGGATGTGATTGCACTGGAGGGGGTGCAGACTCAATGGGCTGAAGAGCCTTTTCTGCACTGTGTTATTCTGTGATTCTGTGTAACTGGAATCTTGTGTGTTTAAGTTTTTCCCTCTTTTGTTAATAAATGTTTTAATTTAATCTTAAAAACTCTGAAGGTGGCTGCGGACCCATTACTTCTGACTTCAGTGCACAAGACTTCTTGTAATTAATACAAATTGCAAAATCGTTGTGATAGCTTGGCCAAGTTTCCCTTTGGGGTTTGATCAGCCTGACAAATACCACCTGCCATATCATAACACTATCTTCCTCTCATAACCTTTGATTCCCTTGCCTAACAAGAATCTACCTACCTCCGCCTTAAAAATATTCAGTCACCCCGCCTCCACCGCCTTCTGAGGCAGAGAATTCCAAAGTCACACAATCCTCTGAGAGAAAAAAATCTCCTCGTCCTAAAAGGGTGACCCCTAATTTTAAACCAGTGCCCCCTAGTTCTGGACTCACCCACAAGAGGAAACATCCTTTCCATGTCCACCTTAACAAGGTCGTTCAGGGTCTTGTAAACTTCAGTCAAATCACCCCTCACTCTTCTAAACTCCAGTGGAAACAAGCCCAGTCTGTCCAACCTTTCCGAATAAGACAACCCACGCATTCCAGGTATCAATCTAGTAAACCTCCTCTGAACCGTCTCCAATGCATTTACATCCTTCCTTAAATAAGGAGACTGAAACTGGACAGAGTACTCGAGGTGCAGTCTCCCCACTGCCCTGTATAACTGAAGCATAACATCCTTACTTTTATGTTCAATCCCTCTCGTAATAAAGGATAACATTCCATTAGCTAATTACTTGCTGTACCTGCACTAACTTTTTGTGACTCATGTACTAGAACACCTAGATCCCTCTGCAACTCAGAATTATGCAGTCATTCTCCATTTAAGTAATACTCTGCTTTTTTGTTCTTCCTGCCAAAGTGAACAACTTCACATTTTCCCACATTAAACTCCATTTGCCAGATCTTTGCCCACTCACTCAACTTATCTCTATCCATCTGCAACCTCCTCATGTCCTCTTCACAACATACTTTCCTACCTATCTTTGTGTCATCTGCAAGTTTAGCTACCATGTCTTCACTCCCCTCATCTAATTCATTGATATAAACTGTAAAAAGTTGAGGCCCCAGTACAGACCCCTGTGGGACTCCACTCGTCACATCCTGCCAATCAGAAAATGACCCATTTATGCATACTCTCTGCTTTCTGCCAGCAGCCAATCTTCTATCCATGTTAATATTTTATCTCTGCACCATGGGCTTTTATTATCAAATGACTTCTGGGAATCTAAGTACAGCACATCTACAGGCTCCCCTTCATCCATAGCACGTGTTACTCCTTCAAAGAACTCCAATAATTTGGTTAAAATGGTCAACACACCAAGCTGACTCTTCCCAATTACTTTGGGTTTTTCTAAGTGCCCAGCTATAACCTCCTTAATGCTCAATTCTAATAACTTCCCCATGATAGACGACAAGCTAACTGGCCTATAGTTTCCTGTTTTCTGCTTCCCTCCCTTAAATAGAGGGGGTATATTTGCTACTTTACAACCTGATGGAACCTTTCCAGAATCTAGGGAATTTTGGAAAATTAACAACAATGCATCTAATACCTTATTAGCCGCCTCTTTTAAGTCCCTAGATTAAAGCCCATCAGGACCCAGAGCCCACAGCTCCATCAGTTTACTCAGTACCGCTTCCCTAGTGATTGTAATTTCACCAAGTTCCCCTCTCCCTTCCACCTCCTATTTACAGCTGTTACTGGAATGTTTTTTGCATCTTCTATAGGAAACACAGAAGCAAAGTATTTTTCATTTATTCCACCATTTCCTTATTATCTACTATTAACTCCTCATTCTCACCCCCGAGAGGACCAACACTCACTTTACTTACTCTTTTTCTTTTTAAATGACTGTATACACTCTTGCTATTTGTTTTTACATTTCTAGCTACCTTCCTCTCATACTCTAATTTCTTTCTCCTGATTAACCTTTTAGTCATTCTCTGCCGTTCTTTATATTCTGACCGATCGTCTGACCTGTCACTCTTCTTTGCGGAGTTATATGCTTTTTCCTTAAATTTGATGCTTTCCTTAACTTCTTTAGATATCCAAGGATGGTGGGTCCTCCCCTTAGAATTTTTCTTTGTAGTAGGAATGTACTTATTCTGAATACTCTGAAATATCCCATAAATGTCAGCCACTGCTTCTCTGTTAATCTATCCTCTAGCCTAGTTTCCCAGTTCTCTTGAGCTAGCTCAGCTTTCATCCTCACATAGTTGCTCTTATTTAAGTTTAAGATACTAGTCTTAGACCCACTCTTCTCACTTTCAAACTGGATGTAAAATTCAATCATATTGTGGTTTGCTGCTACCTAGGGGTGCCTTTACTCTGAGGTCATTAATTAATCCTGTCACATTACACAGCACCAAGTGTAAGCAGCTAAAGGAATTCTAGATTAGAATTATGGATCTGGAGCTGAACTGCAGGTACTGCGCAACATAAGAGAGGGAGAGAAATTCAGCAAAGGGGGACCAAGGGATTGATTAAGAAGGGGAAAATAGAGTACAAGAGTAAGCTTGCAGGGAACATAAAAACTGACTATAAAAGTTTCTATAAGTATGTGAAGAGAAAAAGATTGGTGAAGACAAATGTAGGTCCCTTATAGTCAGAAACAGGGGAACTTATAATGGGAACAAAGAAATGGCTAATCAACTAAATACATACCCCTGGGGATTTATCAGCCTTCAATCCCATCAATTTCCCAAACACCATTTCCCTACTAATACTGATTTCTTTCAGTTCCTCCTTCTCACTAAACCCTGTGTTCCCCAACATTTCTGGTATGTTATTCGTGTCCTCCTGGAATATTGTGTTCAGTTTTGGTCTCCTTATCTGAGGAAGGATGTACTTGCTATAGAGGGATTGCGGCGAAGGTTTACCATACTGATTCCTGGGATGGCGGGACTGACATATGAGGAGACATTGAGTCAGGATTATATTCGCTGGAGTTCAGAAGAATGAGGGGGGATCTCATAGAAACATATAAAATTCTAACAGGGCTAGACAGGGTAGATGCAGGAAGGATGTTCCCGATGGTGGGGGAGCCCAGAACCAAGGGTCACAGTCTGAGAATACGGGGTGGACCATTCAGGACTGAGATGAGGAGAAATTTCTTCACCCAGAGAGTGGTGAGCCTGTGGAATTCATTACCACAGAAAGTAGTTGAGACCAAAACATTGTATGTTTTCAGGAAGGAGTTAGATATAGCTCTTGGGCCGAAAGGGATCAAAGGATATGGGGACAAAGCTGGAGCAGGTTATTGAGTTGGATGATCAGCCATGATCATAATGAATGGCAGAGAAGGCTCGAGGGGCTGAATGGCCTCCTCCTGCTCCTAGTTTCTATGTTTCTATGTTTCTAAGTAGCTGGACGCTTTGTTTCAGAAAATGGTCACAGAATTACAGAATCACAGAGTGCAGAAGAGGCCCTTCGGCCCATCAAGTCTGCATCGACACATGAGAAACACCCTTAGAATTGTTTTGTTTTTTGTTTTTTCCAATAAATTATATAGATTTTTCTTTTTCCCACCTATTTCCATTATTTTAAAATATTTTTAAATCTTTTATGCTCCCCCCACCCCCACTACAGCTGTACCTTGAGTGCCCTACCATCCATTCTTAATTAGCACATTCATTTAGATAATATCACCAACTTTAACTTTAACACCTATGTGTTCTTTTGTATTAGTGTTGTTGACATCTTTTGATGATCTGCTTCTATCACTGCTTGTTTGTCCCTACAACCACACCCCCCCTCCACCTCTCTCTCTCTCTCTCTCTCCGCCCCACACACACACACCTTATATTTCACCCCTTCCTGGGATTCGCCTAGTTCAGTTGAAGGGTCACAAGGGCTCAAAACGTCAACTCTTTTCTTCTCCGCCGATGCTGCCAGACCTGCTGAGTTTTTCCAGGTAATTCTGTTTTTGTTTTGGATTTCCAGCATCCGCAGTTTTTTGTTTTTTGTTTTTATCTTAGAATTGAGTTGTCTGTTTTGATCAGCAGTGAGGGACAGGAGGGTGTGACTGTCAGTGAGGGACAGGAGGGTGTGACTGTCAGTGAGGGACAGGAGGGTGTGACTGTCAGTGAGGGACAGGAGGATGTGACTGTCAGTGAGGGACAGGAGGGTGTGACTGTCAGTGAGGGACAGGAGGGTGTGACTGTCAGTGAGGGACAGGAGGGTGTGACTGTCAGTGAGGGACAGGAGGATGTGACTGTCAGTGAGGGACAGGGGGATGTGACTGTCAGTGAGGGACAGGAGGGTGGGACTGTCAGTGAGGGACAGGAGGGTGGGTGTGACTGTCAGTGAGGGACAGGAGGGTGTGACTGTCAGTGAGGGACAGGAGGATGTGACTGTCAGTGAGGGACAGGAGGGTGTGACTGTCATTGAGGGACAGGAGGGTGTGACTGTCAGTGAGGGACAGGAGGATGTGACTGTCAGTGAGGGACAGGAGGGTGTGACTGTCAGTGAGGGACAGGAGGGTGTGACTGTCAGTGAGGGACAGGAGGATGTGACTGTCAGTGAGGGACAGGAGGGTGTGACTGTCAGTGAGGGACAGGAGGATGTGACTGTCAGTGAGGGACAGGAGGGTGTGACTGTCAGTGAGGGACAGGACGGTGTGACTGTCAGTGAGGGACAGGAGGGTGTGACTGTCAGTGAGGGACAGGAGGGTGTGACTGTCAGTGAGGGACAGGAGGATGTGACTGTCAGTGAGGGACAGGAGGGTGTGACTGTCAGTGAGGGACAGGAGGATGTGACTGTCAGTGAGGCAGGTAATGGGACCGAGTAGACAGTGGGGGAGGAGACTCAGTCTTTGCAATTATCAAACAGGTTTGAGGTGCTCACAACCTGTGTAGATGAAAGTGAAGTCTGCAAGGTGGATGAGCTGACTGACCATGGCACTGTGATACAGGAGGCCGTTCAAACAGAGGGAGCACACGGGAATGTGGTAGCAGTAGGGGACAGTTTGGGGAGGCAGAGGCAAGGTGTTATTGTCACTTGGCTGGTAATCCAGAGACCCAGGGTAATGCTGGGGACCTGGTTTCCAATCCCACCAACCACGGCAGATGGTGAAATTTGAATTCAATAAAATCTGGGATTAAAAGTTTAATGATAACCATTGCTGATTATCGTTAACAACCCATCTGGGTCACTAATGTCCTTTAGGGAAGGAAATGTCCTGTCCTTACCTGGTCTGGTCTACATGTGACTCTAGACCCGCAGTAACCTGGTTGACTCCTAAATGCCTCTGAATGGGGGCAGTTAGGAATGGGCAATAAATGTTGGCCTAGTCAGGAATGCCTACATTAATGAATATATAAAAAAACTGTTCTACGTAGCAAAGAGCGAGAGTCCAGGGAGCTGTGTTGCCTGCCCAGTGCCAGGGTTTGGGGCATCTGCTCAGGGCTGGAGAGGAAGTTGCAGTGGGAGGGGGTGGATCCAGTGGTTGTGGTCCATTTAGGTACTAACAACATTAGAAAGAGTTTCTACAAAGTCAGTCTGAGGAGCTGGTACCTAGAACTTCAAAGGTAATAATCTCCGGATTATTGACTGATCTGCATACAAATTGGCATGGGGCAAATAAGATCGGAGAGATGAATGTGTGGCTCAAAGACTGGCGAGGGAGAAGTGGGTTCTGGTTTGTGGGGCACTGGGGAAAGTGGGGGCTGTACCACTGGGATGCTTTATACCTAAACTGGGCTGGGACAGGTGATCTAGTGAGGTGCATAACTAGGGAAGTAGAGAGGGTTTTAAACTAAACAAGTGGGGATGAGGGATCAAGTTTGGGTAGAGTCAAGACAGGAGGTGATAATAGTAATATGGGAAATGAGGGTTGAAGAATAGCATGAAGGGGCAGGGAGATAAAACCCAAGAATACATCAATAGTCAAGACTAGATGCTACAGTCAGACAAAAATAAAGCTTCTGTGCCTGAATGTGCGTAGGATTCATTAAAAAAAATAGGTTATGACGGTTGTTTAAAGTTTCCCTCTGGGATTTTTAAATAACTCAGTTTTAACAAACTGCTGTCTCATAATACATACACACTCACTAAAACACACACACACTCACTAACACACACACACTCACTAACACACACTCTCACTAACACACACACACTCACTAACACTCACACTCACTAACACACACACTCACTAACACACACACACTCATTAACACACACACATACACACACTCAATAACACACACACACTAACACACACACACTCACTAACACACACACTCACTAACACACACACACTCACTAACACTCACACTCACTAACACACACACTCACTCACTAACACACACACACGCTCACTAACAGACACACATACACACACTCACTAACACACACACACTAACACACACACACTCACTAACACTCACACTCACTAACACACACACTCACTCACTAACACACACACACTCATTAACACACACACATACACACACTCACTAACACACACACACACTAACACACACACACTCTAACACACACACTCATTAACACACATACATACACACACTCACTAACACACACACACACTAACACACACACACTCACTAACACTCACACTCACTAACACACACACTCACTCACTAATACACACACACTCATTAACACACACACATACACACACTCACTAACACACACACACACACACTAACACACACACACTCACTAACACACACACTCACTAACACACACACTCACTAACACACACACTCACTCACTAACACACACACACGCTCACTAACACAACACATACACACACTCACTAACACACACACACTAACACACACACACTCACTAACACACACACTCACTAACACACACACACACTCACTAACACTCACACTCACTAACACACACACTCACTCACTAACACACACACACTCATTAACACACACACATACACACACTCACTAACACACACACACACACACTAACACACACACTCACTAACACACACACACTCACTAACACATACACACTCACTAACACACACACTCACTCACTAACACACACACACTCACTAACACACACACATACACACACTCACTAACACACACACACACACTAACACACAAACTCACTAACACACACACACTCACTAACACTCACACTCACTAACACACAGACTCACTCACTAACACACACACACTCATTAACACACACACATACACACACTCACTAACACACACACACTCACTAACACACACACAATCACTAACAATCACAAATACACACACTCACTAACACACACACACACACTCACTAACACACACACACTCACTAACACATATACACTCACTAACACACACTCACTAACACACACACACTCATTAACACACACACTCACTAACACACACACATACAAACACCCACTAGCACACACACTCACTAACACACACACACTCACTAACGCACACACATACATACACTAACACACACACACACACACACACTCACTAACACACACTCACTAACACACACTCACTAACACACACACACACTCACTAACACATACACACTCACTAACACACAAACACTCACTAAAACACACACTCACTAACACACACATACAAACACTAAACTTGCACACACACTCACTAACACACACACATACACACACACTCACTAACACACACACTCACTAACACACACTCACTCACTAACACACACACATGCACTAACACACACACACTCACTAACGTGCACACACTCACTAACACACACTCACTCACTAACACACACACACTCATTAACACACACACATACACACACTCACTAACACACACACACACTAACACACACACACACTAACACTCACACTCACTAACACACACACTCACTCACTAACACACACACATTCATTAACACACACACATACACACACTCACTAACACACACACACACTAACACACACACACTCACTAACACACACACTCACTAACACACACACTCACTAACACACACACTCACTCACTAACACACACACGCTCACTAACACACACACATACACACACTCACTAACACACACACTAACACACACACACTCATTAACACACACACTCACTAACACACACACACTCACTAACACTCACACTCACTAACACACACACTCACTCACTAACACACACACACACACTCACTAACACACACACATACACTCACTCACTAACACAAACACACACTCTCTAACACACACACACTCACTAACACTCACACTCACTAACACACAGACTCACTCACTAACACACACACACTCATTAACACACACACACACACACTCACTAACACACACACAATCACTAACACATATACACTCACTAACACACACACACACTCACTAACACACACACACATACAAACACCCACTAGCACACACACTCACTAACACACACACACTCACTAACGCACACACGTACATACACTAACACACACACACACTCACTAACACACACACACTCACTAACACACACTCACTAACACACACACACACACTAACACATACACACTCACTAACACACAAACACTCACTAAAACACACACTCACTAACACACACATACAAACACTAAACTAGCACACACACTCACTAACACACACACATACACACACACTCACTAACACACACACTCACTAACACACACTCACTCACTAACACACACACACGCACTAACACACACACACTCACTAACGTGCACACACTCACTAACACACACACACTCACTAACACATACACACTCACTAACACACACACAAACACACACACACTCATTAACACACACTCACTAACACACACACATACACACACACTAACACACACACACACACACAAACACACACTCATCCACTAGCACACACACACTCACTAACACACACACACTCACTAACACACACACAAACATACACTAACACACAAACACACTCACTAACACACACACACACACTAACACATATACACTCACTAACACACACACACTCACTAACACACACACTCATTAACACACACACTCACTAACACACACACACATACAAACACCCACTAGCACACACACTCACTAACACACACACACACTCACTAACACACACACATACATACACTAACACACACACACATACATACACTAACACACACACACACACACTCACTAACACACACTCACTAACACACACACACTCACTAACACATACACACTCACTAACACACACACACTCACTAAAACACACACTCACCAACACACACATACAAACACTAAACTAGCACACACACACTCACTAACACACACTCACTCACTAACACACACACACGCACTAACACACACACACTCACTAACGTGCACACACATACACACACTCACTAACACACACACACTCACTAACACATACACACTCACTAACATACACACAAACACACACACACTCATTAACACACACACTCACTAACACACACACATGCACACACACTAACACACACACACACACTAACACACACTCACCCACTAGCACACACACACTCACTAACACACACACACACTCACTAAGACACACACACTCACTAACACACACACACTCACTAACACATACACACTCACTAACAAACACACACAATCACTAACACACACACTCACTAACACACACATACAAACACTAAACTAGCAGATACACACTCACTAACACACACTCACTCACTAACACACACACTCACTAATACACACACACTCACTAACACACACTCACTCACTAACACACACACTCACTAATACACACACACTCACTAACACACACTCACTAACACACACACTCACTAACACATACACACTCACTAACACACACACACTCACTAACACACACTCACTCACTAACACACACACTCACTAATACACACACACTCACTAACACACACTCACTAACACACACACTCACTAACACATACACACTCACTAACACACACACACTCACTAACACACACACTCACTAACACACACATACAAACACTAAACTAGCACATACACACTCACTAACACACACACACTCACTAACACACACACTCACTAACACACACATACAAACACTAAACTAGCACACACACACTCACTAACACACACTCACTCACTAACACACACACTCACTAACATGCACACACATACACACACTCACTAACACACACACACTCAGTAACACACACACTCGCTAACACACACATACACACACACTAACACACACACACTAACACACACTCACTCACTAACACACACACACACTCACTAACACACACACACTCACTAACACACACACATGCACACACTCACTAGCACACACACACTCACTAACACATACACACTCACTAACACACACTCACTAACACACACACATACAAACACTGACTAGCACATACACACTCACTAGCACACACACATACACACACTAACACAGACACACACACTCAATAACACACACACACTCACTAACACACACACTCACTAACACACACATACAAACACTAAGCTAGCACACACACACTCATTAACACACACACATACACACACTCACTAACACACACACTCACTAACACACACACTCACTCACTAACACACACACACTCATTAACACACACACATACACACACTCACTAACACACACACACACTAACACACACACACTCACTAACACACACACTCACTAACACACACACTCACTAACACACACACTCACTCACTAACACACACACACGCTCACTAACACACACACATACACACACTCACTAACACACACACACTAACACACACACACTCACTAACACACACACTCACTAACACACACACACTCACTAACACTCACACTCACTAACACACACACTCACTCACTAACACACACACTCATTAACACACACATACACACACTCACTAACACACACACACACACTAACACACACACTCACTAACACACACACACTCACTAACACTCACACTCACTAACACACACACTCACTCACACACACACACACTCACTAACACACACACATACACACACTCACTAACACACACACACACTAACACACACACACTCACTAACACATACACACTCACTAACACACACACTCACTCACACACACACACACACTCACTAACACACACGCATACACACACTCACTAACACACACACACACTAACACACACACTCACTAACACTCACACTCACTAACACACAGACCCACTCACTAACACACACACACTCATTAACACACACACATACACACACTCACTAACACACACACATAGACTAACACACACACACTCACTAACACACACACAATCACTAACAATCACAAATACACACACTCACTAACACACACACACTCACTAACACATATACACTCACTAACACACACACACACTCACTAACACACACACACTCATTAACACACACACTCACTAACACACACACACTCACTAACACACACACATACATACACTAACACACAAACACACTCACTAACACACACACACACACTAACACATATACACTCACTAACACACACACACTCACTAACACACACACACTCATTAACACACACACTCACTAACACACACACACATACAAACACCCACTAGCACACACACTCACTAACACACACACACTCACTAACACACACACATACATACACTAACACACACACACATACATACACTAACACACACACACACTCACTAACACATACACACTCACTAACACACACACACTCACTAAAACACACACTCACTAACACACACATACAAACACTAAACTAGCACACACACACTCACTAACACACACTCACTCACTAACACACACACACGCACTAACATACACACACTCACTAACGTGCACACACATACACACACTCACTAACACACACACACTCACTAACACATACACACTCACTAACATACACACAAACACACACACACTCATTAACACACACACACTCACTAACACACACACATGCACACACACACACACTAACACACACTCACCCACTAGCACACACACACTCACTAACACACACACACTCACTAACACATACACACTCACTAACACACACACAATCACTAACACACACACTCACTAACACACACATACAAACACTAAACTAGCAGATACACACTCACTAACACACACACATACACACACACTCACTAACACACACACACTCACTAACACACACTCACTCACTAACACACACACTCACTAATACACACACACTCACTAACACACACTCACTAACACACACACACTCACTAACACACACACACTCACTAACACACACACTCACTAACACACACATACAAACACTAAACTAGTACATACACACTCACTAACACACACACATACACACACACTCACTAACACACACACACACTCACTAACACACACTCACTCACTAACACACACACTCACTAACGTGCACACACATACACACACTCACTAACACACACACACTCATTAACACACACACTCGCTAACACACACATACACACACACTAACACACACACACTAACACACACTCACTCACTAACACACACACACACACACTCACTAACACACACACACTCACTAACACACACACACATGCACACACTCACTAACACACACACACTCACTAACACATACACACTCACTAACACACACTCACTAACACACACACATACAAACACTGACTAGCACATACACACTCACTAGCACACACACATACACACACTAACACAGACACACACACTCACTAACACACACACACTCACTAACACACACACTCACTAACACACACACACTCAATAACACACACACACACACACACTCAATAACACACACACTCACTAACACACACACACTCACTAACACATACAATCACTAACACACACATGCACACACTCACTGACACACACACTCACTAACAGATACACACTCACTAAAATACACACACTCACTAACACACATACGCTCGCTAACACACACACTCATTAACACACACACACTCACACAACGCACACATACACACACTCACTAACACACACACACACTCACTAACACACACACTCACTAACATACACACACTCACTAACACACACACACTCACTAACACACACACCTACACACACTCACTAACACACACACTCACTAACACACACACACATACACACACTCACTAACACACACACACTCACTAACACATACTCACTCACTAACACACACACACTCACTAACACACACACTCACTAACACACACATACAAACACTAAGCTAGCACACACACACTCACTAACACACACACATACACACACACTCACTAACACACTCACTAACACACACACACTCACTGACGTGCACATACATACACACACTCACTAACACACACACACTCACTAACACATGCACACTCACTAACACACACACACTCTCATTAACACACACAGTCACTAACACACACATACAAACACTCACTAGCACACACACACTCACTAACACACACACACTCACTAACACACACACACACTCAATAACACACACACGCACTAACACACACATGCACACACTCACTAACACACACACTCACTAACAGACACACACTCACTAAGATAAACACACTCACTAACACACATACGCTCGCTAACACACACACTCATTAACACACACACACACACTCACACAACACACACATACACACACTCACTAACACACACACACTCACTAACACACACACTCACTAACTTACACACACTCACTAACACACACACACTCACTAACACACACACATACACACACACTCACTAACACACTCACTAACACACACACACTCACTGACGTGCACATACATACACACACTCACTAACACACACACACTCACTAACACATGCACACTCACTAACACACACACACTATCATTAACACACACAGTCACTAACACACACATACAAACACTCACTAGCACACACACACTCACTAACACACACACACTCACTAACACACACACACACTCAATAACACACACACGCACTAACACACACATGCACACACTCACTAACACACACACTCACTAACAGACACACACTCACTAAGATAAACACACTCACTAACACACATACGCTCGCTAACACACACACTCATTAACACACACACACACACTCACACAACACACACATACACACACTCACTAACACACACACACTCACTAACACACACACTCACTAACTTACACACACTCACTAACACACACACACTCACTAACACACACACCTACACACACTCACTAACACACACACTCACTAACACACGCACACATACACACACTCACTAACACACACACACTCACTAACACATACACACTCACTAACACACACACACTCACTAACACACACTCACTAGCACACACATACAAACACTAAACTAGCACACACACACTCACTAACACACACACATACACACACTCACTAACACACACTCACTAACACACACACACTCACTAACACATGCACACTCACTAACACACACACAAACACACACACTCTCATTAACACACACACTCACTAACACACACATACAAACACTCACTAGCACACACACTCACTAACACACACACACTCACTAACACACACACATACACACACACTAACACACACACACAGACACACACTCACTCACTAACACACACTCACTCACTAACACACACACATACACACACTCAATAACACACACACACTCACTAACACACACACATACACACACTCACTAACACACACACACTCACTAACACATACACACTCACTAACACACACACACTCACTAACACACACTCACTAACACACACACATACAAACACTCACTAGCACACACACACTCACTAACACACACACACTCACTAACGCACACACATACACACACACTAACACACACACATACACACACACTAACACACAATCACTCACTAACGCACACACACTCACTAGCACACACACATACACACACTAACACACACACTCACTAACACACACAGTCACTAACACACACTCACTCACTAACACACACACACTCACTAACACACACACACACTCAATAACACACACACACTCACTAACACACACACACTCACTAACACATACAATCACTAAAACACACATGCACACACTCACTAACACACACACTCACTAACAGACACACACTCTCTAACATACACACACTCACTAACACATATACGCGCGCTAACACACACACTCATTAACACACTCACACACTCACATAACGCACACATACACTCACTCACTAACACGCACACACACTCACTAACACACACACTCACTAACATACACACACTCACTAACCCCCACACACTCACTAACATGCACACACCCACTAACACACACACACTCACTAACGCACACATACACATACTCACTAACACAGACACACTCACTAACGCACACATGCACACACTCACTAACACACACACTCATTAACATACACACACTCAGTAACACACACACACTCACTAACACACATACGCGCGCTAACACACACACTCATTAACACACTCACACACTCACATAACGCACACATACACTCACTCACTAACACGCACACACACTCACTAACACACACACTCACTAACATACACACACTCACTAACCCCCACACACTCACTAACATGCACACACCCACTAACACACACACACTCACTAACGCACACATACACATACTCACTAACACAGACACACTCACTAACGCACACATGCACACACTCACTAACACACACACTCATTAACATACACACACTCAGTAACACACACACACTCACTAACACACACACATATACACATTCACTAACACACACACTCACTAACACACACTCACTCACTAACATACACACCCATACACACACTCACTAACACACACACACTCACTAACATACACACTCACTAACACACACACATACACACGCTCACTAAAGCACACACACACACACACACACATACACTCACTCACTAACACACACACATACACACACTCACTAGCACACACATTAACACCCTCACTATCGCATACACACACACACTCACTAACACACACACTCACTAACACACACACATACACACACTCACTAACACACACGTTAACACACTCATTAATGCATACACAAACACACTCACTAACACACACACTCTCACTAACACACACACATACACACACTCACTAACACACACATTAACACACTTACTATCGCATACACACACACACTCACTAATACACACACTCACTAACAAACACGTACACACACTCACTGACACACACACATACACATACTCACTAACACACGTGTTAACACACTCATTAATGCATACACAAACATACTCACTAACACACACACACTCACTAACACACACATACACACATCACTAACACACACATACACACACTTACTAACACACACACATTGACTCACTCACTAATGCATACACACACACGCACTGACTAATACACTCACACGTACTCACGAACACTCATACACACACTCACTAACACACACTTTCACCATTACTAACACACACACACACTCACTAACATATAGACACAGACTCACTAACACACACACTATCTAACACACACCCACTAACACACATTGTAAGGAACATATTTTTATCTGTTGGGCTGTTGTAAAGAACACATCCTTTTTATTTCCTGTTGGACTGTGGATTGTAATTACAAAGGCTGCCGTTTGAAGGGCATGTCCACTGGAACAGGATGAGATATGTACAATGTTGCAGTTCTGGAACAGAGTGTGCCATGAAAGACAGGATGGTGTTGGAAAGGAGTCCTGGACCAGGGAAGCTGCCTGACAACAGCATTTTAATTGGCTCCTGACCAGGTGACCAGGGTTAATGTGGCTGCAGAGCAGCAGAAAGCTCCTGGCTCGCATAGAGAAAACATTTAAAATCTCTTTTCCTCATGTCTCTTTCACCTGCTCTCTCTGAGGAAAACCCTATAAAAAGGCAAAGGGGAAAATCACCGTTAGAGACATTGAAAGGCAAGTGCTCAACCAGTGACCTAAATACTGAAAGCATTGGAAAACCATCTCATGTCATCAACAAGAACTGAAAGGAATTTGGAAGATATCGATCAAAATCAAACATCGAATCCTGTCCTCTGGAAATGGTGCTATTGAACTGTTTTATCCCACCCTTAAAATCCATGTTTTTGTGTGTCTTGTATGTGTGCGCGCTTAGGGATTTAAAAAGGGGATGGAGCTTAAGTTATTGTATTAGAAATTGGCAGTTCATGTTTCTATCTTTTGCCACTGGTTAATGACAGTTTGTTCAATAAAGAGTTATTTACTTACTATGGTTACAAATCTGGTGCTTGTATTCAGTTAACCGAGGTTAAAAAGGGAGATAGTAGCAGAGTGGTATTGTTGCTGGGCGAGAAATCCAGACACTCAGGGTAATGCTCGGGGACAAGGCTTCGAATGATTGGGGTCTCCCATTATGGAATTTGAATTCAATAAGAATCTGGAATTAAAACCCATCTGTTCTTTACAACAGCACAACAGAAATGAAATATGTTCCTTACAGTGTGTGTTAGTGGGTGTGTGTGTTAGATAGTGTGTGTGAAGGTGAGTCTGTGTGTAAATGTTAGTGAGTGTGTGTGTGTGTTAGTGATGGTGAAAGTGTTCGTGAGTGTGCGTGAGTGTGTTAGTGAGTGGATGTGTGTATGCGTTAGTGAGTGAGTCAATGTGAGTGTAAAAGTGAGTGCATGTGTGTATGCATTAGTGAGTGTGTGTGAGTGTATTAGTGAGTGCATGTGTGTATGCATTAGTGAGTGTGTGTGAGTGCATTAGTGAGTGCATGTGTGTATGCATTAGTGAGTGTGTGTGAGTGTATTAGTGAGTGCGTGTGTGTATGCGTTAGTGAGTGGGTGTGAGTGAATTAGTGAGTGGGTGTGTGTATGCGTTACTGAGTGCGTGTGAGTGTATTAGTGAGTGCGTGTGTGTATGCGTAAGTGAGTGTGTTAATGTGAGTGTATTAGTGAGTGCATGTGTGTATGCGTTAGTGAGTGAGTCAATGTGAGTGTAAAAGTGAGTGCATGTGTGTATGCGTTAGTGAGTGTGTTCATGTGAGTGTATTAGTGAGTGCATGTGTGTATGCGTTAGTGAGTGTGTGTGAGTGAATTAGTGAGTGCATGTGTGCATGCGTTAGTGAGTGTGTGTGTGTATTAGTGAGTGCATGTGTGTATGCATTAGTGAGTGTGTGTGAGTGTATTAGAGAGTGCATGTGTGTATGCGTTAGTGAGTGTGTGTGAGTGTATTAGTGAGTGCATGTGTGTATGCATTAGTGAGTGTGTGTGAGTGTATTACTGAGTGCGTCTGTGTATGCGTTAGTGAGTGGGTGTGAGTGTATTAGAGAGTGGGTGTGTTTATGCGTTACTGAGTGTGTGTGAGTGTATTAGTGAGTGCGTGTGTGTATGCGTTAGTGAGTGCGTTAATGTGAGTGTATTAGTGAGTGCATGTGTGTATGAGTTCGTGAGTGTGTGTGAGTGTATTAGTGAGTGCGTGTATGTATGCGTTAGTGAGTGTGTGTGACTATTAGTGAGTGCGTGTGTATGCGTTAGTGAGTGCGTTAATGTGAGAGTATTAGTGAGTGCGTGTGTGTATGTGTTAGCGAGTGTGTGTGAGTGTATTAGAGAGTGCATGTGTGTATGTGTTAGTGAGTGAGTTAATGTGAGTGTATTAGTGAGTGCGTAAGTGTATGTGTTAGTGAGTGTGTGCGAGTGTATTAGTGAGTGCGTGTGTGTATGCATTAGTGAGTGTGTGTGAGTGTATTACTGAGTGCGTGTGTGTATGTGTTAGTGAGTGTGTGTGAGGGTATTAGTGAGTGCGTGTGTGTATGCGTTAGTGAGTGTGTGTGTGTATTAGTGAGTGCATGTGTGTATGCGTTAGTGAGTGTGTGTGAGTGTATTAGTGAGGGCATGTGTGTATGCGTTAGTGAGTGTGTTAATGTGAGTGTATTAGTGAGCGCATGTGTGCATCCGTTAGTGAGTATGTGTGTGTTTTAGTGAGTGCGTGTGTGTATGCGTTAGTGAGTGTATGTGAGTGTATTAGTGAGTGCATGTGTGTATGCGTTAGTGAGTGTGTGTGAGTGTATTAGTGAGTGCGTGTGTATGCAGTAGTGAGTGTGTGTGAGTGTATTAGTGAGTGCATGTGTGTATGCATTAGTGAGTGTGTGTGAGTGTATTACTGAGTGCGTCTGTGTATGCGTTAGTGAGTGGGTGTGAGTGTATTAGAGAGTGGGTGTGTTTATGCATTACTGAGTGTGTGTGAGTGTATTAGTGAGTGCGTGTGTGTATGCGTTAGTGAGTGTGTGAGTGTATTAGTGAGTGCTTGTGTGTATGCGCTAGTGAGTGTGTGTGAGTGTATTAGTGAGGGCATGTGTGTATGCGTTAGTGAGTGTGTTAATGTGAGTGTATTAGTGAGCGCATGTGTGCATCCGTTAGTGAGTGTGTGTGTGTTTTAGTGAGTGCGTGTGTGTATGCGTTAGTGAGTGTATGTGAGTGTATTAGAGAGTGCATGTGTGTATGCGTTAGCGAGTGTGTGTGAGTGTATTAGAGAGTGCGTGTGTATGCATTAGTGAGTGTGTGTGAGTGTATTAGTGAGTGCATGTGCGTATGCATTAGTGAGTGTGTGTGAGTGTATTACTGAGTGCGTCTGTGTATGCGTTAGTGAGTGGGTGTGAGTGTATTAGAGAGTGGGTGTGTTTATGCGTTACTGAGTGTGTATGAGTGTATTAGTGAGTGCGTGTGTGTATGCGTTAGTGAGTGCGTTAATGTGAGTGTATTAGTGAGTGCATGTGTGTATGAGTTCGTGAGTGTGTGTGAGTGTATTAGTGAGTGCGTGTATGTATGCGTTAATGAGTGTGTGTGACTATTAGTGAGTGCGTGTGTATGCGTTAGTGAGTGCGTTAATGTGAGAGTATTAGTGAGTGCGTGTGTGTATGTGTTAGCGAGTGTGTGTGAGTGTATTAGAGAGTGCATGTGTGTATGTGTTAGTGAGTGAGTTAATTTGAGTGTATTAGTGAGTGCGTAAGTGTATGTGCTAGTGAGTGTGTGCGAGTGTATTAGTGAGTGCGTGTGTGTATGCATTAGTGAGTGTGTGTGAGTGTATTACTGAGTGCGTGTGTGTATGCGTTAGTGAGTGTGTGTGAGGGTATTAGTGAGTGCGTGTGTGTATGCGTTAGTGAGTGTGTGTGTGTATTAGTGAGTGCATGTGTGTATGCGCAAGTGAGTGTGTGTGAGTGTATTAGTGAGGGCATGTGTGTATGCGTTAGTGAGTGTGTTAATGTGAGTGTATTAGTGAGCGCATGTGTGCATCCGCTAGTGAGTGTGTGTGTGTTTTAGTGAGTGCGTGTGTGTATGCGTTAGTGAGTGTATGTGAGTGTATTAGTGAGTGCATGTGTGTATGCGTTATTGAGTGTGGGTGAGTGTATTAGTGAGTGCAAGTATGTATGTATTAGTGAGTGTGTGTGAGTGTATTAGTGAGTGCGTGTGTGTGCATGCGTTAGTGTGTTAATGTGAGTGTATTGGTGAGTGCATGTGTGTATGCGTTAGTGAGTGTGTGTGAGTAATTAGTGAGTTCGTATGTGTATGTGTTAGTGAGTTTGTTAATGTGAGTGTATTAGTGAGTGCATGTGTGTATGCGTTAGTGAGTGTGTGTGAGTGTATTAGTGAGTGCAAGTATGTATGCATTAGTGAGTATGCGTGAGTGTATTAGTGAGTGCATGTGTGTACGCGTTAGTGAGTGTGTGTGAGTGTATTAGTGAGTGTGCGAGTGCATGCACTAATGAGTGTGTGTGAGTGTATTAGTGAGTGCATGTGTGTATGCGTTAGTGAGTGTGTGTGAGTGTATTAGTGAGGGCATGTGTGTATGCGTTAGTGAGTGTGTTAATGTGAGTGTATTAGTGAGTGCATGTGTGCATCCATTAGTGAGTGTGTGTGATTGTTTTAGTGAGTGTGTGTGTGTATGCATTAGTGAATGTGTGTGAGTGTATTAGTGAGTGCGAGTATGTATGCATTAGTGAGCGAAAGTGAGTGTATTAGTGAGTGCATGTGTGTATGCGTCAGTGAGTGTATGTGAGTGTATGAGTGAGTGCATGTGTTTATGCGTTAGTGAGTGTGTGTGACTGTATTAATGAGTGTGTGAGTGCATGCGTTAGTGTGTTAATGTGAGTGTATTAGTGAGTGCATGTCTGTATGCATTAGTGAGTGCGTTTGAGTGTATTAGTGAGTGCGTGTGTGTTTGTTTTCGTGAGTGTGTGTGAGTTTATTAGTCAGTGCATGTGTTTATGCGTTAGTGAGTGTGTGTGAGGGTATTAGTGAGTCCGTGTGTTTATGCGTTAGTGAGTGTGTGAGTGTATTATTGATTGTGTGTGTGTATGCATTACTGAGTGTGTGTGAGTGCATTAGTGAGTGCGTGTGTGTATGCGTTAGTGAGTGTGTGAGCGTATTAGTGAGTCCGTGTGTGTATGTGTTAGTGAGTGTGAGTGATTGTATTACTGAGTGCGTTTGTGTATACGTTAGTGTATGTATGAGTGTATTAGTGAGTGCGTGTGTGTATGCATTAGTGAGTGTGTGAGTGTATTAGTGAGTGTGTGTGTATGCGTTAGTGAGTGTGTTAATGTGAGTGTATTAGTGAGTGCGTGTGTGTATGTGTTAGTGAGTGTGTGGGAGTGTATTAGTGACTGCGCGTTTGTATGCTTTAGTGAGTGTGTGTGAGTGTATTAGTGAGTGCATGTGTGTATGCGTTAGTGAGTGTGTGTGATTGTATTAGTGAGTGCATTTGTGTATGCGTTAGTGAGTGTGTTAATGTGAGTGTATTAGTGAGTGCATGTGTGCATGTGTTAGTGAGTGTGTGTGAGTGTATGATTGAGTGCATGTGTGTATGCGTTAGTGAGTGTGTGAGTGTATTAGTGAGTGCGTGTGTGCATGTGTTAGTGAGTTTGTGTGAGTGTATTAGTGAGTGAGTATGAGTATGCATTAGTGAGTGTGTGTGAGTGTATTAGTGAGTGCGTGTGTGTATGCATTAGTGAGTGTGTTTGAGTGTATTAGTGAGTGCGTGTGTGTATGTGTTAGTGAGTGTGTTAATTTGAGGGTATTAGTGAGTGCATGTATGTATGCGTTAGTGAGTGTATTAGTGAGTGCGTGTGTGTATGCGTTAGTGAGTGTGTGTGAGTGTATTAGAGAGTGCATGTGTGCATGCATTAGTGAGTGTGTGTGAGTGTATTAGTGAGTGCATGTGTGTATGCGTTAGTGAGTGTGTGTGAGTGTATTAGAGAGTGCATGTGTGTATGCGTTAGTGAGTGTATGTGAGTGTATTAGTGAGTGCGTGTGTGTATGCGTTAGTGAGTGTGTGTGAGTGTATTAGTGAGTGCATGTGTGTATGCATTAGTGAGTGTGTGTGAGTGTATTACTGAGGGCGTCTGTGTATGTGTTAGTGAGTGTGTGTGAGTGTATTAGTGAGTGCGTGTGTGTATGCGTTAGTGAGTGTGTGTGAGTGTATTAGTGAGTGCATGTGTGTATGCGTTAGTGAGTGCGTTAATGTGAGTGTATTAGTGAGTGCATGTGTGTATGAGTTCGTGAGTGTGTGTGAGTGTATTAGTGAGTGCGTGTATGTATGCGTTAGTGAGTGTGTGTGACTGTATTAGTGAGTGCGTGTATATGCATTAGTGAGTGCGTTAATGTGAGAGTATTAGTGAGTGCGTGTGTGCATCCGTTAGTGAGTGTGTGCGAGTGTATTAGTGAGTGCATGTGTGTATGTGTTAGTGAGTGAGTTAATGTGAGTGTATTAGTGAGTGCGTGTGTGCATCCGTTAGTGAGTGTGTGCGAGTGTATTAGTGAGTGCACGTGTGTATGTGTTAGTGAGTGAGTTAATGTGAGTGTATTAGTGAGTGTGTGTGTGTATGTGTTAGTGAGTGTGTGCGAGTGTATTAGTGAGTGCGTGTGTGTATGCATTAGTGAGTGTGTGTGAGTGTACTACTGAGTGCGTGTGTGTATGCGTTAGTGAGTGTGTGTGAGTGTATCAGTGAGTGCATGTGTGTATGCGTTAGAGAGTTAATGTGAGTGTATTAGTGAGTGCGTGTGTGTATGCGTTAGTGAGTGTGTGTGAGTGTATTAGTGAGTGCCTGTGTGTATGCGCTAGTGAGTGTGTGAGAGTGTATTAGTGAGTACGCGTGTGTATGCATTAGTGAGTGTGTGTGAGTGTATTAGTGAGTGCATGTGTGTATGCGTTAGTGAGTGTGTGCGAGTGTATTAGTGAGGGCATGTGTGCATGCGTTAGTGAGTGTGTTAATGTGAGTGTATTAGTGAGTGCATGTGTGCATCCGTTAGTGAGTGTGTGTGTGTTTTAGTGAGAGCGTGTGAGTATGCGTTAGTGAGTGTATGTGAGTGTATTAGTGAGTGCATGAGTGTATGCGTTATTGAGTGTGTGTGAGTGTATTAGTGAGTGCAAGTATGTATGTATTAGTGAGTGTGTGTGAGGGTATTAGTGAGTGCGTGTGAGCATGCGTTAGTGGGTTAATGTGAGTGTACTACTGAGTGCATGAGTGTATGCGTTAGTGAGTGCGTGTGAGTGTATTAGTGAGTGCAAGTATGTATGCATTAGTGAGTATGTGTGAGTGTGTTAGTGAGTGCATGTGTGTATGCGTTAGTGAGTGTGTGTGAGTGTATTAGTGAGTGCGCGTGTGCATGCATGAGTGAGTGTGTGTGAGTGTATTAGTGAGTGCATGTGTGTATGCGTTAGTGAGTGTGTGTGAGTGTATTAGTGAGTGCGTGTGTGTATGCATTAGTGAGTGTGTTAATGTGAGTGTATTAGTGAGTGCATGTGTGCATCCGTTAGTGAGTGTGTGTGTGTTTCAGTGAGTGCATGTGTGTATGCGTTAGTGAGTGTGTGAGTGTATTAATGAGTGCATGAGTGTATGCGTTAGTGAGTGTCTGTGAGTGTATTAGTGAGTGCGTGTGTGTATGCGTTAGTGAGTGTGTGAGTGTATTAGTGAGTGCGTGTGTGTATGTGTTAGTGAGTGAGTTAATGTGAGTGTATTAGTGAGTGTGTGTGTGTATGTGTTAGTGAGTGTGTGCGAGTGTATTAGTGAGTGCGTGTGTGTATGCATTAGTGAGTGTGTGTGAGTGTACTACTGAGTGCGTGTGTGTATGCGTTAGTGAGTGTGTGTGAGTGTATCAGTGAGTGCATGTGTGTATGCGTTAGAGAGTTAATGTGAGTGTATTAGTGAGTGCGTGTGTGTATGCGTTAGTGAGTGTGTGTGAGTGTATTAGTGAGTACGCGTGTGTATGCATTAGTGAGTGTGTGTGAGTGTATTAGTGAGTATGCGTGTGTATGCATTAGTGAGTGTGTGTGAGTGTATTAGTGAGTGCATGTGTGTATGCGTTAGTGAGTGTGTGCGAGTGTATTAGTGAGGGCATGTGTGTATGCGTTAGTGAGTGTGTTAATGTGAGTGTATTAGTGAGTGCATGTGTGCATCCGTTAGTGAGTGTGTGTGTGTTTTAGTGAGAGCGTGTGTGTATGCGTTAGTGAGTGTATGTGAGTGTATTAGTGAGTGCATGAGTGTATGCGTTATTGAGTGTGTGTGAGTGTATTAGTGAGTGCAAGTATGTATGTATTAGTGAGTGTGTGTGTGCCTGCGTTAGTGGGTTAATGTGAGTGTACTAGTGAGTGCATGAGTGTATGCGTTAGTGAGTGCGTGTGAGTGTATTAGTGAGTGCAAGTATGTATGCATTAGTGAGTATGTGTGAGTGTGTTAGTGAGTGCATGTGTGTATGCGTTAGTGAGTGTGTGTGAGTGTAATAGTGAGTGCGCGTGTGCATGCATGAGTGAGTGTGTGAGTGTATTAGTGAGTGCATGTGTGTATGCGTTAGTGAGTGTGTGTGAGTGTATTAGTGAGTGCGTGTGTGTATGCATTAGTGAGTGTGTTAATGTGAGTGTATTAGTGAGTGCATGTGTGCATCCGTTAGTGAGTGTGTGTGTGTTTCAGTGAGTGCATGTGTGTATGCGTTAGTGAGTGTGTGAGTGTATTAATGAGTGCATGAGTGTATGCGTTAGTGAGTGTCTGTGAGTGTATTAGTGTTTGCGTGTGTGTATGCGTTAGTGAGTGTGTGAGTGTATTAGTGAGTGCGTGTGTGTATGTGTTAGTGAGTGTGTGTGATTGTATTACTGAGTGCGTATGTGTATGCGTTAGTGTATGTATGAGTGTATTAGTGAGTGTGTGTGTATACATTAGTGAGTGTGTGAGTGTATTAGTAAGTGTGTGTGTGTATGCGTTAGTGAGTGTGTTAATGTGAGTGTATTAGTGAATGCATGTGTGTATGTGTTAGTGAGTGTGTTTGAGTGTATTAGTGAGTGTGCGTTTGTATGCTTTAGTGAGTGTGTGTGAGTGTATTAGTGAGTGCATGTGTGTATGCGTTAGTGAGTGTGTGTGAAAGTATTAGTGAGTGTGCGTTTGTATGCTTTAGTGAGTGTGTGTGAGTGTATTAGTGAGTGCATGTGTGTATGCTTTAGTTAGTGTGTGTGAGTGTATTAGTGAGTGTGTGTGTGTATGCGTTAGTGAGTGTGTTAATGTGAGTGTATTAGAGAGTGCATGTGTGTATGTGTTAGTGAGTGTGTGTGAGTGTATTAATGAGAGCATGTGTGCATGCGTTAGTGAGTGTGTGTGAGTGTATTAGTGAGTGCATGAGTGTATGCGTTAGTGAGTGTGTGTGTGTATTAGTGAGTGCGTGTGTGTATGCAATAGTCAGTGTGTGTGAGTGTATGAGTGAGTGCATGTGTGTATGCGAAACTGAGTGTGTGTGAGTGTATTAGTGAGTGCGTGTGTGCATGCGTTAGTGAGTGTGTGTGAGTGTATTAGTGAGTGAGTATGTGAATGCGTTAGTGAGTGTGTGTGAGTGTATTAGTGAGTGCGTGTGTGTATGTGTTAGTGAGTGTGTTAATGTGAGGGTATTAGTGATTGCGTGTGTGTATGCATTAGTGAGTGTATTAGTGAGTGCGTGTGTGTATGCATTATTGAGTGCGTTTGAGTGCATTAGTGAGTGCGTGTGTGTTTGTGTTAGTGAGTGTGTGTGAGTGTATTAGAGAGTGCATGTGTGTATGTGTTAGTGAGTGTGTGTGAGTGTATTAGTGAGTGCATGTGTGTATGCGTTAGTGTTTATTTGTGAGTGTATTTGTGAGTGCATGTGTGTATGCATTAGTGAGTGTGTGTGAGTGTATTAGTGAGTGCATGTGTGTATTCGTTAGTGAGTGTGTGTGAGTGTATTAGTGAGTGCGTCTGTGTATGCGTTAGTGAGTGGGTGTGAGTGTATTAGTGACTGGGTGTTTGTATGCGTTAGTGAGTGTGTGTGACTGTATTAGTGAGTGCGTGTGTGTATGTGTTAGTGAGTGGATGTGAATGTATTAGTGAGTGCATGTGTGTATGTGTTAGTGAGTGAGTTAATGTGAGTGTATTAGTGAGTGCGTGTGTGTATGTGTTAGTGAGTGTGTGTGAGTTTATTAGTGATTGCGTGTGTGTATGCATTAGTGAGTGTGTGTGAGTGTATTAGTGAGTGCGTGTGTGTATGCGTTAGTGAGTGTATGTGAGTGTATTAGTGAGTGCGTGTGTGTATGCGTTAGAGAGTTAATGTGAGTATATTAGTGAGTGCGTGTGTGTATGCGTTAGTGAGTATGTGTGAGGGTATTAGTGAGTGCATATGTGTATGCGTTAGTGAGTGTGTGTGAGTGTATTAGTGAGTATGCATGTGTATGCATTAGTGAGTGTGTGTGAGTGTATTAGTGCGTGCTTGTGTGTATGCGTTAGTGAGTGTGTGTGAGTGTATTAGTGAGGGCATGTGTGTATGTGTTAGTGAGTGTGTGAGTGTATTAATGATTGCATGAGTGTATGCGTTAGTGAGTGTGTGAGTGTATTAGTGAGTGCGTGTGTGTATGTGTTAGTGAGTGTGTGTGATTGTATTACTGAGTGCGTATGTTTATGCGTTAGTGTATGTATGAGTGTATTAGTGAGTGTGTGTGTGTATACATTAGTGAGTGTGTGAGTGTATTAGTGAGTGTGAGTGTGTATGCGTTAGTGAGTGTGTTAATGTGAGTGTATTAGTGAATGCATGTGTTTATGTGTTAGTGAGTGTGTGAGTGTATTAGTGAGTGTGCGTTTGTATGCTTTAGTGAGTGTGTGTGAGTGTATTAGTGAGTGTATGTGTGTAAGCGTTAGTGAGTGTGTGTGAGTGTATTAGTGAGTGTGCGTTTGTATGCTTTAGTTAGTGTGTGTGAGTGTATTAGTGAGTGCATTTGTGTATGCGTTAGTGAGTGTGTGTGAGTGTATTAGTGAGTGTGTGTGTGTATGCGTTAGTGAGTGTGTTAATGTGAGTGTATTAGTGAGTGCATGTGTGTATGTGTTAGTGAGTGTGTGTGAGTGTATTAGTGAGTGCATGTGTGCATGCGTTAGTGAGTGTGTGTGAGTGTATTAGTGAGTGCATGAGTGTATGCGTTAGTGAGTGTGTGTGTGTATTAGTGAGTGCGTGTGTGTATGCGTTAGTGAGTGTGTGTGAGTAATTAGTGAGTGCGTATGTGTATGCGTTAGTGCGTTTGTTAATATGAGTGTATTAGTGAGTGCATGTGTGTATGCGTTAGTGAGTGTGTGTGAGTGTATTAGTGAGTGCGTGTGTGCATGCGTTAGTGTGTTAATGTGAGTGTATTAGTGAGTGCGTGTGTGTATGCGTTAGTGAGTGTGTGTGAGTAATTAGTGAGTGCGTATGTGTATGCGTTAGTGAGTTTGTTAATATGAGTGTATGAGTGAGTGCATGTGTGTATGCATTAGTGAGTGTCTGTGAGTGTATTAGTGAGTGCGTGTGTGTATGTGTTAGTGAGTGTGTGTGATTGTATTACTGAGTGCGTATGTGTATGCGTTAGTGTATGTATGAGTGTATTAGTGAGTGTGTGTGTATACATTAGTGAGTGTGTGAGTGTATTAGTGAGTGTGTGTGTGTATGCGTTAGTGAGTGTGTTAATGTGAGTGTATTAGTGAATGCATGTGTGTATGCGTTAGTGAGTGTGTGTGACTGTATTAGTGAGTGCGTGTATATGCGTTAGTGAGTGCGTTAATGTGAGAGTATTAGTGAGTGCGTGTGTGCATCCGTTAGTGAGTGTGTGCGAGTGTATTAGTGAGTGCATGTGTGTATGTGTTAGTGAGTGAGTTAATGTGAGTGTATTAGTGAGTGCGTGTGTGCATCCGTTAGTGAGTGTGTGCGAGTGTATTAGTGAGTGCATGTGTGTATGTGTTAGTGAGTGAGTTAATGTGAGTGTATTAGTGAGTGTGTGTGTATGTGTTAGTGAGTGTGTGCGAGTGTATTAGTGAGTGCGTGTGTGTATGCATTAGTGAGTGTGTGTGAGTGTACTACTGAGTGCGTGTGTGTATGCGTTAGTGAGTGTGTGTGAGTGTATCAGTGAGTGCATGTGTGTATGCGTTAGAGAGTTAATGTGAGTGTATTAGTGAGTGCGTGTGTGTATGCGTTAGTGAGTGTGTGTGAGTGTATTAGTGAGTGCGTGTGTGTATGCGCTAGTGAGTGTGTGTGAGTGTATTAGTGAGTACGCGTGTGTATGCATTAGTGAGTGTGTGTGAGTGTATTAGTGAGTATGCGTGTGTATGCATTAGTGAGTGTGTGTGAGTGTATTAGTGAGTGCATGTGTGTATGCGTTAGTGAGTGTGTGCGAATGTATTAGTGAGGGCATGTGTGTATGCGTTAGTGAGTGTGTTAATGTGAGTGTATTAGTGAGTGCATGTGTGCATCCATTAGTGAGTGTGTGTGTGTTTTAGTGAGAGCGTGTGTGTATGCGTTAGTGAGTGTATGTGAGTGTATTAGTGAGTGCATGAGTGTATGCGTTATTGAGTGTGTGTGAGTGTATTAGTGAGTGCAAGTATGTATGTATTAGTGAGTGTGTGTGAGGGTATTAGTGAGTGCGTGTGTGCATGCGTTAGTGGGTTAATGTGAGTGTACTAGTGAGTGCATGAGTGTATGCGTTAGTGAGTGCGTGTGAGTGTATTAGTGAGTGCAAGTATGTATGCATTAGTGAGTATGTGTGAGTGTGTTAGTGAGTGCATGTGTGTATGCGTTAGTGAGTGTATGTGAGTGTATTAGTGAGTTCATGAGTGTATGCGTTATTGAGTGTGTGTGAGTGTATTAGTGAGTGCAAGTATGTATGTATTAGTGAGTGTGTGTGAGGGTATTAGTGAGTGCGTGTGAGCATGCGTTAGTGGGTTAATGTGAGTGTACTACTGAGTGCATGAGTGTATGCGTTAGTGAGTGCGTGTGAGTGTATTAGTGAGTGCAAGTATGTATGCATTAGTGAGTATGTGTGAGTGTGTTAGTGAGTGCATGTGTGTATGCGTTAGTGAGTGTGTGTGAGTGTATTAGTGAGTGCGCGTGTGCATGCATGAGTGAGTGTGTGTGAGTGTATTAGTGAGTGCATGTGTGTATGCGTTAGTGAGTGTGTGTGAGTGTATTAGTGAGTGCGTGTGTGTATGCATTAGTGAGTGTGTTAATGTGAGTGTATTAGTGAGTGCATGTGTGCATCCGTTAGTGAGTGTGTGTGTGTTTCAGTGAGTGCATGTGTGTATGCGTTAGTGAGTGTGTGAGTGTATTAATGAGTGCATGAGTGTATGCGTTAGTGAGTGTCTGTGAGTGTATTAGTGAGTGCGTGTGTGTATGCGTTAGTGAGTGTGTGAGTGTATTAGTGAGTGCGTGTGTGTATGTGTTAGTGAGTGTGTGTGATTGTATTACTGAGTGCGTATGTGTATGCGTTAGTGTATGTATGAGTGTATTAGTGAGTGTGTGTGTATACATTAGTGAGTGTGTGAGTGTATTAGTAAGTGTGTGTGTGTATGCGTTAGTGAGTGTGTTAATGTGAGTGTATTAGTGAATGCATGTGTGTATGTGTTAGTGAGTGTGAGTGTATTAGTGAGTGTGCGTTTGTATGCTTTAGTGAGTGTGTGTGAGTGTATTAGTGAGTGCATGTGTGTATGTGTTAGTGATTGGATGTGAATGTATTAGTGAGTGCATGTGTGTATGTGTTAGTGAGTGAGTTAATGTGAGTGTATTAGTGAGTGCGTGTGTGTATGTGTTAGTGAGTGTGTGTGAGTGTATTAGTGATTGCGTGTGTGTATGCATTAGTCAGTGTGTGTGAGTGTATTAGTGAGTGCGTGTGTGTATGCGTTAGTGAGTGTATGTGAGTGTATTAGTGAGTGCGTGTGTGTATGCGTTAGAGAGTTAATGTGAGTATATTAGTGAGTGCGTGTGTGTATGCGTTAGTGAGTATGTGTGAGGGTATTAGTGAGTGCATATGTGTATGCGTTAGTGAGTGTGTGTGAGTGTATTAGTGAGTATGCATGTGTATGCATTAGTGAGTGTGTGTGAGTGTATTAGTGAGTGCTTGTGTGTATGCGTTAGTGAGTGTGTGTGAGTGTATTAGTGAGGGCATGTGTGTATGTGTTAGTGAGTGTGTGAGTGTATTAATGATTGCATGAGTGTATGCGTTAGTGAGTGTGTGAGTGTATTAGTGAGTGCGTGTGTGTATGTGTTAGTGAGTGTGTGTGATTGTATTACTGAGTGCGTATGTTTATGCGTTAGTGTATGTATGAGTGTATTAGTGAGTGTGTGTGTGTATACATTAGTGAGTGTGTGAGTGTATTAGTGAGTGTGAGTGTGTATGCGTTAGTGAGTGTGTTAATGTGAGTGTATTAGTGAATGCATGTGTTTATGTGTTAGTGAGTGTGTGTGAGTGTATTAGTGAGTGTGCGTTTGTATGCTTTAGTGAGTGTGTGTGAGAGTATTAGTGAGTGTATGTGTGTAAGCGTTAGTGAGTGTGTGTGAGTGTATTAGTGAGTGTGCGTTTGTATGCTTTAGTTAGTGTGTGTGAGTGTATTAGTGAGTGCATTTGTGTATGCGTTAGTGAGTGTGTGTGAGTGTATTAGTGAGTGTGTGTGTGTATGCGTTAGTGAGTGTGTTAATGTGAGTGTATTAGTGAGTGCATGTGTGTATGTGTTAGTGAGTGTGTGTGAGTGTATTAGTGAGTGCATGTGTGCATGCGTTAGTGAGTGTGTGTGAGTGTATTAGTGAGTGCATGAGTGTATGCGTTAGTGAGTGTGTGTGTGTATTAGTGAGTGCGTGTGTGTATGCGTTAGTGAGTGTGTGTGAGTAATTAGTGAGTGCGTATGTGTATGCGTTAGTGAGTTTGTTAATATGAGTGTATTAGTGAGTGCATGTGTGTATGCGTTAGTGAGTGTGTGTGAGTGTATTAGTGAGTGCGTGTGTGCATGCGTTAGTGTGTTAATGTGAGTGTATTAGTGAGTGCGTGTGTGTATGCGTTAGTGAGTGTGTGTGAGTAATTAGTGAGTGCGTATGTGTATGCGTTAGTGAGTTTGTTAATATGAGTGTATGAGTGAGTGCATGTGTGTATGCATTAGTGAGTGTCTGTGAGTGTATTAGTGAGTGCGTGTGTGTATGTGTTAGTGAGTGTGTGTGATTGTATTACTGAGTGCGTATGTGTATGCGTTAGTGTATGTATGAGTGTATTAGTGAGTGTGTGTGTATACATTAGTGAGTGTGTGAGTGTATTAGTGAGTGTGTGTGTGTATGCGTTAGTGAGTGTGTTAATGTGAGTGTATTAGTGAATGCATGTGTGTATGCGTTAGTGAGTGTGTGTGACTGTATTAGTGAGTGCGTGTATATGCGTTAGTGAGTGCGTTAATGTGAGAGTATTAGTGAGTGCGTGTGTGCATCCGTTAGTGAGTGTGTGCGAGTGTATTAGTGAGTGCATGTGTGTATGTGTTAGTGAGTGAGTTAATGTGAGTGTATTAGTGAGTGCGTGTGTGCATCCGTTAGTGAGTGTGTGCGAGTGTATTAGTGAGTGCATGTGTGTATGTGTTAGTGAGTGAGTTAATGTGAGTGTATTAGTGAGTGTGTGTGTATGTGTTAGTGAGTGTGTGCGAGTGTATTAGTGAGTGCGTGTGTGTTTGCATTAGTGAGTGTGTGTGAGTGTACTACTGAGTGCGTGTGTGTATGCGTTAGTGAGTGTGTGTGAGTGTATCAGTGAGTGCATGTGTGTATGCGTTAGAGAGTTAATGTGAGTGTATTAGTGAGTGCGTGTGTGTATGCATTAGTGAGTGTGTGTGAGTGTATTAGTGAGTGCGTGTGTGTATGCGCTAGTGAGTGTGTGTGAGTGTATTAGTGAGTACGCGTGTGTATGCATTAGTGAGTGTGCGTGAGTGTATTAGTGAGTATGCGTGTGTATGCATTAGTGAGTGTGTGTGAGTGTATTAGTGAGTGCATGTGTGTATGCGTTAGTGAGTGTGTGCGAGTGTATTAGTGAGGGCATGTGTGTATGCGTTAGTGAGTGTGTTAATGTGAGTGTATTAGTGAGTGCATGTGTGCATCCGTTAGTGAGTGTGTGTGTGTTTTAGTGAGAGCGTGTGTGTATGCGTTAGTGAGTGTATGTGAGTGTATTAGTGAGTGCATGAGTGTATGCGTTATTGAGTGTGTGTGAGTGTATTAGTGAGTGCAAGTATGTATGTATTAGTGAGTGTGTGTGTGCATGCGTTAGTGGGTTAATGTGAGTGTACTAGTGAGTGCATGAGTGTATGCGTTAGTGAGTGCGTGTGAGTGTATTAGTGAGTGCAAGTATGTATGCATTAGTGAGTATGTGTGAGTGTGTTAGTGAGTGCATGTGTGTATGCGTTAGTGAGTGTGTGTGAGTGTATTAGTGAGTGCGCGTGTGCATGCATGAGTGAGTGTGTGAGTGTATTAGTGAGTGCATGTGTGTATGCGTTAGTGAGTGTGTGTGAGTGTATTAGTGAGTGCGTGTGTGTATGCATTAGTGAGTGTGTTAATGTGAGTGTATTAGTGAGTGCATGTGTGCATCCGTTAGTGAGTGTGTGTGTGTTTCAGTGAGTGCATGTGTGTATGCGTTAGTGAGTGTGTGAGTGTATTAATGAGTGCATGAGTGAATGCGTTAGTGAGTGTCTGTGAGTGTATTAGTGAGTGCGTGTGTGTATGCGTTAGTGAGTGTGTGAGTGTATTAGTGAGTGCGCGTGTGTATGTGTTAGTGAGTGTGTGTGATTGTATTACTGAGTGCGTATGTGTATGCGTTAGTGTATGTATGAGTGTATTAGTGAGTGTGTGTGTATACATTAGTGAGTGTGTGAGTGTATTAGTAAGTGTGTGTGTGTATGCGTTAGTGAGTGTGTTAATGTGAGTGTATTAGTGAATGCATGTGTGTATGTGTTAGTGAGTGTGTTTGAGTGTAATAGTGAGTGTGCGTTTGTATGCTTTAGTGAGTGTGTGTGAGTGTATTAGTGAGTGCATGTGTGTATGCGTTAGTGAGTGTGTGTGAAAGTATTAGTGAGTGTGCGTTTGTATGCTTTAGTGAGTGTGTGTGAGTGTATTAGTGAGTGCATGTGTGTATGCTTTAGTTAGTGTGTGTGAGTGTATTAGTGAGTGTGTGTGTGTATGCGTTAGTGAGTGTGTTAATGTGAGTGTATTAGAGAGTGCATGTGTGTATGTGTTAGTGAGTGTGTGTGAGTGTATTAATGAGAGCATGTGTGCATGCGTTAGTGAGTGTGTGTGAGTGTATTAGTGAGTATGCGTGTGTATGCATTAGTGAGTGTGTGTGAGTGTATTAGTGAGTGCATGTGTGTATGCGTTAGTGAGTGTGTGCGAGTGTATTAGTGAGGGCATGTGTGTATGCGTTAGTGAGTGTGTTAATGTTAGTGTATTAGTGAGTGCATGTGTGCATCCGTTAGTGAGTGTGTGTGTGTTTTAGTGAGAGCGTGTGTGTATGCGTTAGTGAGTGTATGTGAGTGTATTAGTGAGTGCATGAGTGTATGCGTTATTGAGTGTGTGTGAGTGTATTAGTGAGTGCAAGTATGTATGTATTAGTGAGTGTGTGTGTGCATGCGTTAGTGGGTTAATGTGAGTGTACTAGTGAGTGCATGAGTGTATGCGTTAGTGAGTGCGTGTGTGTATTAGTGAGTAGAAGTATGTATGCATTAGTGAGTATGTGTGAGTGTGTTAGTGAGTGCATGTGTGTATGCGTTAGTGAGTGTGTGTGAGTGTATTAGTGAGTGCGCGTGTGCATGCATGAGTGAGTGTGTGAGTGTATTAGTGAGTGCATGTGTGTATGCGTTAGTGAGTGTGTGTGAGTGTATTAGTGAGTGCGTGTGTGTATGCATTAGTGAGTGTGTTAATGTGAGTGTATTAGTGAGTGCATGTGTGCATCCGTTAGTGAGTGTGTGTGTGTTTCAGTGAGTGCATGTGTGTATGCGTTAGTGAGTGTGTGAGTGTATTAATGAGTGCATGAGTGTATGCGTTAGTGAGTGTATGTGAGTGTATTAGTGAGTGCGTGTGTGTATGCGTTAGAGAGTTAATGTGAGTATATTAGTGAGTGCGTGTGTGTATGCGTTAGTGAGTATGTGTGAGGGTATTAGTGAGTGCATATGTGTATGCGTTAGTGAGTGTGTGTGAGTGTATTAGTGAGTATGCATGTGTATGCATTAGTGAGTGTGTGTGAGTGTATTAGTGAGTGCTTGTGTGTATGCGTTAGTGAGTGTGTGTGAGTGTATTAGTGAGGGCATGTGTGTATGTGTTAGTGAGTGTGTGAGTGTATTAATGATTGCATGAGTGTATGCGTTAGTGAGTGTGTGAGTGTATTAGTGAGTGCGTGTGTGTATGTGTTAGTGAGTGTGTGTGATTGTATTACTGAGTGCGTATGTTTATGCGTTAGTGTATGTATGAGTGTATTAGTGAGTGTGTGTGTGTATACATTAGTGAGTGTGTGAGTGTATTAGTGAGTGTGAGTGTGTATGCGTTAGTGAGTGTGTTAATGTGAGTGTATTAGTGAATGCATGTGTTTATGTGTTAGTGAGTGTGTGTGAGTGTATTAGTGAGTGTGCGTTTGTATGCTTTAGTGAGTGTGTGTGAGAGTATTAGTGAGTGTATGTGTGTAAGCGTTAGTGAGTGTGTGTGAGTGTATTAGTGAGTGTGCGTTTGTATGCTTTAGTTAGTGTGTGTGAGTGTATTAGTGAGTGCATTTGTGTATGCGTTAGTGAGTGTGTGTGAGTGTATTAGTGAGTGTGTGTGTGTATGCGTTAGTGAGTGTGTTAATGTGAGTGTATTAGTGAGTGCATGTGTGTATGTGTTAGTGAGTGTGTGTGAGTGTATTAGTGAGTGCATGTGTGCATGCGTTAGTGAGTGTGTGTGAGTGTATTAGTGAGTGCATGAGTGTATGCGTTAGTGAGTGTGTGTGTGTATTAGTGAGTGCGTGTGTGTATGCGTTAGTGAGTGTGTGTGAGTAATTAGTGAGTGCGTATGTGTATGCGTTAGTGAGTTTGTTAATATGAGTGTATTAGTGAGTGCATGTGTGTATGCGTTAGTGAGTGTGTGTGAGTGTATTAGTGAGTGCGTGTGTGCATGCGTTAGTGTGTTAATGTGAGTGTATTAGTGAGTGCGTGTGTGTATGCGTTAGTGAGTGTGTGTGAGTAATTAGTGAGTGCGTATGTGTATGCGTTAGTGAGTTTGTTAATATGAGTGTATGAGTGAGTGCATGTGTGTATGCATTAGTGAGTGTCTGTGAGTGTATTAGTGAGTGCGTGTGTGTATGTGTTAGTGAGTGTGTGTGATTGTATTACTGAGTGCGTATGTGTATGCGTTAGTGTATGTATGAGTGTATTAGTGAGTGTGTGTGTATACATTAGTGAGTGTGTGAGTGTATTAGTGAGTGTGTGTGTGTATGCGTTAGTGAGTGTGTTAATGTGAGTGTATTAGTGAATGCATGTGTGTATGCGTTAGTGAGTGTGTGTGACTGTATTAGTGAGTGCGTGTATATGCGTTAGTGAGTGCGTTAATGTGAGAGTATTAGTGAGTGCGTGTGTGCATCCGTTAGTGAGTGTGTGCGAGTGTATTAGTGAGTGCATGTGTGTATGTGTTAGTGAGTGAGTTAATGTGAGTGTATTAGTGAGTGCGTGTGTGCATCCGTTAGTGAGTGTGTGCGAGTGTATTAGTGAGTGCATGTGTGTATGTGTTAGTGAGTGAGTTAATGTGAGTGTATTAGTGAGTGTGTGTGTATGTGTTAGTGAGTGTGTTAATGTGAGTGTATTAGTGAGTGCATGTGTGCATCCGTTAGTGAGTGTGTGTGTGTTTCAGTGAGTGCATGTGTGTATGCGTTAGTGAGTGTGTGAGTGTATTAATGAGTGCATGAGTGTATGCGTTAGTGAGTGTATGTGAGTGTATTAGTGAGTGCGTGTGTGTATGCGTTAGAGAGTTAATGTGAGTATATTAGTGAGTGCGTGTGTGTATGCGTTAGTGAGTATGTGTGAGGGTATTAGTGAGTGCATATGTGTATGCGTTAGTGAGTGTGTGTGAGTGTATTAGTGAGTATGCATGTGTATGCATTAGTGAGTGTGTGTGAGTGTATTAGTGAGTGCTTGTGTGTATGCGTTAGTGAGTGTGTGTGAGTGTATTAGTGAGGGCATGTGTGTATGTGTTAGTGAGTGTGTGAGTGTATTAATGATTGCATGAGTGTATGCGTTAGTGAGTGTGTGAGTGTATTAGTGAGTGCGTGTGTGTATGTGTTAGTGAGTGTGTGTGATTGTATTACTGAGTGCGTATGTTTATGCGTTAGTGTATGTATGAGTGTATTAGTGAGTGTGTGTGTGTATACATTAGTGAGTGTGTGAGTGTATTAGTGAGTGTGAGTGTGTATGCGTTAGTGAGTGTGTTAATGTGAGTGTATTAGTGAATGCATGTGTTTATGTGTTAGTGAGTGTGTGTGAGTGTATTAGTGAGTGTGCGTTTGTATGCTTTAGTGAGTGTGTGTGAGAGTATTAGTGAGTGTATGTGTGTAAGCGTTAGTGAGTGTGTGTGAGTGTATTAGTGAGTGTGCGTTTGTATGCTTTAGTTAGTGTGTGTGAGTGTATTAGTGAGTGCATTTGTGTATGCGTTAGTGAGTGTGTGTGAGTGTATTAGTGAGTGTGTGTGTGTATGCGTTAGTGAGTGTGTTAATGTGAGTGTATTAGTGAGTGCATGTGTGTATGTGTTAGTGAGTGTGTGTGAGTGTATTAGTGAGTGCATGTGTGCATGCGTTAGTGAGTGTGTGTGAGTGTATTAGTGAGTGCATGAGTGTATGCGTTAGTGAGTGTGTGTGTGTATTAGTGAGTGCGTGTGTGTATGCGTTAGTGAGTGTGTGTGAGTAATTAGTGAGTGCGTATGTGTATGCGTTAGTGAGTTTGTTAATATGAGTGTATTAGTGAGTGCATGTGTGTATGCGTTAGTGAGTGTGTGAGTGTATTAGTGAGTGCGTGTGTGCATGCGTTAGTGTGTTAATGTGAGTGTATTAGTGAGTGCGTGTGTGTATGCGTTAGTGAGTTTGTGTGAGTAATTAGTGAGTGCGTATGTGTATGCGTTAGTGAGTTTGTTAATATGAGTGTATGAGTGAGTGCATGTGTGTATGCATTAGTGAGTGTCTGTGAGTGTATTAGTGAGTGCGTGTGTGTATGTGTTAGTGAGTGTGTGTGATTGTATTACTGAGTGCGTATGTGTATGCGTTAGTGTATGTATGAGTGTATTAGTGAGTGTGTGTGTATACATTAGTGAGTGTGTGAGTGTATTAGTGAGTGTGTGTGTGTATGCGTTAGTGAGTGTGTTAATGTGAGTGTATTAGTGAATGCATGTGTGTATGCGTTAGTGAGTGTGTGTGACTGTATTAGTGAGTGCGTGTATATGCGTTAGTGAGTGCGTTAATGTGAGAGTATTAGTGAGTGCGTGTGTGCATCCGTTAGTGAGTGTGTGCGAGTGTATTAGTGAGTGCATGTGTGTATGTGTTAGTGAGTGAGTTAATGTGAGTGTATTAGTGAGTGCGTGTGTGCATCCGTTAGTGAGTGTGTGCGAGTGTATTAGTGAGTGCATGTGTGTATGTGTTAGTGAGTGAGTTAATGTGAGTGTATTAGTGAGTGTGTGTGTATGTGTTAGTGAGTGTGTGCGAGTGTATTAGTGAGTGCGTGTGTGTTTGCATTAGTGAGTGTGTGTGAGTGTACTACTGAGTGCGTGTGTGTATGCGTTAGTGAGTGTGTGTGAGTGTATCAGTGAGTGCATGTGTGTATGCGTTAGAGAGTTAATGTGAGTGTATTAGTGAGTGCGTGTGTGTATGCATTAGTGAGTGTGTGTGAGTGTATTAGTGAGTGCGTGTGTGTATGCGCTAGTGAGTGTGTGTGAGTGTATTAGTGAGTACGCGTGTGTATGCATTAGTGAGTGTGCGTGAGTGTATTAGTGAGTATGCGTGTGTATGCATTAGTGAGTGTGTGTGAGTGTATTAGTGAGTGCATGTGTGTATGCGTTAGTGAGTGTGTGCGAGTGTATTAGTGAGGGCATGTGTGTATGCGTTAGTGAGTGTGTTAATGTGAGTGTATTAGTGAGTGCATGTGTGCATCCGTTAGTGAGTGTGTGTGTGTTTTAGTGAGAGCGTGTGTGTATGCGTTAGTGAGTGTATGTGAGTGTATTAGTGAGTGCATGAGTGTATGCGTTATTGAGTGTGTGTGAGTGTATTAGTGAGTGCAAGTATGTATGTATTAGTGAGTGTGTGTGTGCATGCGTTAGTGGGTTAATGTGAGTGTACTAGTGAGTGCATGAGTGTATGCGTTAGTGAGTGCGTGTGAGTGTATTAGTGAGTGCAAGTATGTATGCATTAGTGAGTATGTGTGAGTGTGTTAGTGAGTGCATGTGTGTATGCGTTAGTGAGTGTGTGTGAGTGTATTAGTGAGTGCGCGTGTGCATGCATGAGTGAGTGTGTGAGTGTATTAGTGAGTGCATGTGTGTATGCGTTAGTGAGTGTGTGTGAGTGTATTAGTGAGTGCGTGTGTGTATGCATTAGTGAGTGTGTTAATGTGAGTGTATTAGTGAGTGCATGTGTGCATCCGTTAGTGAGTGTGTGTGTGTTTCAGTGAGTGCATGTGTGTATGCGTTAGTGAGTGTGTGAGTGTATTAATGAGTGCATGAGTGAATGCGTTAGTGAGTGTCTGTGAGTGTATTAGTGAGTGCGTGTGTGTATGCGTTAGTGAGTGTGTGAGTGTATTAGTGAGTGCGCGTGTGTATGTGTTAGTGAGTGTGTGTGATTGTATTACTGAGTGCGTATGTGTATGCGTTAGTGTATGTATGAGTGTATTAGTGAGTGTGTGTGTATACATTAGTGAGTGTGTGAGTGTATTAGTAAGTGTGTGTGTGTATGCGTTAGTGAGTGTGTTAATGTGAGTGTATTAGTGAATGCATGTGTGTATGTGTTAGTGAGTGTGTTTGAGTGTAATAGTGAGTGTGCGTTTGTATGCTTTAGTGAGTGTGTGTGAGTGTATTAGTGAGTGCATGTGTGTATGCGTTAGTGAGTGTGTGTGAAAGTATTAGTGAGTGTGCGTTTGTATGCTTTAGTGAGTGTGTGTGAGTGTATTAGTGAGTGCATGTGTGTATGCTTTAGTTAGTGTGTGTGAGTGTATTAGTGAGTGTGTGTGTGTATGCGTTAGTGAGTGTGTTAATGTGAGTGTATTAGAGAGTGCATGTGTGTATGTGTTAGTGAGTGTGTGTGAGTGTATTAATGAGAGTATGTGTGCATGCGTTAGTGAGTGTGTGTGAGTGTATTAGTGAGTATGCGTGTGTATGCATTAGTGAGTGTGTGTGAGTGTATTAGTGAGTGCATGTGTGTATGCGTTAGTGAGTGTGTGCGAGTGTATTAGTGAGGGCATGTGTGTATGCGTTAGTGAGTGTGTTAATGTTAGTGTATTAGTGAGTGCATGTGTGCATCCGTTAGTGAGTGTGTGTGTGTTTTAGTGAGAGCGTGTGTGTATGCGTTAGTGAGTGTATGTGAGTGTATTAGTGAGTGCATGAGTGTATGCGTTATTGAGTGTGTGTGAGTGTATTAGTGAGTGCAAGTATGTATGTATTAGTGAGTGTGTGTGTGCATGCGTTAGTGGGTTAATGTGAGTGTACTAGTGAGTGCATGAGTGTATGCGTTAGTGAGTGCGTGTGTGTATTAGTGAGTAGAAGTATGTATGCATTAGTGAGTATGTGTGAGTGTGTTAGTGAGTGCATGTGTGTATGCGTTAGTGAGTGTGTGTGAGTGTATTAGTGAGTGCGCGTGTGCATGCATGAGTGAGTGTGTGAGTGTATTAGTGAGTGCATGTGTGTATGCGTTAGTGAGTGTGTGTGAGTGTATTAGTGAGTGCGTGTGTGTATGCATTAGTGAGTGTGTTAATGTGAGTGTATTAGTGAGTGCATGTGTGCATCCGTTAGTGAGTGTGTGTGTGTTTCAGTGAGTGCATGTGTGTATGCGTTAGTGAGTGTGTGAGTGTATTAATGAGTGCATGAGTGTATGCGTTAGTGAGTGTCTGTGAGTGTATTAGTGAGTGCGTGTGTGTATGCGTTAGTGAGTGTGTGAGTGTATTAGTGAGTGCGTGTGTGTATGTGTTAGTGAGTGTGTGTGATTGTATTACTGAGTGCGTATGTGTATGCGTTAGTGTATGTATGAGTGTATTAGTGAGTGTGTGTGTATACATTAGTGAGTGTGTGAGTGTATTAGTAAGTGTGTGTGTGTATGCGTTAGTGAGTGTGTTAATGTGAGTGTATTAGTGAATGCATGTGTGTATGTGTTAGTGAGTGTGTTTGAGTGTAATAGTGAGTGTGCGTTTGTATGCTTTAGTGAGTGTGTGTGAGTGTATTAGTGAGTGCATGTGTGTATGCGTTAGTGAGTGTGTGTGAAAGTATTAGTGAGTGTGCGTTTGTATGCTTTAGTGAGTGTGTGTGAGTGTATTAGTGAGTGCATGTGTGTATGCTTTAGTTAGTGTGTGTGAGTGTATTAGTGAGTGTGTGTGTGTATGCGTTAGTGAGTGTGTTATTGTGAGTGTATTAGTGAGTGCTTGTGTGTATGTGTTAGTGAGTGTGTGTGAGTGTATTAATGAGAGCATGTGTGCATGCGTTAGTGAGTGTGTGTGAGTGTATTAGTGAGTGCGTGTGTGCATGCGTTAGTGAGTGTGTGTGAGTGTATTAGTGAGTGAGTATGTGAATGCGTTAGTGAGTGTGTGTGAGTGTATTAGTGAGTGCGTGTGTGTATGTGTTAGTGAGTGTGTTAATGTGAGGGTATTAGTGATTGTGTGTGTGTATGCATTAGTGAGTGTATTAGTGAGTGCGTGTGTGTATGCATTATTGAGTGCGTTTGAGTGCATTAGTGAGTGCGTGTGTGTTTGTGTTAGTGAGTGTGTGTGAGTGTATTAGAGAGTGCATGTGTGTATGTGTTAGTGAGTGTGTGTGAGTGTATTAGTGAGTGCATGTGTGTATGCGTTAGTGTTTATTTGTGAGTGTATTTGTGAGTGCATGTGTGTATGCATTAGTGAGTGTGTGTGAGTGTATTAGTGAGTGCATGTGTGTATTCGTTAGTGAGTGTGTGTGAGTGTATTAGTGAGTGCATCTGTGTATGCGTTAGTGAGTGGGTGTGAGTGTATTAGTGACTGGGTGTTTGTATGCGTTAGTGAGTGAGTTAATGTGAGTGTATTAGTGAGTGCGTGTGTGTATGTGTTAGTGAGTGTGTGTGAGTGTATTAGTGATTGCGTGTGTGTATGCATTAGTGAGTGTGTGTGAGTGTATTAGTGAGTGCGTGTGTGTATGCGTTAGTGAGTGTATGTGAGTGTATTAGTGAGTGCGTGTGTGTATGCGTTAGAGAGTTAATGTGAGTATATTAGTGAGTGCGTGTGTGTATGCGTTAGTGAGTATGTGTGAGGGTATTAGTGAGTGCATATGTGTATGCGTTAGTGAGTGTGTGTGAGTGTATTAGTGAGTATGCATGTGTATGCATTAGTGAGTGTGTGTGAGTGTATTAGTAAGTGCTTGTGTGTATGCGTTAGTGAGTGTGTGTGAGTGTATTAGTGAGGGCATGTGTGTATGTGTTAGTGAGTGTGTGAGTGTATTATTGATTGCATGAGTGTATGCGTTAGTGATTGTGTGAGTGTATTAGTGAGTGCGTGTGTGTATGTGTTAGTGAGTGTGTGTGATTGTATTACTGAGTGCGTATGTTTATGCGTTAGTGTATGTATGAGTGTATTAGTGAGTGTGTGTGTGTATACATTAGTGAGTGTGTGAGTGTATTAGTGAGTGTGAGTGTGTATGCGTTAGTGAGTGTGTTAATGTGAGTGTATTAGTGAATGCATGTGTTTATGTGTTAGTGAGTGTGTGTGAGTGTATTAGTGAGTGTGTGTTTGTATGCTTTAGTGAGTGTGTGTGAGTGTATTAGTGAGTGTATGTGTGTATGCGTTAGTGAGTGTGTGTGAGTGTATTAGTGAGTGTGCGTTTGTATGCTTTAGTTAGTTTGTATGAGTGTATTAGTGAGTGCATTTGTGTATGCTTTAGTGAGTGTGTGTGAGTGTATTAGTGAGTGTGTGTGTGTATGCGTTAGTGAGTGTGTTAATGTGAGTGTATTAGTGAGTGCATGTGTGTATGTGTTAGTGAGTGTGTGTGAGTGTATTAGTGAGTGCATGTGTGTATGTGTTAGTGAGTGTGTGTGAGTATATTAGTGAGTGCATGAGTGTATGCGTTAGTGAGTGTGTGTGTGTATTAGTGAGTGCGTGTCTGTATGCGTTAGTGAGTGTGTGTGAGTAATTAGTGAGTGCGTATGTGTATGCGTTAGTGAGTTTGTTAATATGAGTGTATGAGTGAGTGCATGTGTGTATGCATTAGTGAGTGTCTGTGAGTGTATTAGTGAGTGCGTGTGTGTATGTGTTAGTGAGTGTGTGTGATTGTATTACTGAGTGCGTATGTGTATGCGTTAGTGTATGTATGAGTGTATTAGTGAGTGTGTGTGTATACATTAGTGAGTGTGTGAGTGTATTAGTGAGTGTGTGTGTGTATGCATTAGTGAGTGTGTTAATGTGAGTGTATTAGTAAATGCATGTGTGTATGTGTTAGTGAGTGTGTTTGAGTGTATTAGTGAGTGTTCGTTTGTATGCTTTAGTGAGTGTGTGTGAGTGTATTAGTGAGTGCATGTGTGTATGCGTTAGTGAGTGTGTGTGAAAGTATTAGTGAGTGTGCGTTTGTATGCTTTAGTGAGTGTGTGTGAGTGTATTAGTGAGTGCATGTGTGTATGCTTTAGTTAGTGTGTGTGAGTGTATTAGTGAGTGTGTGTGTGTATGCGTTAGTGAGTGTGTTAATGTGAGTGTATTAGTGAGTGCATGTGTGTATGTGTTAGTGAGTGTGTGTGAGTGTATTAGTGAGAGCATGTGTGCATGCGTTAGTGAGTGTGTGTGAGTGTATTAGTGAGTGCATGAGTGTATGCGTTAGTGAGTGTGTGTGTGTATTAGTGAGTGCGTGTGTGTATGCAATAGTCAGTGTGTGTGAGTGTATGAGTGAGTGCATGTGTGTATGCGAAACTGAGTGTGTGTGAGTGTATTAGTGAGTGCGTGTGTGCATGCGTTAGTGAGTGTGTGTGAGTGTATTAGTGAGTGAGTATGTGAATGCGTTAGTGAGTGTGTGTGAGTGTATTAGCGAGTGCGTGTGTGTATGTGTTAGTGAGTGTGTTAATGTGAGGGTATTAGTGATTGCGTGTGTGTATGCATTAGTGAGTGTATTAGTGAGTGCGTGTGTGTATGCATTATTGAGTGCGTTTGAGTGCATTAGTGAGTGCGTGTGTGTTTGCGTTAGTGAGTGTGTGTGAGTGTATTAGAGAGTGCATGTGTGTATGTGTTAGTGAGTGTGTGTGAGTGTATTAGTGAGTGCATGTGTGTATGCGTTAGTGTTTATTTGTGAGTGTATTTGTGAGTGCATGTGTGTATGCATTAGTGAGTGTGTGTGAGTGTATTAGTGAGTGCATGTGTGTATTCGTTAGTGAGTGTGTGTGAGTGTATTAGTGAGTGCGTCTGTGTATGCGTTAGTGAGTGGGTGTGAGTGTATTAGTGACTGGTTGTTTGTATGCGTTAGTGAGTGTGTGTGACTGTATTAGTGAGTGCGTGTGTGTATGTGTTAGTGAGTGTGTGTGAATGTATTAGTGAGTGCATGTGTGTATGTGTTAGTGAGTGAGTTAATGTGAGTGTATTAGTGAGTGCGTGTGTGTATGTGTTAGTGAGTGTGTGTGAGTGTATTAGTGATTGCGTGTGTGTATGCATTAGTGAGTGTGTGTGAGTGTATTAGTGAGTGCGTGTGTGTATGCGTTAGTGAGTGTATGTGAGTGTATTAGTGAGTGCGTGTGTGTATGCGTTAGAGAGTTAATGTGAGTATATTAGTGAGTGCATGTGTGTATGCGTTAGTGAGTATGTGTGAGGGTATTAGTGAGTGCATATGTGTATGCGTTAGTGAGTGTGTGTGAGTGTATTAGTGAGTATGCATGTGTATGCATTAGTGAGTGTGTGTGAGTGTATTAGTGAGTGCTTGTGTGTATGCGTTAGTGAGTGTGTGTGAGTGTATTAGTGAGGGCATGTGTGTATGCATTAGTGAGTGTGTTAATGTGAGTGTATTAGTGAGTGCATGTGTGCATCCGTTAGTGAGTGTGTGTGTGTTTCAGTGAGTGCATGTGTGTATGCGTTAGTGAGTGTGTGAGTGTATTAATGAGTGCATGAGTGTATGCGTTAGTGAGTGTCTGTGAGTGTATTAGTGAGTGCGTGTGTGTATGCGTTAGTGAGTGTGTGAGTGTATTAGTGAGTGCGTGTGTGTATGTGTTAGTGAGTGTGTGTGATTGTATTACTGAGTGCGTATGTGTATGCGTTAGTGTATGTATGAGTGTATTAGTGAGTGTGTGTGTATACATTAGTGAGTGTGTGAGTGTATTAGTAAGTGTGTGTGTGTATGCGTTAGTGAGTGTGTTAATGTGAGTGTATTAGTGAATGCATGTGTGTATGTGTTAGTGAGTGTGTTTGAGTGTAATAGTGAGTGTGCGTTTGTATGCTTTAGTGAGTGTGTGTGAGTGTATTAGTGAGTGCATGTGTGTATGCGTTAGTGAGTGTGTGTGAAAGTATTAGTGAGTGTGCGTTTGTATGCTTTAGTGAGTGTGTGTGAGTGTATTAGTGAGTGCATGTGTGTATGCTTTAGTTAGTGTGTGTGAGTGTATTAGTGAGTGTGTGTGTGTATGCGTTAGTGAGTGTGTTAATGTGAGTGTATTAGTGAGTGCATGTGTGTATGTGTTAGTGAGTGTGTGTGAGTGTATTAATGAGAGCATGTGTGCATGCGTTAGTGAGTGTGTGTGAGTGTATTAGTGAGTGCGTGTGTGCATGCGTTAGTGAGTGTGTGTGAGTGTATTAGTGAGTGAGTATGTGAATGCGTTAGTGAGTGTGTGTGAGTGTATTAGTGAGTGCGTGTGTGTATGTGTTAGTGAGTGTGTTAATGTGAGGGTATTAGTGATTGCGTGTGTGTATGCATTAGTGAGTGTATTAGTGAGTGCGTGTGTGTATGCATTATTGAGTGCGTTTGAGTGCATTAGTGAGTGCGTGTGTGTTTGTGTTAGTGAGTGTGTGTGAGTGTATTAGAGAGTGCATGTGTGTATGTGTTAGTGAGTGTGTGTGAGTGTATTAGTGAGTGCATGTGTGTATGCGTTAGTGTTTATTTGTGAGTGTATTTGTGAGTGCATGTGTGTATGCATTAGTGAGTGTGTGTGAGTGTATTAGTGAGTGCATGTGTGTATTCGTTAGTGAGTGTGTGTGAGTGTATTAGTGAGTGCATCTGTGTATGCGTTAGTGAGTGGGTGTGAGTGTATTAGTGACTGGGTGTTTGTATGCGTTAGTGAGTGTGTGTGACTGTATTAGTGAGTGCGTGTGTGTATGTGTTAGTGAGTGGATGTGAATGTATTAGTGAGTGCATGTGTGTATGTGTTAGTGAGTGAGTTAATGTGAGTGTATTAGTGAGTGCGTGTGTGTATGTGTTAGTGAGTGTGTGTGAGTGTATTAGTGATTGCGTGTGTGTATGCATTAGTGAGTGTGTGTGAGTGTATTAGTGAGTGCGTGTGTGTATGCGTTAGTGAGTGTATGTGAGTGTATTAGTGAGTGCGTGTGTGTATGCGTTAGAGAGTTAATGTGAGTATATTAGTGAGTGCGTGTGTGTATGCGTTAGTGAGTATGTGTGAGGGTATTAGTGAGTGCATATGTGTATGCGTTAGTGAGTGTGTGTGAGTGTATTAGTGAGTATGCATGTGTATGCATTAGTGAGTGTGTGTGAGTGTATTAGTAAGTGCTTGTGTGTATGCGTTAGTGAGTGTGTGTGAGTGTATTAGTGAGGGCATGTGTGTATGTGTTGGTGAGTGTGTGAGTGTATTATTGATTGCATGAGTGTATGCGTTAGTGATTGTGTGAGTGTATTAGTGAGTGCGTGTGTGTATGTGTTAGTGAGTGTGTGTGATTGTATTACTGAGTGCGTATGTTTATGCGTTAGTGTATGTATGAGTGTATTAGTGAGTGTGTGTGTGTATACATTAGTGAGTGTGTGAGTGTATTAGTGAGTGTGAGTGTGTATGCGTTAGTGAGTGTGTTAATGTGAGTGTATTAGTGAATGCATGTGTTTATGTGTTAGTGAGTGTGTGTGAGTGTATTAGTGAGTGTGCGTTTGTATGCTTTAGTGAGTGTGTGTGAGTGTATTAGTGAGTGTATGTGTGTATGCGTTAGTGAGTGTGTGTGAGTGTATTAGTGAGTGTGCGTTTGTATGCTTTAGTTAGTTTGTATGAGTGTATTAGTGAGTGCATTTGTGTATGCTTTAGTGAGTGTGTGTGAGTGTATTAGTGAGTGTGTGTGTGTATGCGTTAGTGAGTGTGTTAATGTGAGTGTATTAGTGAGTGCATGTGTGTATGTGTTAGTGAGTGTGTGTGAGTGTATTAGTGAGTGCATGTGTGTATGTGTTAGTGAGTGTGTGTGAGTATATTAGTGAGTGCATGAGTGTATGCGTTAGTGAGTGTGTGTGTGTATTAGTGAGTGCGTGTCTGTATGCGTTAGTGAGTGTGTGTGAGTAATTAGTGAGTGCGTATGTGTATGCGTTAGTGAGTTTGTTAATATGAGTGTATGAGTGAGTGCATGTGTGTATGCATTAGTGAGTGTCTGTGAGTGTATTAGTGAGTGCGTGTGTGTATGTGTTAGTGAGTGTGTGTGATTGTATTACTGAGTGCGTATGTGTATGCGTTAGTGTATGTATGAGTGTATTAGTGAGTGTGTGTGTATACATTAGTGAGTGTGTGAGTGTATTAGTGAGTGTGTGTGTGTATGCGTTAGTGAGTGTGTTAATGTGAGTGTATTAGTGAATGCATGTGTGTATGTGTTAGTGAGTGTGTTTGAGTGTATTAGTGAGTGTTCGTTTGTATGCTTTAGTGAGTGTGTGTGAGTGTATTAGTGAGTGCATGTGTGTATGCGTTAGTGAGTGTGTGTGAAAGTATTAGTGAGTGTGCGTTTGTATGCTTTAGTGAGTGTGTTTGAGTGTATTAGTGAGTGCATGTGTGTATGCTTTAGTTAGTGTGTGTGAGTGTATTAGTGAGTGTGTGTGTGTATGCGTTAGTGAGTGTGTTAATGTGAGTGTATTAGTGAGTGCATGTGTGTATGTGTTAGTGAGTGTGTGTGAGTGTATTAGTGAGAGCATGTGTGCATGCGTTAGTGAGTGTGTGTGAGTGTATTAGTGAGTGCATGAGTGTATGCGTTAGTGAGTGTGTGTGAATGTATTAGTGAGTGCGTGTGTGTATGCAATAGTCAGTGTGTGTGAGTGTATGAGTGAGTGCATGTGTGTATGCGAAACTGAGTGTGTGTGAGTGTATTAGTGAGTGCGTGTGTGCATGCGTTAGTGAGTGTGTGTGTGTATTAGTGAGTGAGTATGTGAATGCGTTAGTGAGTGTGTGTGAGTGTATTAGCGAGTGCGTGTGTGTATGTGTTAGTGAGTGTGTTAATGTGAGGGTATTAGTGATTGCGTGTGTGTATGCATTAGTGAGTGTATTAGTGAGTGCGTGTGTGTATGCATTATTGAGTGCGTTTGAGTGCATTAGTGAGTGCGTGTGTGTTTGCGTTAGTGAGTGTGTGTGAGTGTATTAGAGAGTGCATGTGTGTATGTGTTAGTGAGTGTGTGTGAGTGTATTAGTGAGTGCATGTGTGTATGCGTTAGTGTTTATTTGTGAGTGTATTTGTGAGTGCATGTGTGTATGCATTAGTGAGTGTGTGTGAGTGTATTAGTGAGTGCATGTGTGTATTCGTTAGTGAGTGTGTGTGAGTGTATTAGTGAGTGCGTCTGTGTATGCGTTAGTGAGTGGGTGTGAGTGTATTAGTGACTGGTTGTTTGTATGCGTTAGTGAGTGTGTGTGACTGTATTAGTGAGTGCGTGTGTGTATGTGTTAGTGAGTGTGTGTGAATGTATTAGTGAGTGCATGTGTGTATGTGTTAGTGAGTGAGTTAATGTGAGTGTATTAGTGAGTGCGTGTGTGTATGTGTTAGTGACTGTGTGTGAGTGTATTAGTGATTGCGTGTGTGTATGCATTAGTGAGTGTGTGTGAGTGTATTAGTGAGTGCGTGTGTGTATGCGTTAGTGAGTGTATGTGAGTGTATTAGTGAGTGCGTGTGTGTATGCGTTAGAGAGTTAATGTGAGTATATTAGTGAGTGCATGTGTGTATGCGTTAGTGAGTATGTGTGAGGGTATTAGTGAGTGCATATGTGTATGCGTTAGTGAGTGTGTGTGAGTGTATTAGTGAGTATGCATGTGTATGCATTAGTGAGTGTGTGTGAGTGTATTAGTGAGTGCTTGTGTGTATGCGTTAGTGAGTGTGTGTGAGTGTATTAGTGAGGGCATGTGTGTATGCATTAGTGAGTGTGTTAATGTGAGTGTATTAGTGAGTGCATGTGTGCATCAGTTAGTGAGTGTGTGTGTGTTTCAGTGAGTGCATGTGTGTATGCGTTAGTGAGTGTGTGAGTGTATTAATGATTGCATGAGTGTATGCGTTAGTGAGTGTGTGAGTGTATTAGTGAGTGCGTGTGTGTATGTGTTAGTGAGTGTGTGTGATTGTATTACTGAGTGCGTATGTTTATGCGTTAGTGTATGTATGAGTGTATTAGTGAGTGTGTGTGTGTATACATTAGTGAGTGTGTGAGTGTATTAGTGAGTGTGAGTGTGTATGCGTTAGTGAGTGTGTTAATGTGAGTGTATTAGTGAATGCATGTGTTTATGTGTTAGTGAGTGTGTGTGAGTGTATTAGTGAGTGTGCGTTTGTATGTTTTAGTGAGTGTGTGTGAGTGTATTAGTGAGTGTATGTGTGTTTGCGTTAGTGAGTGTGTGTGAGTGTATTAGTGAGTGTGCGTTTGTATGCTTTAGTGAGTGTGTGTGAGTGTATGAGTGAGTGCATGTGTGTATGCTTTAGTGAGTGTGTGTGAGTGTATTAGTGAGTGCATTTGTGTATGCTTTAATGAGTGTGTGTGAGTGTATTAGTGAGTGTGCGTTTGTATGCTTTAGTGAGTGTGTGTGAGTGTATTAGTGAGTGCATTTGTGTATGCTTTAGAGAGTGTGTGTGAGTGTATTAGTGAGTGCGTGTGTGCATGCGTTAGTGTGTTAATGTGAGTGTATTAGTGAGTGCATGTGTGTATGCATTAGTCAGTGTGTTTGAGTGTATTAGTGAGTGCGTGTGTGTTTATTTTCGTGAGTGTGTGTGAGTTTATTAGTCAGTGCATGTGTGTATGCGTTAGTGAGTGTGTGTGAGTGTATTAGTGAGTGCGTGTGTGTATGCGTTAGTGAGTGTGTGAGTGTACTAGTGAGTGCGTGTGTGTATGTGTTAGTGAGTCTGTGTGATTGCAATACTGAGTGCGTATGTGTATGCGTTAGTGTATGTATGAGTGTATTAGTGACTGCGAGTGTGTATGTGTTAGTGAGTGTGTGTGAGTGTATTAGTGAGTGCGCATTTGTATGCTTTAGTGAGTGTGTGTGTGTATTAGTGAGTGCATGTGTGCATGCTTTAGTGAGTGTGTGTGAGTGTATTAATGAGAGCATGAGTGTATGCGTTAGTGAGTGTGTGTGAGTGTATTAGTGAGTGCGTGTGTGCATGCGTTAGTGAGTGTGTGTGAGTGTATTAGTGAGTGCGTGTGTGTATGCATTAGTGAGTGTGTTTGAGTGTATTAGTGAGTGCGTGTGTGTATGTGTTAGTGAGTGTGTTAATGTGAGGGTATTAGTGAGTGCGTGTGTGTATGCGTTAGTGAGTGTATTAGTGAGTGCATGTGTGTATGCATTAGTGAGTGTGTTTGAGTGTATTAGTGAGTGCGTGTGTGTTTGTGTTCGTGATTGTGTGTGAGTGTATTAGGGAGTGCGTGTGTCTATGTGTTAGTGAGTGTATTAGTGAGTGCATGTGTGTATGCATTAGTGAGTGTGTTTGAGTGTATTAGTGAGTGCGTGTGTGTTTGTGTTCGTGATTGTGTGTGAGTGTATTAGGGAGTGCGTGTGTCTATGTGTTAGTGAGTGTATTAGTGAGTGCGTGTGTATGCATTAGTGAGTTCGTGAGTGTATTAGTAAGTGTGTGTGTGTGTGTGTTAGTGAGTGTGTTAAGGTGACTGCATGTGTGTATGCATTAGTGATTGTGTGTGAGTGTATTAGTGAGTGCGTGTGTTTATGCATTAGTGAGTGTGTTAATGTGAGTGTATTAGTGATCACAAGTGTATGTGTTAGTGAGTGTGTGTGAGCGTATTAGTGAGTGCGTATGTGTATGCGTTAGTGAGTGCATGTGTGTACGCGTTACTGAGTGTGTTAATGTGAGTGTATTAGTGAGTGCGTGTGTGTATGCATTAGTGAGTTAGTGTGAGTGTATTAGTGAGTGCGTGTGTGTATGCGTTAGTGAGTGCATGTGTGTATGCATTAGTGAGTGTGTGTGATTGCATTAGTGAGTGCATGTGTGTATGCGTTAGTGAGTGTGTTCATGTGAGTGTTTTAGTGAGTGCGTGTGTGCAAGCGTTAGTGAGTGTGTGTGTGAGTGTATTAGTGAGTGCGTGTGTGTCTGCATTAGTGAGTGTGTGTGAGTGTATTAGTGAGTGCATGTGTGTATGCGTTAGTGAGTGTGTTAATATGAGTGTATTAGTGAGTGCATGTGTGCTTGCGTTAGTGAGTGTGTGTGAGTGTATTAGTGAGTGCGTGTGTGTATGCGTTAGTGAGTGTGTGAGTGTATTAGTGAGTGCGTGTGTATATGCGTTAGTGAGTGTGTGTGAGTGTATTAGTGAGTGCAAGTATGTATGCATTAGTGAGTGTGTGTGAGTGTATTAGTGAGTGCGTGTGTATATGCGTTAGTGAGTGTGTGTGAGTGTATTAGTGAGTGCGTGTGTATATGCGTTAGTGAATGTGTGTGAGTGTATTAGTGAGTGCGTGTGTATATGCGTTAGTGAGTGTGTGTGAGTGTATTAGTGAGTGCATGTGTGCATGCGTTAGTGAGTGTGTGTGAGTGTATTAGTGAGTGCAAGTATGTATGCATTAGTGAGGGTGTGAGTGTATTAGTGAGTGCGTGTGTATATGCGTTAGTGAGTTTGTGTGAGTGTATTAGTGAGTGCGTGTGTATATGCGTTAGTGAGTGTTTGTGAGTGTATTAGTGAGTGCAAGTATGTATGCATTAGTGAGTGTGTGTGAGTGTATTAGTGAGTGCTTGTTTGCATGCGTTAGTGTGTTAATGTGAGTGTATTAGTGAGTGCATGTGTGTATGCGTTAGTGAGTGTGTGTGAGTAATTAGTGAGTGCGTATGTGTATGCGTTAGTGAGTTTGTTAATGTGAGTGTATTAGTGAGTGCATGTGTGTATGCGTTAGTGAGTGTGTGTGAATGTATTAGTGAGTGCAAGTATGTATGCATTAGTGAGTGTGTGTGAGTGTATTAGTGAGTGCATGTGTGTATGCGTTATTGAGTGTGTGTGAGTGTATTAGTGAGTGCGCGTGTGCATGCATTAGTGAGTGTGTGTGAGTGTATTAATGAGTGCATGTGTGTATGCATTAGTGAGTGTGTGTGAGTGTATTAGTGAGGGCATGTGTGTATGCGTTATTGTGTGTGTTAATGTGAGTGTATTAGTGAGTGCATGTGTGCATCCGATAGTGAGTGTGTGTGATTGTTTTAGTGAGTGCGTGTGTGTATGCTTTAGTAAGTGTGTGTGTGTATTAGTGAGTGCAAGTATGTATGCATTAGTGATTGTCTGTGAGTGTATTAGTGAGTGCAAGTATGTATGTATTAGTGAGTGTGTGTGAGTGTATTAGTGAGTGCGTGTGTGCATGCGTTAGTCTGTTAATGTGAGTGTATTAGTGAGTGCATGTGTGTATGCGTTAGTGAGCGTGTGTGAGTAATTAGTGAGTGCGTATGTGTATGTGTTAGTGAGTTTGTTAATATGAGTGTATTAGTGAGTGCATGTGTGTATGCGTTAGTGAGTGTGTGTGAGTGTATTAGTGAGTGCAAGTATGTATGCATTAGTGAGTATGTGTGAGTGTATTAGTGAGTGCATGTGTGTATGCATTAGTGAGTGTGTGTTAGTGTATTAGTGAGTGCACGTGTGCATGCATTAGTGAGTGTGTGTGAGTGTATTAGTGAGTGCATGTGTGTATGCGTTAGTGAGTGTGTGTGAGTGTATTAGTGAGGGCATGTGTGTATGCGTTAGTGAGTGTGTTAATGTGAGTGTATTAGTGAGTGCATGTGTGCATCCGTTAGTGAGTGTGTGTGATTGTTTTAGTGAGTGTGTGTGTATGCATTAGTGAATGTGTGTGAGTGTATTAGTGCGTGCGAGTATGTATGCATTAGTGAGTGTGTGTGAGTGTATTAGTGAGTGCGTCTGTGTATGCGTTAGTGAGTGGGTGTGAGTGTATTAGTGACTGGGTGTTTGTATGCGTTAGTGAGTGTGTGTGACTGTATTAGTGAGTGCGTGTGTGTATGTGTTAGTGAGTGAGTTAATGTGAGTGTATTAGTGAGTGCGTGTGTGTATGTGTTAGTGAGTGTGTGTGAGTGTATTAGTGATTGCGTGTGTGTATGCATTAGTGAGTGTGTGTGAGTGTATTAGTGAGTGCGTGTGTGTATGCGTTAGTGAGTGTATGTGAGTGTATTAGTGAGTGCGTGTGTGTATGCGTTAGAGAGTTAATGTGAGTATATTAGTGAGTGCGTGTGTGTATGCGTTAGTGAGTATGTGTGAGGGTATTAGTGAGTGCATATTTGTATGTGTTAGTGAGTGTGTGTGAGTGTATTAGTGAGTATGCATGTGTATGCATTAGTGAGTGTGTGTGAGTGTATTAGTGCGTGCTTGTGTGTATGCGTTAGTGAGTGTGTGTGAGTGTATTAGTGAGGGCATGTGTGTATGCATTAGTGAGTGTGTTAATGTGAGTGTATTAGTGAGTGCATGTGTGCATCCGTTAGTGAGTGTGTGTGTGTTTCAGTGAGTGCATGTGTGTATGCGTTAGTGAGTGTGTGAGTGTATTAATGATTGCATGAGTGTATGCGTTAGTGAGTGTGTGAGTGTATTAGTGAGTGCGTGTGTGTATGTGTTAGTGAGTGTGTGTGATTGTATTACTGAGTGCGTATGTTTATGCGTTAGTGTATGTATGAGTGTATTAGTGAGTGTGTGTGTGTATACATTAGTGAGTGTGTGAGTGTATTAGTGAGTGTGAGTGTGTATGCGTTAGTGAGTGTGTTAATGTGAGTGTATTAGTGAATGCATGTGTTTATGTGTTAGTGAGTGTGTGTGAGTGTATTAGTGAGTGTGCGTTTGTATGCTTTAGTGAGTGTGTGTGAGTGTATTAGTGAGTGTATGTGTGTATGCGTTAGTGAGTGTGTGTGAGTGTATTAGTGAGTGTGCGTTTGTATGCTTTAGTGAGTGTGTGTGAGTGTATTAGTGAGTGCATTTGTGTATGCTTTAGTGAGTGTGTGTGAGTGTATTAGTGAGTGTGTGTGTGTATGCGTTAGTGAGTGTGTTAATGTGAGTGTATTAGTGAGTGCATGTGTGTATGTGTTAGTGAGTGTGTGTGAGTGTATTAGTGAGTGCATGTGTGCATGCGTTAGTGAGTGTGTGTGAGTGTATTAATGAGTGCATGAGTGTATGCGTTAGTGAGTGTGTGTGTGTATTAGTGAGTGCGTGTGTGTATGCGTTAGTGAGTGTGTGTGAGTAATTAGTGAGTGCGTATGTGTATGCGTTAGTGCGTTTGTTAATATGAGTGTATTAGTGAGTGCATGTGTGTATGCGTTAATGAGTGTGTGTGAGTGTATTAGTGAGTGCGTGTGTGCATGCGTTAGTGTGTTAATGTGAGTGTATTAGTGAGTGCATGTGTGTATGCGTTAGTGAGTGTGTTTGAGTAATTAGTGAGTGCATATGTGTATGCGTTAGTGAGTTTGTTAATATGAGTGTATTAGTGAGTGCATGTGTGTATGCATTAGTTAGTGTGTGTGAGTGTATTAGTAAGGGCATGTGTATGCGTTATTGTGTGTGTTAATGTGAGTTTATTAGTGAGTGCATGTGTGCATCCGATAGTGAGTGTGTGTGATTGTTTTATTGAGTGCGTGTGTATATGCGTTTGTGAGTGTGTGTGAGTGTATTAGTGAGTGCAAGTATGTATGCATTAGTGAGTGTGTGTGAGTGTATTAGTGAGTGCATGTGTGTATGCGTTAGTGAGTGTGTGTGAGTGTATGAGTGAGTGCGTGTGTTTATGCGTTAGTGAGTGTGTGTGAGTGTATTAGTGAGTGCGTGTGTGCATGCGTTAGTGTGTTAATGTGAGTGTATTAGTGAGTGCATGTGTGTATGCATTAGTGAGTGTGTTTGAGTGTATTAGTGAGTGCGTGTGTGTTTATTTTCGTGAGTTTGTGTGAGTTTATTAGTCAGTGCATGTGTGTATGCGTTAGTGAGTGTGTGTGAGTTTATTAGTGATTGCTGTGGTTATGCGTTAGTGAGTGTGTGAGTGCATTAGTGATTGTGTGTGTGTATGCATTAGTGAGTGTGTGTGAGTGTATTAGTGAGTGCGTGTGTGTATGCGTTAGTGAGTGTGTGAGTGTATTAGTGAGTGCTTGTGTGTATGTCTTAGTGAGTCTGTGTGATTGCAATACTGAGTGCGTATGTGTATGCGTTAGTGTATGTATGAGTGTATTAGTGAGTGCGTGTGTGTATGTGTTAGTGAGTGTGTGTGAGTGTATTAGTGAGTGCATGAGTGTATGCATTAGTGAGTGTGTGTGAGTGTATTAGTGAGTGCGTGTGTGCATGCGTTAGTGAGTGTGTGTGAGTGTATTAGTGAGTGCGTGTGTGTATGCATTAGTGAGTGTGTTTGAGTGTATTAGTGAGTGCGTGTGTGTATGTGTTAGTGAGTGTGTTAATGTGAGGGTATTAGTGAGTGCCTGTGTGTATGCGTTAGTGAGTGTATTAGTGAGTGCGTGTGTGTATGCATTAGTGAGTGTGTTAGAGTGTATTAGTTAGTGCCTGTGTGTTTGTGTTCGTGATTGTGTGTGAGTGTATTAGGGAGTGCGTGTGTGTATGTGTTAGTGAGTGTATTAGTGAGTGCGTGTGTGTATGCATTAGTGAGTGCGTGAGTGTATTAGTAAGTGTGTGTGTGTGTGTGTTAGTGAGTGTGTTAAGGTGACTGCATGTGTGTATGCATTAGTGATTGTGTGTGAGTGTATAAGTGAGTGCGTGTGTGTATGCATTAGTGAGTGTGTTAATGTGAGTGTATTAGTGATTACAAGTGTATGTGTTAGTGAGTGTGTGTGAGCGTATTAGTGAGTGCGTATGTGTATGCGTTAGTGAGTGCATGTGTGTACGCGTTACTGAGTGTGTTAATGTGAGTGTATTAGTGAGTGCGTGTGTGTATGCATTAGTGAGTTAGTGTGAGTGTATTAGTGAGTGCGTGTGTGTATGCGTTAGTGAGTGCATGTGTGTATGCATTAGTGAGTGTGTGTGATTGCATTAGTGAGTGCATGTGTGTATGCGTTAGTGAGTGTGTTCATGTGAGTGTTTTAGTGAGTGCGTGTGTGCATGCGTTAGTGAGTGTGTGTGTGAGTGTATTAGTGAGTGCGTGTGTGTCTGCATTAGTGAGTGTGTGTGAGTGTATTAGTGAGTGCATGTGTGTATGCGTTAGTGAGTGTGTTAATATGAGTGTATTAGTGAGTGCATGTGTGCATGCGTTAGTGAGTGTGTGTGAGTGTATTAGTGAGTGCGTGTGTGTATGCGTTAGTGAGTGTGTGTGTATTAGTGAGTGTGTGTGTGTATGCGTTAGTGAGTGTGTTATTGTGAGTGTATTAGTGAGTGCATGTGTGTATGTGTTAGTGAGTGTGTGTGAGTGTATTAGTGAGTGTGCGTTTGTATGCTTTAGTGAGTGTGTGTGAGTGTATGAGTGAGTGCATGTGTGTATGTGTTACAGAGTGTGTGTGAATGTATTAGTGAGTCCCTGTGTGCATGCGTTAGTGAGTGTGTGTGAGTGTATTAGTGAGTGAGTGTGTGTATGCATTAGTGAGTGTATTAGTGAGTGCGTGTGTGTATGCATTATTGAGTGTGTATGAGTGTATTAGTGAGTTCGTGTGTGTATGCATTAGTGAGTGTGTTTGAGTGCATTAGTGAGTACGTGTGTGTTTGCGTTAGTGAGTGTGTATGAGTGTATTAGAGAGTGCATGTGTGTATGTGTTAGTGAGTGTGTGTGAGTGTATTAGAGAGTGCATGTGTCTATGCGTTAGTGTGTATGTGTGAGTGTATTAGTGAGTGCATGTGTCTATGCATTAGTGAGTGTGTGTGAGTGTATTAGTGAGTGCATGTGTGTATGCGTTAGTGAGTGTGTGTGAGTGTATTTGTGACTGGGTGTTTGTATGCGTTAGTGAGTGTGTGTGACTGTATTAGTGAGAGCGTGTGTGTATGTGTTAGTGAGTGTGTGTGAGTGTATTAGTGAGTGCATGTGTGTATGTGTTAGTGAGTGAGTTAATGTGAGTGTATTAGTGATTGCGTGTGTGTATGCATTAGTGAGTGTGTGTGAGTGTATTAGTGAGTGTGTGTGTGTATGCGTTAGTGAGTGTATGTGAGTGTATTAGTGAGTGCGTGTGTGTATGCGTTAGAGAGTTAATGTGAGTATATTAGTGAGTGCGTGTGTGTATGCGTTAGTGACTGTGTGTGAGTGTATTAGTGAGTATGCGTGTGTATGCATTAGTGAGTGTGTGTGAGTGTATTAGTGAGTGCTTGTGTGTATGCGTTAGTGAGTGTGTGTGAGTGTATTAGTGAGGGCATGTGTGTATGCGTTAGTGAGTGTGTTAATGTGAGTGTATTAGTGAGTGCATGTGTGCATCCGTTAGTGAGTGTTTGTGTCTTTCAGTGAGTGCATGTGTGTATGCGTTAGTGAGTGTGTGAGTGTATTAATGAGTGCATGAGTGTATGCGTTAGTGAGTGTGTGTGAGTGTATTAGTGAGTGCAAGTATGTATGCCTTAGTGAGTATGTGTGTGTATTAGTGAGTGCATGTGTACATGCGTTAGTGTGTTAATGTGAGTGTATTAGTGAGTGCATGTGTGTATGCGTTATTGAGTGTGTGTGAGTAATTAGTGAGTGCGTATGTGTATGCGTTAGTGAGTTTGTTAATATGAGTGTATTAGTGAGTGCATGTGTGTATGCGTTTGTGAGTGTGTGTGAGTGTATTAGTGAGTGCATGTGTGCATGCGTTAGTGTGTTAATGTGAGTGTATTAGTGAGTGCATGTGTGTATGCGTTTGTGAGTGTGTGTGAGTGTATTAGTGAGTGCATGTGTGCATGCGTTAGTGTGTTAATGTGAGTGTATTAGTGAGTGCATGTGTGTATGCGTTAGTGAGTCTGTGTGAGTAATTAGTGAGTGCGTATGTGTATGCGTTAGGGAGTTTGTTAATATGAGTGTATTAGTGAGTGCATGTGTGTATGCATTAGTGAGTGTGTGTGAGTGTATTAGTAAGAGCATGTGTGTATGCGTTATTGTGTGTGTTAATGTGAGTGTATTAGTGAGTGCATGTGTGTATGCGTTAGTGAGTGTGTGTGAGTGTATGAGTGAGTGCGTGTGTTTATGCGTTAGTGAGCGTGTGTGAGTGTATTAGCGAGTGCGTGTGTGCATGCGTTAGTGTGTTAATGTGAGTGTATTAGTGAGTGCATGTGTGTATGCATTAGTGAGTGTGTTTGAGTGTATTAGTGAGTGCGTGTGTGTTTGTTTTCGTGAGTGTGTGTGAGTTTATTAGTCAGTGCATGTGTGTATGCGTTAGTGAGTGTGTGTGAGTGTATTAGTGAGTGCTGTGTTTATGCGTTAGTGAGTGTGTGAGTGCATGAGTGATTGTGTGTGTGTATGCATTAGTGAGTGTGTGTGAGTGTATTAGTGAGTGCGTGTGTGTATGTGTTAGTGAGTATGTGGGATTGCAATACTGAGTGCGTATGTGTATGCGTTAGTGTATGTATGAGTGTATTAGTGAGTGCGTGTGTGTATGTGTTAGTGAGTGTGTGTGAGTGTATTAGTGAGTGCGCATTTGTATGCTTTAGTGAGTGTGTGTGAGTGTATTAGTGAGTGCGTGTGTGTATGCATTAGTGAGTGTGTTTGAGTGTATTAGTGAGTGCGTGTGTGTATGTGTTAGTGAGTGTGTTAATGTGAGTGTATTAGTGAGTGCGTATGTGTATGCATTAGTGAGTGTGTTTGAGTGTATTAGTGAGTGCGTGTGTGTTTGTGTTCGTGTTTGTGTGTGAGTGTATTAGGGAGTGCGTTTGTGTATGTGTTAGTGAGTGTATTAGTGAGTGCGTGTGTGTATGCATTAGTGAGTGCGTGAGTGTATTAGTAAGTGTGTGTGTGTGTGTGTTAGTGAGTGTGTTAAGGTGACTGCATGTGTGTATGCATTAGTGATTGTGTGTGAGTGTATAAGTGAGTGCGTGTGTGTATGCATTAGTGAGTGTGTTAATGTGAGTGTATTAGTGAGTACAAGTGTATGTGTTAGTGAGTGTGTGTGAGCATATTAGTGAGTGCGTATGTGTCTGTGTTAGTGAGTGCATGTGTTTATGCGTTACTGAGTGTGTTAATGTGAGTGTATTAGTGAGTGCCTGTGTGTATGCATTAGTGAGTTAGTGTGAGTGTATTAGTGAGTGCGTGTGTGTATGCGTTAGTGAGTGCATGTGTGTATGCATTAGTGAGTTAGTGTGAGTGTATTAGTGAGTGCGTGTGTGTATGCGTTAGTGAGTGCATGTGTGTATGCATTAGTGAGTGTGTGTGATTGCATTAGTGAGTGCATTTGTGTATGCGTTAGTGAGTGTGTTCATGTGAGTGTTTTAGTGAGTGCGTGTGTGCATGCGTTAGGGAGTGTGTGTGTGAGTGTATTAGTGAGTGCGTGTGTGCCTGCATTAGTGAGTGTGTGTGAGTGTATTAGTGAGTGCATGTGGGTATGCGTTATTGAGTGTGTGTGAGTGTATTAGTGAGTGCATGTGTGTATGCGTTAGTGAGTGTGTTAATATGAGTGTATTAGTGAGTGCATGTGTGCATGCGTTAGTGAGTGTGTGTGAGTGTATTAGTGAGTGCGTGTGTGTATGCGTTAGTGAGTGTGTGTGAGTGTATTAGTGAGTGCAAGTATGTATGCATTAGTGAGTGTGTGTGAGTGTATTAGTGAGTGCGTGTGTATATGCGTTAGTGAGTGTGTGTGAGTGTATTAGTGAGTGCAAGTATGTATGCATTAGTGAGTGTGTGTGAGTGTATTAGTGAGTGCGTGTGTATATGCGTTAGTGAGTGTGTGTGAGTGTATTAGTGAGTGCATGTGTGCATGCATTAGTGAGTGTGTGTGAGTGTATTAGTGAGTGCAAGTATGTATGCATTAGTGAATGTGTGTGAGTGTATTAGTGAGTGCATGTGTATATGCGTTAGTGAGTGTGTGTGAGTGTATTAGTGGGTGCGTGTGTATATGCATTAGTGAGTGTGTGTGAGTGTATTAGTGAGTGCTTGTTTGCATGCGTTAGTGTGTTAATGTGAGTGTATTAGTGAGTGCATGTGTGTATGCGTTAGTGAGTGTGTGTGAGTAATTAGTGAGTGCGTATGTGTATGCGTTAGTGAGTTTGTTAATGTGAGTGTATTAGTGAGTGCATGTGTGTATGCGTTAGTGAGTGTGTGTGAGTGTATTAGTGAGTGCAAGTATGTATGCATTAGTGAGTGTGTGTGAGTGTATTAGTGAGTGCATGTGTGTATGCGTTATTGAGTGTGTGAATGTATTAGTGCGTGCGCGTGTGCATGCATTAGTGAGTGTGTGTGAGTGTATTAGTGAGTGCATGTGTGTATGCGTTAGTGAGTGTGTGTGAGTAATTAGTGAGTGCGTATGTGTATGCGTTAGTGAGTTTGTTAATGTGAGTGTATTAGTGAGTGCATGTGTGTATGCGTTAGTGAGTGTGTGTGAGTGTATTAGTGAGTGCAAGTATGTATGCATTAGTGAGTGTGTGTGAGTGTATTAGTGAGTGCATGTGTGTATGCGTTATTGAGTGTGTGAATGTATTAGTGCGTGCGCGTGTGCATGCATTAGTGAGTGTGTGTGAGTGTATTAGTGAGGGCATGTGTGTATGCGTTATTGTGTGTGTTAATGTGAGTGTATTAGTGAGTGCATGTGTGCATCCGATAGTGAGTGTGTGTGAGTGTTTTAGTGAGTGCGTGTGTGTATGCTTTAGTAAGTGTGTGTGTGTGTATTAGTGAGTGCAAGTATGTATGCATTAGTGATTGTGTGTGAGTGTATTAGTGAGTGCATGTGTGTATGCGTTAGTGAGTGTGTGTGAGTGTATGAGTGAGTGCGTGTGTTTATGCGTTTGTGAATGTGTGTGAGTGTATTAGTTAGTGCGTTTGTGCATGCGATAGTGTGTTAATGTGAGTGGATTAGTGAGTGCATGTGTGTATGCATTAGTGAGTGTGTCTGAGTGTATTAGTGAGTGCGTGTGTGTTTGTTTTCGTGAGTTTGTGTGAGTTTATTAGTCGTTGAATGTGTGTATGCATTAGTGATTGTGTGAGTGTATTAGTGAGTGCGTGTGTTTTTGCGTTAGTGAGTGTGTGAGTGCATTAGTGATTGTGTGTGTATGCGTTAGTGAGTGTGTGTGAGTGTATTAGTGAGTGCGTGTGTGTATGTGTTAGTGAGTGTGTGAGTGTATTAGTGAGTGTGTGTGTGTATGTGTTAGTGAGTGTGTGTGAGTGTATCAGTGAGTACGCGTTTGTATGCTTTAGTGAGTGTCTGTGATTGTATTAGTGAGTGCATTTGTGTATGCATTAGTGAGTGTGTTAATTTGATTGTATAAGTGAGTGCATGTGTGCATGCGTTAGTGAGTGTGTGTGAGTGTATTAGTGAGTGCATGAGTGTATGCCTTAGTGAGTGTGTGTGAGTGCATTAGTGAGTCCAAGTATGTATGCGTTAGTGAGTGTGTGTGTGTACTAGTGAGTGCGTGTGTGTATACGATAGTGAGTGTGTGTGAGTGTATGAGTGAGTGCGTGTGTGTATGCATTAGTGAGTGTGTTTGAGTGTATTACTGAGTGTGTGTGTGTATGTGTTAGTGAGTGTGTTAATGTGAGGGTATTAGTGAGTGCGTGTGTGTATGCGTTAGTGAGTGTATTAGTGAGTGCGTGTGTTTATGCATTATTGAGTGTGTATGAGTGTATTAGTGAGTGCTTGTGTGTATGCATTAGTGAGTGTGTTTGATTGTATTAGTGAGTCCGTGTGTGTTTGTGTTCGTGATTGTTTCTGAGTGTATTAGTGAGTGCATGTGTGTATGTGTTAGTGAGTGTGTTAATGTGAGGGTATTAGTGAGTGCGTGTGTGTATGCGTTAGTGAGTGTATTAGTGAGTGCGTGTGTGTATGCATTAGTGAGTGCGTGAGTGTATTAGTAAGTGCGTGTGTGTGTGTGTTAGTGAGTGTGTTAAGGTGACTGCATGTGTGTATGCATTAGTGATTGTGTGTGAGTGTATTAGTGAGTGCGTGTGTGTATGCATTAGTGAGTGTGTTAATGTGAGTGTATTAGTGAATACAAGTGTATGTGTTAGTGAGTGTGTGTGAGCGTATTAGTGAGTGCGTATGTGTATGCGTTAGTGAGTGCATGTGTGTATGCGTTACTGAGTGTGTTAATGTGAGTGTATTAGTGAGTGCATGTGTGTATGCATTAGTGAGTTAGTGTGAGTGTATTAGTGAGTGCGTGTGTGTATGTTTTAGTGAGTGCATGTGCGTATGCATTAGTGAGTGTGTGTGATTGCATTAGTGAGTGCATGTGTGTATGTGTTAGTGAGTGCATGTGTGTATGCGTTAGTGAGTGTGTTCATGTGAGTGTTTTAGTGAGTGCGTGTGTGCATGCGTTAGTGAGTGTGTGTGAGTGTATTAGTGAGTGCGTGTGTGTCTGCATTAGTGAGTGTTTGTGAGTGTATTAGTGAGTGCATGTGGGAATGCGTTATTGAGTGTTTGTGAGTGTATTAGTGAGTGCATGTGTGTATGCGTTTGTGAGTGTTTTTGAGTGTATTAGTGAGTGCGTGTGTGTATGCATTAGTGAGTGTGTTAATGTGAGTGTATTAGTGAGTACAAGTGTATGTGTTAGTGAGTGTGTGTGAGCATATTAGTGAGTGCGTATGTGTCTGTGTTAGTGAGTGCATGTGTTTATGCGTTACTGAGTGTGTTAATGTGAGTGTATTAGTGAGTGCGTGTGTGTATGCATTAGTGAGTTAGTGTGAGTGTATTAGTGAGTGCGTGTGTGTATGCGTTAGTGAGTGCATGTGTGTATGCATTAGTGAGTTAGTGTGAGTGTATTAGTGAGTGCGTGTGTGTATGCGTTAGTGAGTGCATGTGTGTATGCATTAGTGAGTGTGTGTGATTGCATTAGTGAGTGCATGTGTGTATGCGTTAGTGAGTGTGTTCATGTGAGTGTTTTAGTGAGTGCGTGTGTGCATGCGTTAGTGAGTGTGTGTGTGAGTGTATTAGTGAGTGCGTGTGTGTCTGCATTAGTGTGTGTGAGTGTATTAGTGAGTGCATGTGGGTATGCGTTATTGAGTGTGTCTGAGTGTATTAGTGAGTGCATGTGTGTATGCGTTAGTGAGTGTGTTAATATGAGTGTATTAGTGAGTGCATGTGTGCATGCGTTAGTGAGTGTGTGTGAGTGTATTAGTCAGTGCGTGTGTATATGCGTTAGTGAGTGTGTGTGAGTGTATTAGTGAGTGCATATGTGCATGCGTTAGTGAGTGTGTGTGAGTGTATTAGTGAGTGCATGTGTGTATGCGTTAGTGAGTGTGTGTGAGTGTATTAGTGAGTGCATGTGTGTATGCGTTTGTGAGTGTTTTTGAGTGTATTAGTGAGTGCGTGTGTGTATGCATTAGTGAGTGTGTTAATGTGAGTGTATTAGTGAGTACAAGTGTATGTGTTAGTGAGTGTGTGTGAGCATATTAGTGAGTGCGTATGTGTCTGTGTTAGTGAGTGCATGTGTTTATGCGTTACTGAGTGTGTTAATGTGAGTGTATTAGTGAGTGCGTGTGTATGCATTAGTGAGTTAGTGTGAGTGTATTAGTGAGTGCGTGTGTGTATGCGTTAGTGAGTGCAAGTATGTATGCATTAGTGATTGTGTGTGAGTGTATTAGTGAGTGCATGTGTGTATGCGTTAGTGAGTGTGTGTGAGTGTATGAGTGAGTGCGTGTGTTTATGCGTTTGTGAGTGTGTGTGAGTGTATTAGTTAGTGCGTTTGTACATGCGTTAGTGTGTTAATGTGAGTGGATTAGTGAGTGCATGTGTGTATGCATTAGTGAGTGTGTTTGAGTGTATTAGTGAGTGCGTGTGTGTTTGTTTTCGTGGGTTTGTCTAAGTTTATTAGTCGTTGAATGTGTGTATGCGTTAGTGAGTGTGTGAGTGTATTAGTGAGTGCGTGTGTGTATGTGTTAGTGAGTGTGTGAGTGTATTAGTGAGTGTGTGTGTGTAGGTGTTAGTGAGTGTGTGTGAGTGTATTAGTGAGTGCATGAGTGTATGCCTTAGTGAGTGTGTGTGAGTGTATTAGTGAGTGCAAGTATGTATGCGTTAGTGAGTGTGTGTGTGTACTAGTGAGTGCGTGTGGGTATGCGTTATTGAGTGTGTGTGAGTGTATTAGTGAGTGCATGTGTGTATGCGTTAGTGAGTGTGTTAATATGAGTGTATTAGTGAGTGCATGTGTGCATGCGTTAGTGAGTGTGTGTGAGTGTATTAGTCAGTGCGTGTGTATATGCGTTAGTGAGTGTGTGTGAGTGTATTAGTGAGTGCATATGTGCATGCGTTAGTGAGTGTGTGTGAGTGTATTAGTGAGTGCATGTGTGTATGCGTTAGTGAGTGTGTGTGAGTGTATTAGTGAGTGCATGTGTGTATGCGTTTGTGAGTGTTTTTGAGTGTATTAGTGAGTGCGTGTGTGTATGCATTAGTGAGTGTGTTAATGTGAGTGTATTAGTGAGTACAAGTGTATGTGTTAGTGAGTGTGTGTGAGCATATTAGTGAGTGCGTATGTGTCTGTGTTAGTGAGTGCATGTGTTTATACGTTACTGAGTGTGTTAATGTGAGTGTATTAGTGAGTGCGTGTGTATGCATTAGTGAGTTAGTGTGAGTGTATTAGTGAGTGCGTGTGTGTATGCGTTAGTGAGTGCAAGTATGTATGCATTAGTGATTGTGTGTGAGTGTATTAGTGAGTGCATGTGTGTATGCGTTAGTGAGTGTGTGTGAGTGTATGAGTGAGTGCGTGTGTTTATGCGTTTGTGAGTGTGTGTGAGTGTATTAGTTAGTGCGTTTGTACATGCGTTAGTGTGTTAATGTGAGTGGATTAGTGAGTGCATGTGTGTATGCATTAGTGAGTGTGTTTGAGTGTATTAGTGAGTGCGTGTGTGTTTGTTTTCGTGAGTTTGTGTGAGTTTATTAGTCGTTGAATGTGTGTATGCGTTAGTGAGTGTGTGAGTGTATTAGTGAGTGTGTGAGTGTATTAGTGAGTGTGTGTGTGTATGTGTTAGTGAGTGTGTGTGAGTGTATTAGTGAGTGCATGTGTGTATGTGTTAGTGAGTGTGTGTGAGTGTATTAGTGAGTGCATGAGTGTATGCCTTAGTGAGTGTGTGTGAGTGTATTAGTGAGTGCAAGTATGTATGCGTTAGTGAGTGTGTGTGTGTACTAGTGAGTGCGTGTGTGTATGCGATATTGAGTGTGTGTGTGTATGAGTGAGTGCGTGTGTGTATGCATTAGTGAGTGTGTTTGAGTGTATTAGTGAGTGTGTGTGTGTATGTGTTAGTGAGTGTGTTAATGTGAGGGTATTAGTGAGTGCGTGTGTGTATGCGTTAGTGAGTGTATTAGTGAGTGCGTGTGTTTATGCATTATTGAGTGTTTATGAGTGTATTAGTGAGTGCTTGTGTGTATGCATTAGTGAGTGTGTTTGATTGTATTAGTGAGTCCGTGTGTGTTTGTGTTCGTGATTGTTTCTGAGTGTATTAGTGAGTGCATGTGTGTATGTTTTAGTGAGTGTGTTAATGTGAGGGTATTAGTGAGTGCGTGTGTGTATGTGTTAGTGAGTGTATTAGTGAGTGCGTGTGTGTATGCATTAGTGAGTGCGTGAGTGTATTAGTAATTGCGTGTGTGTGTGTGTTAGTGAGTGTGTTAAGGTGACTGCATGTGTGTATGCATTAGTGATTGTGTGTGAGTGTATTAGTGAGTGCGTGTGTGTATGCATTAGTGAGTGTGTTAATGTGAGTGTATTAGTGAATACAAGTGTATGTGTTAGTGAGTGTGTGTGAGCGTATTAGTGAGTGCGTATGTGTATGCGTTAGTGATTGCATGTGTGTATGCATTACTGAGTGCGTTAATGTGAGTGTATTAGTGAGTGCATGTGTGTATGCATTAGTGAGTTAGTGTGAATGTATTAGTGAGTGCGTGTGTGTATGTTTTAGTGAGTGCATGTGCGTATGCATTAGTGAGTGTGTGTGATTGCATTAGTGAGTGCATGTGTGTATGTGTTAGTGAGTGCATGTGTGCATGCGTTAGTGAGTGTGTTCATGTGAGTGTTTTAGTGAGTGCGTGTGTGCATGCGTTAGTGAGTGTGTGTGAGTGTATTAGTGAGTGCGTGTGTGTCTGCATTAGTGAGTGTTTGTGAGTGTATTAGTGAGTGCATGTGGGTATGCGTTATTGAGTGTTTGTGAGTGTATTAGTGAGTGCATGTGTGTATGCGTTAGTGAGTGTGTTAATGTGAGTATATTAGTGAGTGCAAGTGTGCATGCGTTAGTGAGTGTGTGTGAGTGTATTAGTGAGTGCATGTGTGTATGCGTTAGTGAGTGTGTGTGAGTGTATTAGTGAGTGCATGTGTGTATGCGTTTGTGAGTGTTTTTGAGTGTATTAGTTGAGTGCGTGTGTGTATGCGTTAGTGAGTGCTTTACTGTGATTGTATTAGTGAGTGCATGTGTGTATGTGTTCGTGACTTTGTGCGAGTGTATTAGTGAGTGTGTGTGTGTATGCGTTAGTGAGTGCGTTAATGTGAGTGTATTAGTTAGTGCGTGTGTGTATCTGTTAGTGAGTTTATGTGAGTTTATTAGTGAGTGCATGTGTGTATGCATTATTGAGTGAGTTAATGTGAGTGTATTAGTGAGTGCATGTGTGTATGAGTTAGTGAGTGTGTGTGAGTGTATTAGTGAGTGCATGTGTGTATGTGTTCGTGACTTTGTGCGAGTGTATTAGTGAGTGTGTGTGTGTATGCGTTAGTGAGTGCGTTAATGTGAGTGTATTAGTTAGTGCGTGTGTGTATCTGTTAGTGAGTTTATGTGAGTTTATTAGTGAGTGCATGTGTGTATGCATTATTGAGTGAGTTAATGTGAGTGTATTAGTGAGTGCATGTGTGTATGAGTTAGTGAGTGTTTGTGAGTGTATTAGTGAGTGCATGTGTGTATGCATTAGTGAGTGTGTGTGAGTGTATTAGTGAGTGCAAGTATGTATGCATTAGTGAGTGTGTGTGAGTTTATTAGTCAGTGCGTGTGTATATGCGTTAGTGAGTGTGTGTGAGTGTATTAGTGAGTGCATGTGTGCATGCGTTAGTGAGTGTGTGTGAGTGTATTAGTGAGTGCAAGTATGTATGCATTAGTGAGTGTGTGTGAGTGTATTAGTGAGTGCGTGTGTATATGCGTTAGTGAGTGTGTGTGAGTGTATTAGTGAGTGCGTGTGTATATGCGTTAGTGAGTGTGTGTGAGTGTATTAGTGAGTGCAAGTATGTATGCATTAGTGAGTGTGTGTGAGTGTATTAGTGAGTGCTTGTTTGCATGCGTTAGTGTGTTAATGTGAGTGTATTAGTGAGTGCATGTGTGTATGCGTTAGTGAGTGTGTGTGAGTAATAGTGATTGCGTATGTGTATGCGTTAATGAGTTTGTTAATGTGAGTGCATTAGTGAGTGCAAGTATGTATGCATTAGTGAGTGTGTGTGAGTGTATTAGTGAGTGCATGTGTGTATGCGTTATTGAGTGTGTGTGAGTGTATTAGTGAGTGCGCGTGTGCATGCATTAGTGAGTGTGTGTGAGTGTATTAGTGAGTGCATGTGTGTATGCATTAGTGAGTGTGTGTGAGTGTATTAGTGAGGGAATGTGTGTATGCGTTATTGTGTGTGTTAATGTGAGTGTATTAGTGAGTGGAAGTATGTATGCATTAGTGAGTGTGTGTGAGTGTATTTGTGAGTGCATGTTTGTATGCGTTATTGAGTGTGTGTGAGTGTATTAGTGAGTGCGCGTGTGCATCCGATAGTGAGTATGGGTGATTGTTTTAGTGAGTGCGTGTGTGTATGCTTTAGTAAGTGTGTGTGTGTGTATTAGTGAGTGCAAGTATGTATGCATTAGTGATTGTGTGTGAGTGTATTAGTGAGTGCATGTGTGTATGCGTTAGTGAGTGTGTGTGAGTGTATGAGTGAGTGCGTGTGTTTATGCGTTTGTGAGTGTGTGTGAGTGTATTAGTTAGTGCGTTTGTGCATGCGTTAGTGTGTTAATGTGAGTGGATTAGTGAGTGCATGTGTGTATGCATTAGTGAGTGTGTTTGAGTGTATTAGTGAGTGCGTGTGTGTTTGTTCTCGTGAGTTTGTGTGAGTTTATTAGTCGTTGAATGTGTGTATGTGTTAGTGAATGTGTGAGTGTATTAGTGAGTGTGTGAGTGTATTAGTGAGTGTGTGTGTGTATGTGTTAGTGAGTGTGTGTGAGTGTATCAGTGAGTGCGTGTTTGTATGCTTTAGTGAGTGTGTGTGTGTATTAGTGAGTGCATGTGTGTATGCGTTAGTGAGTGTGTGTGATTGTATTAGTGAGTGCATTTGTGTATGCGTTAGTGAGTGCGTTAATGTGAGTGTATATTTGAGTGCATGTGTGCATGCGTTAGTGAGTGTGTGTGAGTGTATTAGTGAGTGCATGTGTGTATGTGTTAGTGAGTGTGTGTGAGTGTGTTAGTGAGTGCATGAGTGTATGCCTTAGTGAGTGTGTGTGAGTGTATTAGTGAGTGCAAGTATGTATGCGTTAGTGAGTGTGTGTGTGTACTAGTGAGTGCGTGTGTGTATGCGATATTGAGTGTGTGTGAGTGTATGAGTGAGTGCGTGTGTGTATGCATTAGTGAGTGTGTTTGAGTGTATTAGTGAGTGTGTGTGTGTATGTGTTAGTGAGTGTGTTAATGTGAGGGTATTAGTGAGTGCGTGTGTGTATGCGTTAGTGAGTGTATTAGTGAGTGCGTGTGTTTATGCATTATTGAGTGTGTATGAGTGTATTAGTGAGTGCTTGTGTGTATGCATTAGTGAGTGTGTTTGATTGTATTAGTGAGACCGTGTGTGTTTGTGTTCGTGATTGTTTCTGAGTGTATTAGTGAGTGCATGTGTGTATATTTTAGTGAGTGTGTTAATGTGAGGGTATTAGTGAGTGCGTGTGTGTATGTGTTAGTGAGTGTATTAGTGAGTGCGTGTGTGTATGCATTAGTGAGTGCGTGAGTGTATTAGTAATTGCGTGTGTGTGTGTGTTAGTGAGTGTGTTAAGGTGACTGCATGTGTGTATGCATTAGTGATTGTGTGTGAGTGTATTAGTGAGTGCGTGTGTGTATGCATTAGTGAGTGTGTTAATGTGAGTGTATTAGTGAATACAAGTGTATGTGTTAGTGAGTGTGTGTGAGCGTATTAGTGAGTGCGTATGTGTATGCGTTAGTGAGTGCATGTGTGTATGCATTACTGAGTGTGTTAATGTGAGTGTATTAGTGAGTGCATGTGTGTATGCATTAGTGAGTTAGTGTGAATGTATTAGTGAGTGCGTGTGTGTATGTTTTAGTGAGTGCATGTGCGTATGCATTAGTGAGTGTGTGTGATTGCATTAGTGAGTGCATGTGTGTATGTGTTAGTGAGTGCATGTGTGTATGAGTTAGTGAGTGTGTTCATGTGAGTGTTTTAGTGAGTGCGTGTGTGCATGCGTTAGTGAGTGTGTGTGAGTGTATTAGTGAGTGCGTGTGTGTCTGCATTAGTGAGTGTTTGTGAGTGTATTAGTGAGTGCATGTGGGTATGCGTTATTGAGTGTTTGTGAGTGTATTAGTGAGTGCATGTGTGTATGCGTTAGTGAGTGTGTTAATGTGAGTATATTAGTGAGTGCATGTGTGCATGCGTTAGTGAGTGTGTGTGAGTGTATTAGTGAGTGCATGTGTGTATGCGTTAGTGAGTGTGTGTGAGTGTATTAGTGAGTGCATGTGTGTATGCGTTTGTGAGTGTTTTTGAGTGTATTAGTGAGTGCGTGTGTCTATGCGTTAGTGAGTGCTTTACTGTGATTGTATTAGTGAGTGCATGTGTGTATGTGTTCGTGACTTTGTGCGAGTGTATTAGTGAGTGTGTGTGTGTATGCGTTAGTGAGTGCGTTAATGTGAGTGTATTAGTTAGTGCGTGTGTGTATCTGTTAGTGAGTTTATGTGAGTTTATTAGTGAGTGCATGTGTGTATGCATTATTGAGTGAGTTAATGTGAGTGTATTAGTGAGTGCATGTGTGTATGAGTTAGTGAGTGTGTGTGAGTGTATTAGTGAGTGCATGTGTGTATGCATTAGTGAGTGTGTGTGAGTGTATTAGTGAGTGCATGTGTGTATGCTTTAGTGAGTGTGTTCTTGTGAGTGTTTTAGTGAGTGCGTGTGTGCATGCGTTAGTGAGTGTGTGTGAGTGTATTAGTGAGTGCATGTGTGTATACTTTAGTGAGTGTGTGTGAGTGTATTAGTGAGTGCATGTCTGTATGCGTTTGTGAGTGTTTTCAAGTGTATTAGTGAGTGCGTGTGTGTATGCGTTAGTGAGTGCTTTACTGTGATTGTATTAGTGAGTGCGTGTGTGTATGTGTTCGTGACTTTGTGTGAGTGTATTAGTGAGTGTGTATGTGTATGCGTTAGTGAGTGCGTTAATGTGAGTGTATTAGTTAGTGCGTGTGTGTATCTGTTAGTGAGTGTGTATGCATTAGTGAGTGTGTGTGAGTGTATTAGTGAGTGCATGGGTGTATGCATTAGTGAGTGTGTGTGAGTGTATTCATGAGTGCGTTAGTGAGTATGGTTTAGTGAGTGTGTGTGTGTATTAGTGAGTGCATGTGTGTATGTGTTAATGAGTGTGTGTGAGTGTATTAGTGAGTGCATGTGTGTATGCGTTATTGTGTGCATGTGAGTGTATTAGTGAGTGCTTATGTGTTTGCATTAGTGAGTGTGTTAATGTGAGTGTATTAGTGAGTGCATGTGTGCATGCATTAGTGAGAGTGTGTGAGTGTGTTAGTGAGTGCATATGTGTATGCGTTAGCGAGTGTGTTCATGTGAGTGTATTAGTGAGTGTCTGTGTGCATGCGTTAGTGAGTGTGTGAGTGTATTAGTGAGTGCATGTGGGTATGCGTTAATGAGTGTGTGTGAGTGTATTAGTGAGTGCGTGTGTGTCTGCGTTAGTGAGTGTGTTAATGTGAGTGTATTAGTGAGTGCATGTGTGCATTCATTAGTGAGTGTGTGTGAGTTTATTAGTGAGTGCGTGTGTGTCTGCGTTAGTGAGAGTGTGTGAGTGTATTAGTGAGTGCATGTGTGTATGCGTTAGTGAGTGTGTGTGAGTGTATTAGTTTGTGCATGTGTGTATGCGTTAGTGAGTGTGTGTGAGTGTATTAGTGAGGGCATGTGTGTATGTGTTTGTCAGTGTTTTTGAGTGTATTAGTGAGTGCGTGTGTGTATGCGTTAGTGAGTGTGTGTGAGTGTATTAGTGAGTGCGTGTGTGTCTGCATTAGTGAGTGTGTGTGAGTGTATTAGATTGTGCATGTGGGTATGCATTAGTGAGAGTGTGCGATTGTTTTTGGTAGTGCGTGTGTGTATGCATTAGTGAGTGTGTGTGAGTGTATTAGTGAGTGCTTGTGTGTATGTGTTAGTGAGTGTGTGTGAGTGTATTAGTGATTGCATGTGTCTAAGCGTTATTGAGTGCATGTGAGTGTATTAGTGAGTGCATATGCGTTTGCGATAGTGAGTGTGTTAATGTGAGTGTATTAGTGTGTGCATGTGTGCATGCATTAGTGAGTGTGTGTGAGTGTATTAGTGTGTGCCTGTGTGTCTGCATTAGTGAGTGTGTATGAGTGTATTACTGAGTGCGTGTGTGTATGCGTTAGTGAGTGTGTGTGAGTGTATTAGTGAGTGCATGTGTGTATGCGTTAGTTATTGTGTGAGTGTGTTAGTGAATGCATGTGTGTATGCATTTTTGAGTGTGTGTGAGTGTGCTAGTGAGTACATGTGTGTATGCGTTAGTGAATGTGTGTGAGTGTGTTAGTGAGTGCGTGTGTGTATGCGTTAGTGAGTGTGTGTGAGTTTGTTAGTGAGTGCATGTGTATGCGTTAGTGAGTGTGTGTGAGTGTGTTAGTGAGTGCATGTGTGTATGCTTTAGTGAGTGTGTTAATGTGAGTGTATTAGTGAGTGCATGTGTGCATTCATTAGTGAGTGTGTGTGAGTGAATTAGTGAGTGCGTGTGTGTCTGTGTTAGTGAGTGTGTGTGAGTGTATTAGTGAGGGCATGTGTGCATGCGATTGTGAGTGTGTGTGAGTATATTACTGAGTGCGTGTGTGTATGCGTTAGTGAGTGTGTGTGAGTGTATTAGTGTGTGCATGTGTGTATGCGTTTTTGAGTGTGTGTGAGTGTTTTAGTGAGTGCATGTGTGTATGTGTTAGTGAGTGTGTGTGAGTTTGTTAGTGAGTGCATGTGTTTATGCGTTACTGAGTGTGTTAATGTGAGTGTATTAGTGAGTGCGTGTGTGTATGCATTAGTGAGTTAGTGTGAGTGTATTAGTGAGTGCGTGTGTGTATGCGTTAGTGAGTGCATGTGTGTATGCATTAGTGAGTTAGTGTGAGTTTATTAGTGAGTGCGTGTGTGTATGCGTTAGTGAGTGCATGTGTGTATGCATTAGTGAGTGTGTGTGATTGCATTAGTGAGTGCATGTGTGTATGCGTTAGTGAGTGTGTTCATGTGAGTGTTTTAGTGAGTGCGTGTGTGCATGCGTTAGTGAGTGTGTGTATGAGTGTATTAGTGAGTGCGTGTGTGTCTGCATTAGTGTGTGTGAGTGTATTAGTGAGTGCATGTGGGTATGCGTTATTGAGTGTGTGTGAGTGTATTAGTGAGTGCATGTGTGTATGCGTTACTGAGTGTGTTAATATGAGTGTATTAGTGAGTGCATGTGTGCATGCGTTAGTGAGTGTGTGTGAGTGTATTAGTGAGTGCGTGTGTGTATGCGTTAGTGAGTGTGTGTGAGTGTATTAGTGAGTGCAAGTATGTATGCATTAGTGAGTGTGTGTGAGTGTATTAGTGAGTGCGTGTGTATATGCGTTAGTGAGTGTGTGTGAGTGTATTAGTGAGTGCAAGTATGTATGCATTAGTGAGTGTGTGTGAGTGTATTAGTCAGTGCGTGTGTATATGCGTTAGTGAGTGTGTGTGAGTGTATTAGTGAGTGCATGTGTGTATGCGTTAGTGAGTGTGTGTGAGTAATAGTGATTGTGTATGTGTATGTGTTAATGAGTTTTTTAATGTGAGTGTATTACTGAGTGCAAGTATGTATGCATTAGTGAGTGTGTGTGAGTGTATTAGTGAGTGCATGTGTGTATGCGTTATTGAGTGTGTGTGAGTGTATTAGTGAGTGCACGTGTGCATGCATTAGTGAGTGTGTGTGAGTGTATTAGTGAGTGCATGTGTGTATGCATTAGTGAGTGTGTGTGAGTGTATTAGTGAGGGAATGTGTGTATGCGTTATTGTGTGTGTTAATGTGAGTGTATTAGTGAGTGGAAGTATGTATGCATTAGTGAGTGTGTGTAAGTGTATTAGTGAGTGCATGTTTGTATGCGTTATTGAGTGTGTGTGAGTGTATTAGTGAGTGCGCGTGTGCATCCGATAGTGAGTGTGTGTGATTGTTTTAGTGAGTGCGTGTGTGTATGCTTTAGTAAGTGTGTGTGTGTGTATTAGTGAGTGCAAGTATGTATGCATTAGTGATTGTGTGTGAGTGTATTAGTGAGTGCATGTGTGTATGCGTTAGTGAGTGTGTGTGAGTGTATGAGTGAGTGCGTGTGTTTATGCGTTTGTGAGGGTGTGTGAGTGTATTAGTTAGTGCGTTTGTGCATGCGTTAGTGTGTTAATGTGAGTGGATTAGTGAGTGCATGTGTGTATGCATTAGTGAGTGTGTTTGAGTGTATTAGTGAGTGCGTGTGTGTTTGTTTTCGTGAGTTTGTGTGAGTTTATTAGTCGTTGAATGTGTGTATGCGTTAGTGAGTGTGTGAGTGTATTAGTGAGTGCGTGTGTGTATGTGTTAGTGAGTGTGTGAGTGTATTAGTGAGTGTGTGTGTGTATGTGTTAGTGAGTGTGTGTGAGTGTATCAGTGTGTGCGCCTTTGTATGCTTTAGTGAGTGTGTGTGAGTGTATTAGTGAGTGCATGTGTGTATGCGTTAGTGAGTGTGTGTGATTGTATTAGTGAGTGCATTTGTGTATGCGTTAGTGAGTGTGTTAATGTGAGTGTATATTTGATTGCATGTGTGCATGCGTTAGTGAGTGTGTGTGAGTGTATTAGTGAGTGCATGTGTTTATGTGTTAGTGAGTGTGTGTGAGTGTATTAGTGAGTGCATGAGTGTATGCCTTAGTGAGTGTGTGTGAGTGTATTAGTGAGTGCAAGTATGTATGCGTTAGTGAGTGTGTGTGTGTACAAGTGAGTGCGTGTGTGTATGCGATATTGAGTGTGTGTGAGTGTATTAGTGAGTGCATGGGTGTATGCATTAGTGAGTGTGTGTGAGTGTATTCATGAGTGCGTTAGTGAGTATGGTTTAGTGAGTGTGTGTGTGTATTAGTGAGTGCATGTGTGTATGTGTTAATGAGTGTGTGTGAGTGTATTAGTGAGTGCATGTGTGTTTGCGTTATTGTGTGCGTGTGAGTGTATTAGTGAGTGCTTATGTGTTTGCATTAGTGAGTGTGTTAATGTGAGTGTATTAGTGAGTGCATGTGTGCATGCATTAGTGAGAGTGTGTGAGTGTGTTAGTGAGTGCATATGTGTATGCGTTAGCGAATGTGTTCATGTGAGTGTATTAGTGAGTGTGTGTGTGCATGCGTTAGTGAGTGTGTGAGTGTATTAGTGAGTGCATGTGGGTATGCGTTAATGAGTGTGTGTGAGTGTATTAGTGAGTGCGTGTGTGTCTGCGTTAGTGAGTGTGTTAATGTGAGTGTATTAGTGAGTGCATGTGTGCATTCATTAGTGAGTGTGTGTGAGTTTATTAGTGAGTGCGTGTGTGTATGCGTTAGTGAGAGTGTGTGAGTGTATTAGTGAGTGCATGTGTGTATGCGTTAGTGAGTGTGTGTGAGTGTATTAGTTTGTGCATGTGTGTATGCGTTAGTGAGTGTGTGTGAGTGTATTAGTGAGGGCATGTGTGTATGTGTTTGTCAGTGTTTTTGAGTGTATTAGTGAGTGCGTGTGTGTATGCGTTAGTGAGTGTGTGTGAGTGTATTAGTGAGTGCGTGTGTGTCTGCATTAGTGAGTGTGTGTGAGTGTATTAGATTGTGCATGTGGGTATGCATTAGTGAGAGTGTGCGATTGTTTTTGGTAGTGCGTGTGTGTATGCATTAGTGAGTGTGTGTGAGTGTATTAGTGAGTGCTTGTGTGTATGTGTTAGTGAGTGTGTGTGAGTGTATTAGTGATTGCATGTGTCTAAGCGTTATTGAGTGCATGTGAGTGTATTAGTGAGTGCATATGCGTTTGCGTTAGTGAGTGTGTTAATATGAGTGTATTAGTGTGTGCATGTGTGCATGCATTAGTGAGTGTGTGTGAGTGTATTAGTGTGTGCCTGTGTGTCTGCATTAGTGAGTGTGTATGAGTGTATTACTGAGTGCGTGTGTGTATGCGTTAGTGAGTGTGTGTGAGTGTATTAGTGAGTGCATGTGTGTATGCGTTAGTTATTGTGTGAGTGTGTTAGTGAATGCATGTGTGTATGCATTTTTGAGTGTGTGTGAGTGTGCTAGTGAGTACATGTGTGTATGCGTTAGTGAATGTGTGTGAGTGTGTTAGTGAGTGTGTGTGTGTATGCGTTAGTGAGTGTGTGTGAGTTTGTTAGTGAGTGCATGTGTATGCGTTAGTGAGTGTGTGTGAGTGTGTTAGTGAGTGCATGTGTGTATGCTTTAGTGAGTGTGTTAATGTGAGTGTATTAGTGAGTGCATGTGTGCATTCATTAGTGAGTGTGTGTGAGTGTATTAGTGAGTGCGTGTGTGTCTGTGTTAGTGAGTGTGTGTGAGTGTATTAGTGAGGGCATGTGTGCATGCGATTGTGAGTGTGTGTGAGTATATTACTGAGTGCGTGTGTGTATGCGTTAGTGAGTGTGTGTGAGTGTATTAGTGTGTGCATGTGTGTATGCATTTTTGAGTGTGTGTGAGTGTTTTAGTGAGTGCATGTGTGTATGTGTTAGTGAGTGTGTGTGAGTTTGTTAGTGAGTGCATGTGTTTATGCGTTACTGAGTGTGTTAATGTGAGTGTATTAGTGAGTGCGTGTGTGTATGCATTAGTGAGTTAGTGTGAGTGTATTAGTGAGTGCGTGTGTGTATGCGTTAGTGAGTGCATGTGTGTATGCATTAGTGAGTTAGTGTGAGTTTATTAGTGAGTGCGTGTGTGTATGCGTTAGTGAGTGCATGTGTGTATGCATTAGTGTGTGTGATTGCATTAGTGAGTGCATGTGTGTATGCGTTAGTGAGTGTGTTCATGTGAGTGTTTAGTGAGTGCGTGTGTGCATGCGTTAGTGAGTGTGTGTGTGAGTGTATTAGTGAGTGCGTGTGTGTCTGCATTAGTGTGTGTGAGTGTATTAGTGAGTGCATGTGGGTATGCGTTATTGAGTGTGTGTGAGTGTATTAGTGAGTGCATGTGTGTATGCTTACTGAGTGTGTTAATATGAGTGTATTAGTGAGTGCATGTGTGCATGCGTTAGTGAGTGTGTGTGAGTGTATTAGTGAGTGCGTGTGTGTATGCGTTAGTGAGTGTGTGTGAGTGTATTAGTGAGTGCAAGTGTGTATGCATTAGTGAGTGTGTGTGAGTGTATTAGTGAGTGCGTGTGTATATGCGTTAGTGAGTGTGTGTGAGTGTATTAGTGAGTGCAAGTATGTATGCATTAGTGAGTGTGTGTGAGTGTATTAGTCAGTGCGTGTGTATATGCGTTAGTGAGTGTGTGTGAGTGTATTAGTGAGTGCATGTGTGCATGCGTTAGTGAGTGTTTGTGAGTGTATTAGTGAGTGCAAGTATGTATGCATTAGTGAGTGTGTGTGAGTGTATTAGTGAGTGCGTGTGTATATGCGTTAGTGAGTGTGTGTGAGTGTATTAGTGAGTGCGTGTGTATATGCGTTAGTGGGTGTGTGTGAGTGTATTAGTGAGTGCAAGTATGTATGCATTAGTGAGTGTGTGTGAGTGTATTAGTGAGTGCTTGTTTGCATGCGTTAGTGTGTTAATGTGAGTGTATTAGTGAGTGCATGTGTGTATGCGTTAGTGAGTGTGTGTGAGTAATAGTGATTGTGTATGTGTATGCGTTAATGAGTTTTTTAATGTGAGTGTATTACTGAGTGCAAGTATGTATGCATTAGTGAGTGTGTGTGAGTGTATTAGTGAGTGCATGTGTGTATGCGTTATTGAGTGTGTGTGAGTGTATTAGTGAGTGCACGTGTGCATGCATTAGTGAGTGTGTGTGAGTGTATTAGTGAGTGCATGTGTGTATGCATTAGTGAGTGTGTGTGAGTGTATTAGTGAGGGAATGTGTGTATGCGTTATTGTGTGTGTTAATGTGAGTGTATTAGTGAGTGGAAGTATGTATGCATTAGTGAGTGTTTGTGAGTGTATTAGTGAGTGCATGTGTGTATGCGTTAGTGAGTGTGTTAATGTGATTATATTAGTGATTGCATGTGTGCATGCGTTAGTGAGTGTGTGTGAGTGTATTAGTGAGTGCATGTGTGTATGCGTTAGTGAGTGTGTGTGAGTGTATTAGTGAGTGCATGTGTGTATGCGTTTGTGAGTGTTTTTGAGTGTATTAGTGAGTGCGTGTGTGTATGCGTTAGTGAGTGCTTTACTGTGATTGTATTAGTGAGTGCATGTGTGTATGTGTTCGTGACTTTGTGCGAGTGTATTAGTGAGTGTGTGTGTGTATGCGTTAGTGAGTGCGTTAATGTGAGTGTATTAGTTAGTGCCTGTGTGTATCTGTTAGTGAGTTTATGTGAGTTTATTAGTGAGTGCATGTGTGTATGCATTATTGAGTGAGTTAATGTGAGTGTATTAGTGAGTGCATGTGTGTATGAGTTAGTGAGTGTGTGTGAGTGTATTAGTGAGAGCATGTGTGTATGCATTAGTGAGTGTGTGTGAGTGTATTAGTGAGTGCATGTGTGTATGCTTTAGTGAGTGTGTTCTTGTGAGTGTTTTAGTGAGTGCGTGTGTGCATGCGTTAGTGAGTGTGTGTGAGTGTATTAGTGAGTGCATGTGTGTATACTTTAGTGAGTGTGTGTGAGTGTATTAGTGAGTGCATGTCTGTATGCGTTTGTGAGTGTTTTTGAGTGTATTAGTGAGTGCGTGTGTGTATGCGTTAGTGAGTGCTTTACTGTGATTGTATTAGTGAGTGCGTGTGTGTATGTGTTCGTGACTTTGTGTGAGTGTATTAGTGAGTGTGTATGTGTATGCGTTAGTGAGTGCGTTAATGTGAGTGTATTAGTTAGTGCGTGTGTGTATCTGTTAGTGAGCGTGTATGCATTAGTGAGTGTGTGTGAGTGTATTAGTGAGTGCATGGGTGTATGCATTAGTGAGTGTGTGTGAGTGTATTCATGAGTGCGTTAGTGAGTATGGTTTAGTGAGTGTGTGTGTGTATTAGTGAGTGCATGTGTGTATGTGTTAATGAGTGTGTGTGAGTGTATTAGTGAGTGCATGTGTGTATGCGTTATTGTGTGCGTGTGAGTGTATTAGTGAGTGCATGTGTGTACGCGTTAGCGAGTGTGTTCATGTGAGTGTATTAGTGAGTGTGTGTGTGCCTGCGTTAGTGAGTGTGTGAGTGTATTAGTGAGTGCTTATGTGTTTGCATTAGTGAGTGTGTTAATGTGAGTGTATTAGTGAGTGCATGTGTCCATGCATTAGTGAGAGTGTGTGAGTGTGTTAGTGAGTGCATATGTGTACGCGTTAGCGAGTGTGTTCATGTGAGTGTATTAGTGAGTGTGTGTGGGTATGCGTTAATGAGTGTGTGTGAGTGTATTAGTGAGTGCGTGTGTGTCTGCGTTAGTGAGTGTGTTAATGTGAGTGTATTAGTGAGTGCATGTGTGCATTCATTAGTGAGTGTGTGTGAGTTTATTAGTGAGTGCGTGTGTGTCTGCGTTAGTGAGAGTGTGTGAGTGTATTAGTGAGTGCATGTGTGTATGCGTTAGTGAGTGTGTGTGAGTGTATTAGTTTGTGCATGTGTGTATGCGTTAGTGAGTGTGTGTGAGTGTATTAGTGAGTGCGTGTGTGTATGCGTTAGTGAGTGTGTGTGAGTGTATTAGTGAGGGCTTGTGTGTATGTGTTTGTCAGTGTTTTTGAGTGTATTAGTGAGTGCGTGTGTGTATGCGTTAGTGAGTGTGTGTGAGTGTATTAGTGAGTGCGTGTGTGTCTGCATTAGTGAGTGTGTGTGAGTGTATTAGTGAGTGCTTGTGTGTATGTGTTAGTGAGTGTGTGTGAGTGTATTAGTGATTGCATGTGTCTAAGCGTTATTGAGTGCATGTGAGTGTATTAGTGAGTGCATATGCGTTTGCGATAGTGAGTGTGTTAATGTGAGTGTATTAGTGTGTGCATGTGTGCATGCATTAGTGAGTGTGTGTGAGTGTATTAGTGTGTGCCTGTGTGTCTGCATTAGTGAGTGTGTATGAGTGTATTACTGAGTGCGTGTGTGTATGCGTTAGTGAGTGTGTGTGAGTGTATTAGTGAGTGCATGTGTGTATGCGTTAGTTATTGTGTGAGCGTGTTAGTGAATGCATGTGTGTATGCATTTTTGAGTGTGTGTGAGTGTGCTAGTGAGTACATGTGTGTATGCGTTAGTGAATGTGTGTGAGTGTGTTAGTGAGTGCGTGTGTGTATGCGTTAGTGAGTGTGTGTGAGTTTGTTAGTGAGTGCATGTGTATGCGTTAGTGAGTGTGTGTGAGTGTGTTAGTGAGTGCATGTGTGTATGCTTTAGTGAGTGTGTTAATGTGAGTGTATTAGTGAGTGCATGTGTGCATTCATTAGTGAGTGTGTGTGAGTGTATTAGTGAGTGCGTGTGTGTCTGTGTTAGTGAGTGTGTGTGAGTGTATTAGTGAGGGCATGTGTGCATGCGATTGTGAGTGTGTGTGAGTATATTACTGAGTGCGTGTGTGTATGCGTTAGTGAGTGTGTGTGAGTGTATTAGTGTGTGCATGTGTGTATGCGTTTTTGAGTGTGTGTGAGTGTTTTAGTGAGTGCATGTGTGTATGTGTTAGTGAGTGTGTGTGAGTTTGTTAGTGAGTGCATGTGTTTATGCGTTACTGAGTGTGTTAATGTGAGTGTATTAGTGAGTGCGTGTGTGTATGCATTAGTGAGTTAGTGTGAGTGTATTAGTGAGTGCGTGTGTGTATGCGTTAGTGAGTGCATGTGTGTATGCATTAGTGAGTTAGTGTGAGTTTATTAGTGAGTGCGTGTGTGTATGCGTTAGTGAGTGCATGTGTGTATGCATTAGTGTGTGTGATTGCATTAGTGAGTGCATGTGTGTATGCGTTAGTGAGTGTGTTCATGTGAGTGTTTTAGTGAGTGCGTGTGTGCATGCGTTAGTGAGTGTGTGTGTGAGTGTATTAGTGAGTGCGTGTGTGTCTGCATTAGTGTGTGTGAGTGTATTAGTGAGTGCATGTGGGTATGCGTTATTGAGTGTGTGTGAGTGTATTAGTGAGTGCATGTGTGTATGCGTTACTGAGTGTGTTAATATGAGTGTATTAGTGAGTGCATGTGTGCATGCGTTAGTGAGTGTGTGTGAGTGTATTAGTGAGTGCGTGTGTGTATGCGTTAGTGAGTGTGTGTGAGTGTATTAGTGAGTGCAAGTATGTATGCATTAGTGAGTGTGTGTGAGTGTATTAGTGAGTGCGTGTGTATATGCGTTAGTGAGTGTGTGTGAGTGTATTAGTGAGTGCAAGTATGTATGCATTAGTGAGTGTGTGTGAGTGTATTAGTCAGTGCGTGTGTATATGCGTTAGTGAGTGTGTGTGAGTGTATTAGTGAGTGCATGTGTGCATGCGTTAGTGAGTGTGTGTGAGTGTATTAGTGAGTGCAAGTATGTATGCATTAGTGAGTGTGTGTGAGTGTATTAGTGAGTGCGTGTGTATATGCGTTAGTGAGTGTGTGTGAGTGTATTAGTGAGTGCGTGTGTATATGCGTTAGTGAGTGTGTGTGAGTGTATTAGTGAGTGCAAGTATGTATGCATTAGTGAGTGTGTGTGAGTGTATTAGTGAGTGCTTGTTTGCATGCGTTAGTGTGTTAATGTGAGTGTATTAGTGAGTGCATGTGTGTATGCGTTAGTGAGTGTGTGTGAGTAATAGTGATTGTGTATGTGTATGCGTTAATGAGTTTTTTAATGTGAGTGTATTACTGAGTGCAAGTATGTATGCATTAGTGAGTGTGTGTGAGTGTATTAGTGAGTGCATGTGTGTATGCGTTATTGAGTGTGTGTGAGTGTATTAGTGAGTGCACGTGTGCATGCATTAGTGAGTGTGTGTGAGTGTATTAGTGAGTGCATGTGTGTATGCATTAGTGAGTGTGTGTGAGTGTATTAGTGAGGGAATGTGTGTATGCGTTATTGTGTGTGTTAATGTGAGTGTATTAGTGAGTGGAAGTATGTATGCATTAGTGAGTGTGTGTAAGTGTATTAGTGAGTGCATGTTTGTATGCGTTATTGAGTGTGTGTGAGTGTATTAGTGAGTGCGCGTGTGCATCCGATAGTGAGTGTGTGTGATTGTTTTAGTGAGTGCGTGTGTGTATGCTTTAGTAAGTGTGTGTGTGTGTGTATTAGTGAGTGCAAGTATGTATGCATTAGTGATTGTGTGTGAGTGTATTAGTGAGTGCATGTGTGTATGCGTTAGTGAGTGTGTGTGAGTGTATGAGTGAGTGCGTGTGTTTATGCGTTTGTGAGTGTGTGTGAGTGTATTAGTTAGTGCGTTTGTGCATGCGTTAGTGTGTTAATGTGAGTGGATTAGTGAGTGCATGTGTGTATGCATTAGTGAGTGTGTTTGAGTGTATTAGTGAGTGCGTGTGTGTTTGTTTTCGTGAGTTTGTGTGAGTTTATTAGTCGTTGAATGTGTGTATGCGTTAGTGAGTGTGTGAGTGTATTAGTGAGTGCGTGTGTGTATGTGTTAGTGAGTGTGTGAGTGTATTAGTGAGTGTGTGTGTGTATGTGTTAGTGAGTGTGTGTGAGTGTATCAGTGAGTGCACCTTTATATGCTTTAGTGAGTGTGTGTGAGTGTATTAGTGAGTGCATGTGTGTATGCGTTAGTGAGTGTGTGTGATTGTATTAGTGAGTGCATTTGTGTATGCGTTAGTGAGTGTGTTAATGTGAGTGTATATTTGAGTGCATGTGTGCATGCGTTAGTGAGTGTGTGTGAGTGTATTAGTGAGTGCATGTGTGTATGTGTTAGTGAGTGTGTGTGAGTGTATTAGTGAGTGCATGAGTGTATGCCTTAGTGAGTGTGTGTGAGTGTATTAGTGAGTGCAAGTATGTATGCGTTAGTGAGTGTGTGTGTGTACTAGTGAGTGCGTGTGTGTATGCGATATTGAGTGTGTGTGAGTGTATTAGCGAGTGCATGGGTGTATGCATTAGTGAGTGTGTGTGAGTGTATTCATGAGTGCGTTAGTGAGTATGGTTTAGTGAGTGTGTGTGTGTATTAGTGAGTGCATGTGTGTATGTGTTAATGAGTGTGTGTGAGTGTATTAGTGAGTGCATGTGTGTATGCATTATTGTGTGCGTGTGAGTGTATTAGTGAGTGCTTATGTGTTTGCATTAGTGAGTGTGTTAATGTGAGTGTATTAGTGAGTGCATGTGTGCATGCATTAGTGAGAGTGTGTGAGTGTGTTAGTGAGTGCATATGTGTATGCGTTAGCGAATGTGTTCATGTGAGTGTATTAGTGAGTGTGTGTGTGCATGCGTTAGTGAGTGTGTGAGTGTGAGTGTATTAGTTAGTGCGTGTGTGTATCTGTTAGTGAGTTTATGTGAGTTTATTAGTGAGTGCATGTGTGTATGCATTATTGAGTGAGTTAATGTGAGTGTATTAGTGAGTGCATGTGTGTATGAGTTAGTGAGTGTGTGTGAGTGTATTAGTGAGAGCATGTGTGTATGCATTAGTGAGTGTGTGTGAGTGTATTAGTGAGTGCATGTGTGTATGCTTTAGTGAGTGTGTTCTTGTGAGTGTTTTAGTGAGTGCGTGTGTGCATGCGTTAGTGAGTGTGTGTGAGTGTATTAGTGAGTGCATGTGTGTATACTTTAGTGAGTGTGCGTGAGTGTATTAGTGAGTGCATGTCTGTATGCGTTTGTGAGTGTTTTTGAGTGTATTAGTGAGTGCGTGTGTGTATGCGTTAGTGAGTGCTTTACTGTGATTGTATTAGTGAGTGCGTGTGTGTATGTGTTCGTGACTTTGTGTGAGTGTATTAGTGAGTGTGTATGTGTATGCGTTAGTGAGTGCGTTAATGTGAGTGTATTAGTTAGTGCGTGTGTGTATCTGTTAGTGAGCGTGTATGCATTAGTGAGTGTGTGTGAGTGTATTAGTGAGTGCATGGGTGTATGCATTAGTGAGTGTGTGTGAGTGTATTCATGAGTGCGTTAGTGAGTATGGTTTAGTGAGTGTGTGTGTGTATTAGTGAGTGCATGTGTGTATGTGTTAATGAGTGTGTGTGAGTGTATTAGTGAGTGCATGTGTGTATGCGTTATTGTGTGCGTGTGAGTGTATTAGTGAGTGCATGTGTGTACGCGTTAGCGAGTGTGTTCATGTGAGTGTATTAGTGAGTGTGTGTGTGCCTGCGTTAGTGAGTGTGTGAGTGTATTAGTGAGTGCTTATGTGTTTGCATTAGTGAGTGTGTTAATGTGAGTGTATTAGTGAGTGCATGTGTCCATGCATTAGTGAGAGTGTGTGAGTGTGTTAGTGAGTGCATATGTGTACGCGTTAGCGAGTGTGTTCATGTGAGTGTATTAGTGAGTGTGTGTGTGCCTGCGTTAGTGAGTGTGTGAGTGTATTAGTGAGTGCATGTGGGTATGCGTTAATGAGTGTGTGTGAGTGTATTAGTGAGTGCGTGTGTGTCTGCGTTAGTGAGTGTGTTAATGTGAGTGTATTAGTGAGTGCATGTGTGCATTCATTAGTGAGTGTGTGTGAGTTTATTAGTGAGTGCGTGTGTGTCTGCGTTAGTGAGAGTGTGTGAGTGTATTAGTGAGTGCATGTGTGTATGCGTTAGTGAGTGTGTGTGAGTGTATTAGTTTGTGCATGTGTGTATGCGTTAGTGAGTGTGTGTGAGTGTATTAGTGAGTGCGTGTGTGTATGCGTTAGTGAGTGTGTGTGAGTGTATTAGTGAGGGCTTGTGTGTATGTGTTTGTCAGTGTTTTTGAGTGTATTAGTGAGTGCGTGTGTGTATGCGTTAGTGAGTGTGTGTGAGTGTATTAGTGAGTGCGTGTGTGTCTGCATTAGTGAGTGTGTGTGAGTGTATTAGATTGTGCATGTGGGTATGCATTAGTGAGAGTGTGCGATTGTTTTTGGTAGTGCGTGTGTGTATGCATTAGTGAGTGTGTGTGAGTGTATTAGTGAGTGCTTGTGTGTATGTGTTAGTGAGTGTGTGTGAGTGTATTAGTGATTGCATGTGTCTAAGCGTTATTGAGTGCATGTGAGTGTATTAGTGAGTGCATATGCGTTTGCGATAGTGAGTGTGTTAATGTGAGTGTATTAGTGTGTGCATGTGTGCATGCATTAGTGAGTGTGTGTGAGTGTATTAGTGTGTGCCTGTGTGTCTGCATTAGTGAGTGTGTATGAGTGTATTACTGAGTGCGTGTGTGTATGCGTTAGTGAGTGTGTGTGAGTGTATTAGTGAGTGCATGTGTGTATGCGTTAGTTATTGTGTGAGTGTGTTAGTGAATGCATGTGTGTATGCATTTTTGAGTGTGTGTGAGTGTGCTAGTGAGTACATGTGTGTATGCGTTAGTGAATGTGTGTGAGTGTGTTAGTGAGTGCGTGTGTGTATGCGTTAGTGAGTGTGTGTGAGTTTGTTAGTGAGTGCATGTGTATGCGTTAGTGAGTGTGTGTGAGTGTGTTAGTGAGTGCATGTGTGTATGCTTTAGTGAGTGTGTTAATGTGAGTGTATTAGTGAGTGCATGTGTGCATTCATTAGTGAGTGTGTGTGAGTGTATTAGTGAGTGCGTGTGTGTCTGTGTTAGTGAGTGTGTGTGAGTGTATTAGTGAGGGCATGTGTGCATGCGATTGTGAGTGTGTGTGAGTATATTACTGAGTGCGTGTGTGTATGCGTTAGTGAGTGTGTGTGAGTGTATTAGTGAGTGCATGTGTGTATGCGTTTTTGAGTGTGTGTGAGTGTTTTAGTGAGTGCATGTGTGTATGCGTTAGTGAGTGTGTGTGAGTTTGTTTGTGAGTGCATGTGTTTATGCGTTACTGAGTGTGTTAATGTGAGTGTATTAGTGAGTGCGTGTGTGTATGCATTAGTGAGTTAGTGTGAGTGTATTAGTGAGTGCGTGTGTGTATGCGTTAGTGAGTGCATGTGTGTATGCATTAGTGAGTTAGTGTGAGTTTATTAGTGAGTGCGTGTGTGTATGCGTTAGTGAGTGCATGTGTGTATGCATTAGTGTGTGTGATTGCATTAGTGAGTGCATGTGTGTATGCGTTAGTGAGTGTGTTCATGTGAGTGTTTTAGTGAGTGCGTGTGTGCATGCGTTAGTGAGTGTGTGTGTGAGTGTATTAGTGAGTGCGTGTGTGTCTGCATTAGTGTGTGTGAGTGTATTAGTGAGTGCATGTGGGTATGCGTTATTGAGTGTGTGTGAGTGTATTAGTGAGTGCATGTGTGTATGCGTTACTGAGTGTGTTAATATGAGTGTATTAGTGAGTGCATGTGTGCATGCGTTAGTGAGTGTGTGTGAGTGTATTAGTGAGTGCGTGTGTGTATGCGTTAGTGAGTGTGTGTGAGTGTATTAGTGAGTGCAAGTATGTATGCATTAGTGAGTGTGTGTGAGTGTATTAGTGAGTGCGTGTGTATATGCGTTAGTGAGTGTGTGTGAGTGTATTAGTGAGTGCAAGTATGTATGCATTAGTGAGTGTGTGTGAGTGTATTAGTCAGTGCGTGTGTATATGCGTTAGTGAGTGTGTGTGAGTGTATTAGTGAGTGCATGTGTGCATGCGTTATTGAGTGTGTGTGAGTGTATTAGTGAGTGCAAGTATGTATGCATTAGTGAGTGTGTGTGAGTGTATTAGTGAGTGCGTGTGTATATGCGTTAGTGAGTGTGTGTGAGTGTATTAGTGAGTGCGTGTGTATATGCGTTAGTGAGTGTGTGTGAGTGTATTAGTGAGTGCAAGTATGTATGCATTAGTGAGTGTGTGTGAGTGTATTAGTGACTGCTTGTTTGCAAGCGTTAGTGTGTTAATGTGAGTGTATTAGTGAGTGCATGTGTGTATGCGTTAGTGAGTGTGTGTGAGTAATAGTGATTGTGTATGTGTATGCGTTAATGAGTTTTTTAATGTGAGTGTATTACTGAGTGCAAGTATGTATGCATTAGTGAGTGTGTGTGAGTGTATTAGTGAGTGCATGTGTGTATGCGTTATTGAGTGTGTGTGAGTGTATTAGTGAGTGCACGTGTGCATGCATTAGTGAGTGTGTGTGAGTGTATTAGTGAGTGCATGTGTGTATGCATTAGTGAGTGTGTGTGAGTGTATTAGTGAGGGAATGTGTGTATGCGTTATTGTGTGTGTTAATGTGAGTGTATTAGTGAGTGGAAGTATGTATGCATTAGTGAGTGTGTGTAAGTGTATTAGTGAGTGCATGTTTGTATGCGTTATTGAGTGTGTGTGAGTGTATTAGTGAGTGCGCGTGTGCATCCGATAGTGAGTGTGTGTGATTGTTTTAGTGAGTGCGTGTGTGTATGCTTTAGTAAGTGTGTGTGTGTGTGTATTAGTGAGTGCAAGTATGTATGCATTAGTGATTGTGTGTGAGTGTATTAGTGAGTGCATGTGTGTATGCGTTAGTGAGTGTGTGTGAGTGTATGAGTGAGTGCGTGTGTTTATGCGTTTGTGAGTGTGTGTGAGTGTATTAGTTAGTGCGTTTGTGCATGCGTTAGTGTGTTAATGTGAGTGGATTAGTGAGTGCATGTGTGTATGCATTAGTGAGTGTGTTTGAGTGTATTAGTGAGTGCGTGTGTGTTTGTTTTCGTGAGTTTGTGTGAGTTTATTAGTCGTTGAATGTGTGTATGCGTTAGTGAGTGTGTGAGTGTATTAGTGAGTGCGTGTGTGTATGTGTTAGTGAGTGTGTGAGTGTATTAGTGAGTGTGTGTGTGTATGTGTTAGTGAGTGTGTGTGAGTGTATCAGTGAGTGCACCTTTATATGCTTTAGTGAGTGTGTGTGAGTGTATTAGTGAGTGCATGTGTGTATGCGTTAGTGAGTGTGTGTGATTGTATTAGTGAGTGCATTTGTGTATGCGTTAGTGAGTGTGTTAATGTGAGTGTATATTTGAGTGCATGTGTGCATGCGTTAGTGAGTGTGTGTGAGTGTATTAGTGAGTGCATGTGTGTATGTGTTAGTGAGTGTGTGTGAGTGTATTAGTGAGTGCATGAGTGTATGCCTTAGTGAGTGTGTGTGAGTGTATTAGTGAGTGCAAGTATGTATGCGTTAGTGAGTGTGTGTGTGTACTAGTGAGTGCGTGTGTGTATGCGATATTGAGTGTGTGTGAGTGTATTAGTGAGTGCATGGGTGTATGCATTAGTGAGTGTGTGTGAGTGTATTCATGAGTGCGTTAGTGAGTATGGTTTAGTGAGTGTGTGTGTGTATTAGTGAGTGCATGTGTGTATGTGTTAATGAGTGTGTGTGAGTGTATTAGTGAGTGCATGTGTGTATGCATTATTGTGTGCGTGTGAGTGTATTAGTGAGTGCTTATGTGTTTGCATTAGTGAGTGTGTTAATGTGAGTGTATTAGTGAGTGCATGTGTGCATGCATTAGTGAGAGTGTGTGAGTGTGTTAGTGAGTGCATATGTGTATGCGTTAGCGAATGTGTTCATGTGAGTGTATTAGTGAGTGTGTGTGTGCATGCGTTAGTGAGTGTGTGAGTGTATTAGTGAGTGCATGTGGGTATGCGTTAATGAGTGTGTGTGAGTGTATTAGTGAGTGCGTGTGTGTCTGCGTTAGTGAGTGTGTTAATGTGAGTGTATTAGTGAGTGCATGTGTGCATTCATTAGTGAGTGTGTGTGAGTTTATTAGTGAGTGCGTGTGTGTCTGCGTTAGTGAGAGTGTGTGAGTGTATTAGTGAGTGCATGTGTGTATGCGTTAGTGAGTGTGTGTGAGTGTATTAGTTTGTGCATGTGTGTATGCGTTAGTGAGTGTGTGTGAGTGTATTAGTGAGGGCATGTGTGTATGTGTTTGTCAGTGTTTTTGAGTGTATTAGTGAGTGCGTGTGTGTATGCGTTAGTGAGTGTGTGTGAGTGTATTAGTGAGTGCGTGTGTGTCTGCATTAGTGAGTGTGTGTGAGTGTATTAGATTGTGCATGTGGGTATGCATTAGTGAGAGTGTGCGATTGTTTTTGGTAGTGCGTGTGTGTATGCATTAGTGAGTGTGTGTGAGTGTATTAGTGAGTGCTTGTGTGTATGTGTTAGTGAGTGTGTGTGAGTGTATTAGTGATTGCATGTGTCTAAGCATTATTGAGTGCATGTGAGTGTATTAGTGAGTGCATATGCGTTTGCGTTAGTGAGTGTGTTAATATGAGTGTATTAGTGTGTGCATGTGTGTCTCCATTAGTGAGTGTGTATGAGTGTATTACTGAGTGCGTGTGTGTATGCGTTAGTGAGTGTGTGTGAGTGTATTAGTGAGTGCATGTGTGTATGCGTTATTGAGTGTGTGTGAGTGTATTAGTGAGTGCGCGTGTGCATGCATTAGTGAGTGTGTGTGAGTGTATTAGTGAGTGCTTGTGTGTATGTGTTAGTGAGTGTGTGTGAGTGTATTAGTGATTGCATGTGTCTAAGCGTTATTGAGTGCATGTGAGTGTATTAGTGAGTGCATATGCGTTTGCGTTAGTGAGTGTGTTAATATGAGTGTATTAGTGTGTGCATGTGTGCATGCATTAGTGAGTGTGTGTGAGTGTATTAGTGTGTGCCTGTGTGTCTCCATTAGTGAGTGTGTATGAGTGTATTACTGAGTGCGTGTGTGTATGCGTTAGTGAGTGTGTGTGAGTGTATTAGTGAGTGCATGTGTGTATGCGTTAGTTATTGTGTGAGTGTGTTAGTGAATGCATGTGTGTATGCATTTTTGAGTGTGTGTGAGTGTGCTAGTGAGTACATGTGTGTATGCGTTAGTGAATGTGTGTGAGTGTGTTAGTGAGTGCGTGTGTGTATGCGTTAGTGAGTGTGTGTGAGTTTGTTAGTGAGTGCATGTGTATGCGTTAGTGAGTGTGTGTGAGTGTGTTAGTGAGTGCATGTGTGTATGCTTTAGTGAGTGTGTTAATGTGAGTGTATTAGTGAGTGCATGTGTGCATTCATTAGTGAGTGTGTGTGAGTGTATTAGTGAGTGCGTGTGTGTCTGTGTTAGTGAGTGTGTGTGAGTGTATTAGTGAGGGCATGTGTGCATGCGATTGTGAGTGTGTGTGAGTATATTACTGAGTGCGTGTGTGTATGCGTTAGTGAGTGTGTGTGAGTGTATTAGTGTGTGCATGTGTGTATGCATTTTTGAGTGTGTGTGAGTGTTTTAGTGAGTGCATGTGTGTATGTGTTAGTGAGTGTGTGTGAGTTTGTTAGTGAGTGCATGTGTGTATGCGTTAGTGAGTGTGTGTGAGTGTTTTAGTGAGTGCGTGTGTGTATGCATTAGTGAGTGTGTTTGAGTATGTTAGTGAGTCCATGTGTTTATGCATTAGTGAGTCTGTGTGATTGTGTTAGTGAGTGCATGTGTGTATGCATTAGTGAGTGTTTGTGAGTGTGTTAGTGAGTGCGTGTGTGTATGCGTTAGTGAGTGTGTGTGTGTGTGTTAGTGAGTGCGTGTGTATGCGTTAGTGAGTGTGTGTGAGTGTGTTAGTGTGTGCATGTGCGTATGCGTTAGTGAGTGTGTGTGAGTGTATTAGTGAGTGCGTGTTTATGCATTAGTGAGTTAGTGTGAGTATATTAGTGAGTGCGTGTGTGTATGCATTATTGAGTGTGTGTGAGTGTATTAGTGAGTGCGTGTGTATGCATTAGTGAGTGTGTGTGAGTATATTAGTGAGTGCGTGTGTGTATGCGTTAGTGAGTGTGTGTGAGTGTATTAGTGAGTGCATCTGTGTATGCGTTAGTGATTGTGTGTGAGTGTGTTAGGGAGTGCATTTGTGTATGTGTTAGTGAGTGTGTGTGAGTGTATTAGTGAGTGCATGTGTGCATGCATTAGTGCGTGTGTGTGAGTGTATTTTGAGTGCATGTGTGTATGTGTTAATGAGTGTTTTTGAGTTTATTTTTGAGTGCGTGTGTGTCTGCGTTAGTGAGTGTGTTAATGTGAGTGTATTAGTGAGTGCATGTGTGCATGCATTAGTGAGTGTGTGTGAGTGTATTAGTGTGTGTGTGTGTGTTTCTGCGTTAGTGAGTGTGTGTGATTGTATTAGTGAGTGCGTGTGTTTATGCATTAGTGAGTGTGTGTGAGTGTATTAGTGAGTGCATGTGTGTATGCGTTTTTGAGTGTGTGTGAGTGTTTTAGTGAGTGCATGTGTGTATGCGTTAGTGAGTGTGTGTGAGTTTGTTAGTGAGTGCATGTGTGTATGCGTTAGTGAGTTTGTTTGAGTATGTTAGTGAGTCCATGTGTTTATGCCTTAGTGAGTGTGTGTGATTGTGTTAGTGAGTGCATGTGTGTATGCATTAGTGAGTGTGTGTGAGTGTGTTAGTGAGTGCATGTGTGTATGCGTTACTGAGTTTGTGTGAGTGTGTTAGTGAGTGCATGTGTTTATGCCTTAGTGAGTGTGTGTGATTGTGTTAGTGAGTGCATGTGTGTATGCATTATTGAGTGTGTGTGAGTGTGTTAATGAGTGCGTGTGTGTATGCGTTACTGAGTGTGTGTGAGTGTGTTAGTGTGTGCATGTGCGTATGTGTTAGTGAGTGTGTGTGAGTGTATTAGTGAGTGCATGTGTGTATGCATTATTGAGTGTGTGTGAGTGTATTAGTGAGTGCATTTGTGCATGCATTAGTGAGTGTGTGTGAGTGTATTAGTGTGTGTGTGTGTGTTTCTGCGTTAGTGAGTGTGTGTGAGTGTATTAGTGTGTGTGTGTGTGTTTCTGCGTTAGTGAGTGTGTGTGAGTGTATTAGTGTGTGTGTGTTTCTGCATTAGTGAGTGTGTGTGATTGTATTAGTGAGTGCATGTGTGCATGCATTAGTGAGTGTGTGTGAGTGTATTAGTGAGTGTGTGTGTGTGTTTCTGCGTTAGTGATTGTGTGTGATTGTATTAGTGAGTGTGCGTGTGTATGCATTAGTGAGTGTGTGTGAGTGTATTAGTGAGTGCATGTGTGTATGCATTAGTGAAATTGTGTGAGTATGTTAGTGAGTTCGTGTGTATGCATTAGTGAGTGTGTGTGAGTGTATTAGTGAGTGCATGTGTGTATGCATTAGTGAATGTTTGTGAGTATGTTAGTGAGTGCATTTGTATGCATTAGTGAGTGTGTGTGAGTGTATTAGTGAGGGCGTGTGTATGCGTTAGTGAGTGTGTGTGAGTGTGTTAGTGAGTGCATGTGTGTCTGCATTTGTGAGTGTGTTATTGTCCTTTTGGGAAGGAAATCTGCCGTCCTTACCTGGTCTGGTCTACATGTGACTCCAGACCCAGCGCAATGTTGGTGACGCTCACAATCTGTCTAAGCAGATAAACAGAACAATAAATGCTGGCCTGCCCAGCAACGCCCACATCCCATGAGTTAATAAAAAATATGTTGGGTAGAATTGGGGCAAACTGGTGGTTTGGTCAAACCTTTCCCATTTCTTGAGAGGAGTGGGGCTCTCCCCACAATCTCCCCGGTGAGTCATAACAGCACACACTCATAAACTCTCACACACACACACACACACACACACACACTCACTCACTAACACACACACAATCTCACACACACACACACACTCACTAACACACACACAAACTCACACACACACACTCCCTAACACACACACGAACTCACACACACACAAACACACACTAACACACACACAAACTCACAAACTCACACACACACTCTCACAAACACACGCACACACAGTCAAAAACACACACAAACACCCTCACACACACACTCACTCACATACACTCACTCACACACACAAACACAAACTCTCACACACACACACACACACTCACACACACAAACTCACACTCACACACACACACACACTCACTAACACACTCACAAACTCACACACACACACTCACTCACAAACTGACAAATTCACACACACTCACAAACTCACACTCACTCACACACATTCACAATCTCACACACAGACACACACACTCAACCTCACACCCACACTCACACACACACTCACAAACTCACACACACACACACACACTCACAAACGCACACTCACACACACACGCTCACAAACACATACACACACACATACTCACACACACACTCACATACACACACATGTACACACACACACACATGCACACTCACACACAAACACACTCACACACACACACCATACACACTAACAAAAACACATACATGCACACACCACTCAAATACACACATACACTCACATACACACATTCGCACATACACTCACATACATGCACATGCACACACACACGCACGCACACAAACACACACTCACATACACACATACTCACACTCACACACACACACGCACACACAAACGCACACACCTACTCACACACACTCACACACACACATGCACACACACACACACACACTCACACACACACACACTCGCACACACACACATGCACACACACACACAAACACACACACTCACACACACACATGCACACACACACTCACACACACACACTCACACACACACATGCACAGACATACTAACACACACAATAACATACACACACGCGCATGCACACACACACACACACAATCTCACACATGCATGCACACACACACATACATTAACACACACACTCACACACACACGCACACACACACACACTCACATACACTCATACACACACACACACTTACAGACACACACACACACAATAACACACACACTCTCACACACACACTCACATACACACATACACTCACATAGACACATACACTCACATACAGACACACACTCACATATACACACTCACACACGCAGACACACACACACACACACACACAAACACACATACACACACACACACGCACACACACACTCACACACACACATGCACACACAAACACTCACACACACACACACACACTGCACACACACACACTCACACACACACACACACATGCACACACACACTCACACACACACACTAACACACACACACACACACACACATGCACACTCTCACACACACACAAACACACACACACACACTGACACACACACACGCACACTAACAGACACACACACACACAATGACACACACACTCTCACACACACACTCACATACACTCACATAGACACATACACTCACATACAGACACACACTCACATACACACATACGCTCACATATATGCACACACACACACAAACACACTCACACACATACACTCTCATCCATACACTCACTCACATACACACACACGCACACACACACCCACATACTCACACAAACACACACCGTCACACACACTCACACACACGCACACATACTCACACACACACACACACTCACACACACACATGCACACACACACACTCACACACACACACACACACCCACAAACACACATACTCACACACACACATGCACACACACACACACACTCACTCTCACACACACACACCCACAAACACACACACATACTCACACACACACACACACACACACATGCACACACACACACTCACAGACACACACACTCGCACACACACACATGCACACACACACACACAAACACACACACTCACACACACACACATGCACACACACACACTCACAGACACACACACTCGCACACACACACATGCACACACACACACTCACAGACACACACACTCGCACACACACACATGCACACACACACACACTAACACACACACTCACACACACACACATGCACACACACACTCACACACACACACAAACTCACACACACACACACACATGCACAGACATACTAACACACACACAATAACATACACACACGCGCACGCACACACACTCTCACACACGCATGCACACACACACACACTAACACACACACTCACACACACTCACGCACACACACACACTCACACACACACTCACATACACTCATACACACACTAACAGACACACACACACACAATAACACACACACTCTCACACACACACTCACATACACACATACACTCACATAGACACATACACTCACATACAGACACACACTCACATACACACACTCACACATGCACACACACGCAGACACGCACACACACACACACAAACACACATGCACACACTCACACACACACACACTCACACACACACATGCACACACAAACACTCACACACACTCACACACACACACTGCACACACACACACACTCACACACACACACATGCACACACACACTCACACACACACAATAACACACACACACACATGCACACTCTCACACACACACACACAAACACACACACTCACACACACACGCACACACTAACAGACACACACACACACACAATGACACACATACTCTCTCACACACACACTCACATACACTCACATAGACACATACACTCACATACAGACACACACTCACATAAACACATACGCTCACATATATGCACACACACACAAACACACTCACACACATACACTCTCATCCATACACTCACTCACATACACACACACGCACACACACACCCACACACACATACTCACACAAACACACACCATCACACACACACACACACGCACACATACTCACACACACACACACACACGCACACACACACAAACTCACACACACACATGTACACACACACACACTCACCCTCACAAACACACACACACACACACTCGCACTCGTAGACACACACTAACATGCACAGACACACACACACACATACACGCTCACATACACACATAGACTCACATACACACACACACACACACACACACACTCACACATACACACGCACACACACACAAAAACACACACTCACAAACACACACATGCACACACACAATCACACACATGCACACACCCACACACACAAACGCACACACACACTCACACACACACAGACATGCACAAACACACACACACACTACCACACACACACACTAACACACACACACACACTCACGTACACACATACACTCACATACACACACACTCACACACACACACTCACACACAGACTCACAGACACACTCCCACTCAAACACACACTCTCACACACACATACACACACACTCACACACACTCACACACAGACAGATACACACACACACTCACACACACACATGCACACACGCACACCCACACATGCACATACACACACACACTCACACACACACACACTCACTCACATACACTCACATACACACATACACTCACATACAAACACACACACACAAACACACACACACTCACTCACACACACACACACACTCACACACTTACACACACACTAACACAAACACTCACACACACACACACACACTCACA